>NW_025813447.1:7635850-8235850 GCF_021976095.1 Xenia sp. Carnegie-2017 | reverse complement strand
TGGTGCAATTGTAGCAGCTTTTAATCATTATAGCCAAGCCAAATGAGCTTTGACAAGTAAGAGTTGCTGGTGAAAAGCGTTTTGTGGTTCAAGATTGCTGTCTTTAAATGACTAACAGGATTATGTTTTCAAAGAATACAAACAATCACAACGTTAAAATAGAAAAACAATGAAATGTTTTCCAGAGAAGAGATATCTTAAAGAAAAACTCTCGTTGAATAATCCACCAAAATATGCACACTAAAAACCATACAATACCTCTTGATCAAAGTCGTACGATTCGTCGTATTTCATTTTTTGAATAACAGTTAGAAGCAAGCCCTGAACAAAAAATCTTATAAGCGATCCACAAATACGAAATCAAATCCAAAAGGAAAAAACATTTTTCACCTTTATGACGCCTTTTTGTTCGGTCGACAAATTTGGCGACTGTCAAAGAGAAAAAAACATACTGGTCTGTTACAAAAATATGTTAAGTAAAGGGGGAAATTCAGATAATCGCTAACACAAACCCAAGAGAAGAACAGCAAGAAATTTGCACTCAATAACTAACTAAATGTTCTAAGTACAGGGGACAAGTCAAATAATCTCTTACACAAAATCCAAGAGAAGAACACAAAGAATTTTGCCGTAAATAGCTAACTGAATGTGCTATTTGTGACGGACTTTCTAAAGCATTCATATTAAAATTGAGCGTCAAACCGTACTTGTTTAAGTAACGTAATGTAATCTTTCGCAAAACTGTGTACACTTTGTGATATGTCATCGGCTTCATTTGCAAGAAAGCTATCAGAAAACGAAATTGAAAAATATATAAATGAACGTTAATACACTATTTGAATAGCTATAATGTACAACAGTGTACGCTGAAACCAAATATTTCAATTTCTTCTACATTTAAGAAAGACAATAAATGAAGGATCGCCTCAGTAGCTATGTGTTCACAAGACCGCAGAGAGAGAGAGAGCGCCATTTCTTTCTTAATCCGAGTGTTTTGTGTTTCATAATCGATCTACGATATAAATATTGATATAAAAACACAACACACCCAAACATATAGTTGAGTTTGCTTTCGATAATACTCAACGTCTTTGACGCTTCGTCTTCACTGCCTGCCTTTTTAAGCCTGTTAAAGCAAAAAATTGGACAACATTACTGAAGATACGCGTATGTACAATGCGTTATCTAAGCCATCTTTGTGTGTCACGAGTCTAAAAAGTGTTACATTACTTTGACCAGCAGATAATCAACTGAGTGCCAGCAGCGTTGATGAGTTTTGCTAGTTTAGCCTGAAAATCACTGTCGTCCGACTAAATGAACACACACACACAAAAAAATACAACTTTAATGTTAATGTAGTTAACTATATCAAACAACAACCTTTTTTTTGGCAGCATCAACAAATGTAAGAACGCTATCTTACACCATAATGTTGTAATGTAGTTTGCAAACAACAAGCATGAATTCTTACCTCACTTGGTGGTAAAACTTTCGTATCTTCCAACACTTTAAGCAGCGATTGAATCAACTGTATTTTGTCTAGCGGCAACATTCCTGAGGTGAAAAGATTTAGGAATTACATGAAGCTTCAAGCTAGACCGTTCGTTCATTGGACAACGAAAAAATCAGAAATTGAGGAATAGGATGGAGAAGATAAACAGAGAAATAAATAAAACAAAGGTAGACAAACATGCTCACCTTTATTTATAATCTCAGCCAGGCAATCGCAAGCGCTTTCCTGGAGCAGGTCGATCGACAAGTGGTTCAAAAATATTCTGTTACAAGTAAGAATGAAAAGATGTATCACATGGTCAAGTCAAATGGTGCACGCTAATTGGTTCATTTAAGGTATGAAAGTAATGAAAGTAAGGAAAGCAAGGTGCTAGAAGGAGAAAAGCACAGCTTAGTACGTCGTTCAGTGACGGCAAAAAAATTCCTAAGGTGATTTTGAAGTATATCGATTTGTTGGGTCGTTTTTATCATTTGGTTTTGTTAGCTCACGATCAGAACCTGTCTATATACTGTGTTAAATGTTTTTGAATGTAGTAAATTGCTTTCTTCATAAAGTAACATTCTGGTTCTGGCAACAATTTCATTTACATATCCATCAAAACGATGCTTGAAAAGCCAACCGGAATGCGCAGCTAACAACATACATGTAGGCATATGAAATATTTGTTACCGTATAAATTTATCATTAGCAATCAAATTAATGTCGATCCACGAAACATATCGTCCAATCACATCCAGACACAAACATATAATTTGCGGTTGAACGTTTTCAACATCACTCTGAAACGGGAGTTAGTTTGCGCGTAAATGCTGAGAGAGTAAATACTTCGGAGTAAACATTTCCACATCATATATAATTTTTTCCTTGTGGATTAGAAGGGCAGGAACTAGAGTACAGAGAAATTCGCCCAACATATTCAATACATCAGTCAATAAAGGAGGAAGGGTGGGTGGGTGGGTGATAGACGCAGATTCCCCGTTGGACGACATCACAATGTGTATTAACACGTAAAAACTTAACTATTTGTAAGATTTTATTCTTTCAAAATTTTTAGTCGACGACATTCTTATAAATAAAGGTTATTTCGAAATTAAAATAGAGCAACTATAGCTAATTTATATAGCCTAAAACGATTCTGAAACGCGAAAGTCTCACTTTAATCGCGTATTCGCTAACGACAGATTGTTGAAGCACATTATTCACCAACTCCAAAACCATTGCAGTGTTCATCAACTAATTCAACAACGCAATTGAACTGTGAGCATGAAAACTCCATCCTTACCAATATTTTGTACCACGCTTCAACCAACTCGTTCACGCACTGCACACGCATCGCATCCTTGACCAGCGTACTTTTCTGTACATCCTATAGGATGAAGACACAAGAAGTGGTTTTAAACATGAAAACAACACAAGGAGTATACAACATCATACTACAGGATTAAGTGGAGCAGAACTACCTGTTGTGATTGTTGCACTTCCCTGTTGATAACTTCTTCATCGATATTCTTTAAGATTGTCAAAAAGTTTTCCATTCCATTTTGTCCAAATTGAAGAAGTGAAAGAATATCAGAGAAAAACGACGGCCACTAAAATAGGATTAACATAACAATAATCAGTGTAAAAAGCCTATAGAACATGCAGACTGTATTGAAAACATCTGGCTTTTATCTCCTAAGGAGTGAATAAGGACAATACAGATGTTGCTGAAAGCCTTGATGTAGAGCGAAATTAATGAAAAATTGTTGGTATTTCTGCAAGTTGTAACTGAACTTGCAAATGAGAGCAAATGGACTTTCCCTGGTGAAAATCATGAGCAGGATCTTGCTTAGGATCATAAATGAACATTATTTGAGATCCTGTAAAGTCCTATCTTATCCAAGATCCTGCAGGATCGAACACAGGAATTTGCCAGGGCTGCAATGCATATGTGATTCTGGATTACCACATGGTAAGGAAGGTGCAGTTTAGTATCAAATATGCACCGTATATTTCTAAATGCATAGAAATGGATTTATATTATTTATTGATTTAAATAAATTTCCAAGTACGTAGATATCCTAATCAACAAAATGTTCCATCATGATATCATTATTATAATGCGACAATTTCTTTCAAAAATTAAGTGCTTTCGAAATGACAGACATTCCATTTCAGAAACACAAATTTAACCAACATTTCAGTCTTCATGGGGAGATAATATAAGCGCAGCCGACATCACAGTCAGCTCGTGCTACATTTTACGTACAAACCTTTTCAGGATATTCATTGATGAATATCAAAGTGATAACTTGGGCTCCTTTGTTTGATATGAATGACTTTTCCTTCTCCACATTTTGTAATGACTATGTAGGAAAAATTTGAAAATGAAATAATGCATGACAAAAAGACAAGACGAGACGCTAATAAATCACAGGTTCAATGGTATGATTAAAATTTCATAGAAACTTGAAACTTGCATAAGCTTTGGACAAAATCTTACTTTATGAAGCCAGGACATAAGCATTTGTTTAAATAACTGTTGGTCCGATTCAGCCATTGCATTATACCTAAACGCAAAAACATTAAAAATGTGAAAATATTCAAGGAAAGATGTTGAATTCTTGCTTCTTAAAAGAAAATTACTTTCATAAAGACATCACAGAAATCCTCATGTTAGTCATTGTTGATATATTCATACCTCTTTTTGGCATGGTGCTCAAGGACTTGAAAACAGAAGAACTTATGGTGATCTGAGCTGCAACACAAAGATAAATGAGCAAAGGATTAAGATAGTAAAAGAATGGATACATACATTAATAACATGTGACATTTATAGCCATCAAACCTTGCAGTTCCTTGCAGAAGAGCCTGGCCACAAATCTTCCATCCATCAGAAGAGTTTTTGAATTGCTCAAGATATGCAACAGTCTGTGTAGACAAATATTCAAATAAATTTATAACGTACAGTTATTAAATTAAGTTAATTACACTAGACTTGAGGAATTCAAGTTTCAACATCAAATTATTCCTGACGAAGATAAGACAAACCGTTAAATACGGGACGAAACCCATTTAAAATTAACAATAGTAGCCTGTCCCACTTTTACTTACCTTTGATTGTGCCGATGGATTTTCAAGTGGCGATTGTAAGTATCCCTGTAACGACTGCTCGTCCATTACTAGTTGTACTTGAACTATACGTGAACTATACAGCTATCTTTAAGAGTTGGTCTTTAAAAAATTGGGAGACAAACATCACATATCTTGCAACCACGTGCAAGCCTTTGGGAATCCGTGATTTTCAACTACATTCTAGTTGACGAAGATCGCTTCCACCTCTAACGCGTTTCCCCTAACTATTTCTTATGAAGATTTAACGTGTCATTGCTGTAGGCAGAAGGAAATAAAAATGACAAAAGAAACCAACAATCCTAAATGACACAAGTAAACATCTTGGAGAATTTCACAACACCGTGTTTTTATTTCGTCAGATTTATAGCGCACTTATTTTCGCGTCAAATTTGCGACTTCTTTTACCGGAAAAAACTTCGACCAGAAAGCAAGATTTCAGTAGCTCTAATAATTTCTTAGTTTTAAAGTTTCTACAGTCTACTAAATTTAACTTTCTACTTGAGAATTTGACACTCATGGTATTAAATTGATCATTGAAGACCAAAGCAAAATATCATATAATAATACTAAAGCAAAATTGACTGGAATCTTAATCAGACAAGTCCGTCCGTTTACGTCAAAATCACTAATTATGCTCCTTTCAAACCACGTTCAATGTTTGGGATAACAGGTATTCCAAAACATATCACATGCACCAATTCGAAGTAATTTTTTTGGTGGTAAAGTTTCAAATTATAAACAACTAACGACGCTTATCATCGTAAAATTAATTTCCTGAAAAGCATCGGAGCAACGTGATTTTAACGTGACGTCATTTTCCAATTACCAGTCAATAAACAAGTTCTTGGAAATGAAAGACGAGAATGTTCTATTGTTCAACGGTTTCCAAATCTTTCTGCACTTGAGAGAAATCTATATCTTCACCGGTACAACGTTTGTACAGGTGCTTGATGTCTTCGCAGGTCGTTTCAAAATGTGTCGTGGCATCATATGACGTTGTCAAAAATACCTGGAAATGAAATGCGATAAATAGTTACTTAATAATAATCATAATCGATAATAATAGTAATTAAATTTGACGACAATAACAATAATAATTGTACTAAATAAACTTGATGATGATAAGAATCATAATTGGCCCTTTTTATACTAGAGGGATCATCTGCCAGGACGGATCATCTAAGTACAAACACGAGACGAACTATCTACACGAACAGCATATAGACGAACTTGACAATTTCGTCGACATTCCGTATTTTCACTCACAGACGGATCATGCGTTGAGACGAACTATCCATGCAAATTCGTCAATATAGACGAACTATTCAGATTATTTGTCTTGCCATCGAACTAATATACATGGAACGCTATCTGAAATAAAAAACCCTAATTCTTTGAAGCCGTGATTCTATCCCAGACACGCGTGTGTAGTCGATCAATTGTCGCCGACGAGAGTCTCGAAGCACTACACACGCGTGTCTGGCGTAAAATCTCACGTGTCTGAGTGTAAAATTCGGCTTCAATTATTTTCTTCAGGTAGCGTTTCATGTATTTTAGTTCAATAGTCTTGACAGATGATTCTTCAATGTACACGTATTTACACAAAGACGAACTTGTAGACAAACTACGTTTTGTTAGCCCACGTCCGTCCAGACGGATGATCCGTCTCTAGGATAAATTGGGCCAATATTTGAACACAGAAAACATTGAAAGTACCACTTCATAAAAACTTCTTGCGTAACACATATGTTATATCGTATGTGTTGTGACTACTCCACCATATGGCAGACAGTCAATTGCATTTTCTGACAAATAGGAACGGTTAAGCGCTGTATTCGATATACATTATTGAGTCGCAAATTTAAGTGTCCTACTGTCTAATCTTCATACTGTGTATCAGGCGTACATGAAGTAGTAAGGTCATGATGACTGTTGTCGTGGTTTGACTGAAGTGCTAAGTGCTTTCCTGAGTGATTCTCCCTTTGCATTTTCCAGCAGGAGTTGTATGTATTCAATAAAATATATTGTTTCCTAACTGTTTGGCCAGTAAGACATGGCAGGTGAATGACCCCAACTGTCAGGGCACTTTAAGCTATTAAATAACAAGCGCCATGCCTCTGTACAATTGTTAACTATTGCATACGTTATACTGTATAGCTGTAGAATAGATAATGACTTTAACCTGCTTTCGTCGTCGATTATAAAGTGTTGTAAATGTCTTCAATATGCTGTGTATGTCATGTGCTGTTGTAGCTACACATTTTTATTTATTAATGCGAGCTACACCAAGCACAGCACCTTCTACCGGCAAGGCGATTGTGTTCTTGAATAGAAACGGGGTAGAGTGTTTTAAATTGATTCATTTAAGGTGTCTTCAACTAACCTTACTCTTAGACCCATCATCGGTCGGCTCAAACACATCATCAATGGAAAAAAACCTAAGAAATATTATAGCACAAATTAAAACCACCAAAAATCACAAACGGCTATCACATTATCCCGGTGAAAAACATTTCTGAAAAGACAATATCTTCATTTCATGTGAAAATTTCTAGTATAGTGTTTAGGCGATAGGGGCTTTGATGGAAACGTTTTGAAGCCAGGAATAAAACATGTTTTCTGTCTTTAATATATTCTCCGGCATATTTGATATATTTGAGCTATCACAGCTTAAAGCTATCATCGATGATCAATCATATCAATATAGACAACAAAATAAAGAAGTTGCTTGAAAAAAATGCGCGTACTTTTCCTCAATAGGAGCTAATACATCCAGACCAGGTTTGAGTTCAGCTTCGGGATTGTTCGTCTCGACCGTCGTGCTCACCATAGCGACGTAGTACTTATCCGGGCACACGTGATGCGAGCTTGACACACAGCACACGTAGATGTCTGGAAAAGCAAAAAATGGCAATATTAACAAAATGTTTATTGTGTATCTCGCAAAGCTTTACGGGAATACCGCAATGTTCTGGGAGAAACCTGCATACGTAGTGCTATTTCAAGGCATTTTTCAAGGTTCTCATGACTACCGATCCTTACAAAATACTAATAATGTATCAATAATTTGACATTACATGATAACAGGATCGATGATTCGGGCGAAATATATTATACATTAAACCCCTCAAAAATACCTGATTTGCGACCAACTTGATTTTGTGGAATAATGATTTGACACGATGCAGAATTAGCTGTATCTCTTATGGGATGATTTAGAATGCAAATGCATCGCGCAACCTATTCAGAAACGAGAGAAAAACAAAAAGGAAGATCTTAACCCGATTATAGGGATGTGTTATGACTGCTTTTTCTCTGTTACTTACACATCTCGCGCATCATTTTCTTAGTATCGTACATTGCATTCATTCAGCCCAGGACATTAAGGTACATGTTTGGTACTATAGACTACCCGTGTACAGGTAGTGTCAGCATTGAACATTAAGGTACATGTTTGGTACTACAGACTACAGGTGTACATGCTTAATCACACTATCGCGCTTTATTTTATATTTGATGTCCACATAAGTATGGAATTTATCAGAAAAGAAAATTAGCCGATCGTAAAAATTTCGAGGTTGACACCTTTTAGCAAGTACATTATTGAGTAAATTTTGTTGTTAGAAGTTGCGTTGAATTTCCAAGAGCGGAAAAGCCTTTCGGGCATGTTAAAAAAATATAAAAATAGAAAAGCGGTGGAGGTATTGAAATAATAACAAAAGGTTGGTTTCTAAACGTCTCCTTTTTTGACATACCCCTTAGTCAAAACAAACGAACTACAAACACTCAGGCATATTTGCGTACATAAACACACGAAGCTTGCCCTACCTGTCCAAATTTCTTGACCTTATCAGGAAAATAAGTTGGATCAGCAATCACGCATTTTGTCTTGACAGTCTCTCCTTGAGACGTCACGCCGTTAATGGTTCCAGTCTCGTCGTAAGTGTAGCCCTCGATTGGCTTATCCAGCATATACGTACCACCGTATATGGCACTGAGACGCGCAAAGCCTTGTGGGAGTTCTCCGAGGCCGTACAAAGGATAGAGATACGGCGATTTGCCGTAACGTGCCAAAGAGTTGCTGTGGAAACCGTTTATGATTTAGGTGATAATGTAGTAATAACAATTTTTAAGAAAAACTGCCTATCCTAAACTTGTTTAAAACATTTTACTTGGTAGTCCATGCATTTATAAATACACGCACACAATTTAAAGAATGTGTGTCAACCAAGATGCGTTGCGCGTTGATCACGGCGTGGCGGCCATTTTTTGGGTACGCGAAAATGGCGGCCTGTGTTACTATTTGTTGTCCAACCGACAACTTTAAAATATAATTTTAAAGTAATTTTAAATGTTTTGATTTGAAATGGCATCGTTTCCTAAGCGTGGAAGGCGAAAACGGAAAGTTGAACAACGCCGGATTCGTTTACAGATTGAATTATACTACGAGTGGATAAGACAAAAAGAGTTAAATAGAATGGCACAATAGACAGATAGTGACTTTGCTGCTTATTTTATTCAAATTTTGAATGAAAAGAAAAACTTAGCTATAGTCCTACGTCTATAATTTACAACTACAAAACTAGTAAATCGCCATTAAAAAATAACAACGTCGAGTTTTACTGTACATACAATAACTGTATTTTCTAAGCATTTTAATATAAATATGTTCTGCAAAGTAAAATTTACTTGTACTTGTGTCCGTTTCGAAGTTTGTACCAAATTAGCACTTGTAATTACAGTCAAAATTTTTGAATAATGATTTTTTGCTGAATTTTTCAGCTAAATTAGATGACGTATATTTGCGAACAAGGATTCATTGGACCGATGACTCAAAAATTAACGACATAAACATAAACAAAAGCATGCAATGCATCGTGGTTGACACACATTCTTTAAATCTTTCATTGCTATAGCACACAGAACTTTAAATTAAACTTCGATGAAATCAAAGAAAATGGATTTCTTGCTTAGGGTGACATAAAGTTAATATTAGACAAAAAGCGCATTCAAATCATGCACCACAAAAAGTCATTATGAAGGCGTTGAATTTTAAATGCAAGTACAAAAATAAAATGTACAAGTACTAAAACTTAATGTAAAAATGTTAAGAAAAATGTCTAAGAACTATATAATGAACACTCAGTGCTGACGATTGATGAAATTGAAGTAAAACAAGCAAAACAATGCATTTAACTCTAAAAACATCATCACTATTCCTTCCATAGACACTAAGAACTGACAATAGTTTGAACTTTAAGAAATACCTGTAAAGATTAATCTTCAAAAGCGCTTCTTTACAGGGCTGAGACTTATAACTAAAAAATTAGAGAAATATTTCAAACTAGCACAATGTAATAGGCCATAACAAGTACTTATGAGGTAAAACCAAAGAGAAGATATGTGCATTATTTTTTTCATAAAAAAACGAAAGCCAATTTTTTAAAACATGCTGCTGTCGTTATTCCTTGAAGGCCATTGGCTTATCTAGTTACAAATTTATAAAAAGTTTAAAAACGTTTCATTCCAAGTTTGCTGTTTTTTTGATTATTTAATAAAAGCAAGCGTACCTGTCGTCTCTATACAAAGCTAGGGCATGGCCAGTGAAATCTTCTGTGTTCATGTCCAATCCAAACTTCTTATAAACCTCGGCCATTGTAGTCTTTTCAGGATCGACACCTTAAAAAATGCAACATAAGATGAAGATGAGCACTATCTTTCATAAGCAATATCTTTTATAAGCAATATCTTTCATAAGCACTATCTTTCATAAGCACTATCTTTGATAAGGCTATCCCTTCAGGATGCCATTACTACACCATAATATCCCTACATATACCTTGCCATGTTTTAGGATCATGCACATCGAAACCGGAGACAAAACTAAGGAAATTTTTAAATCTCCTTTTCTCAAATATGCCCATCAGCGAAGATGCCAGAGCTTCTTTCTCGTTAGCAGGTACTTTGTAAATTTTCCCACCACTCTTGTAGACAAAACTACCATCGATCTGCTTGAATTCCAGGTAACGAGTAACGCCACTGAGAATTAAAATTTTCACAAGTTCACCTATGGAGGACAAAAGACACTAGAAATAAATCATTTGACTGAAAAGAATAGAAGAATATGAATTCCTTGATAAACCTACTTTAACTGTTCTTACATCACAAGCTTTCACAAAATACAAATTTTAACACACATGATTCACAGGTCCCAAAGTGACCATCGACAGCAAACAATTTACAAAACAGATATTGCATCACTTGTACAAACATGAGCCAAAGTTTCAACTTTACCTACCATCAGCCATTAAAAATTTAGGAATCAAGTCGACATTCCAGTCCCTTCCTCGACCCAGTTTCTCATTGGGTTTGTCAGCTCGACTAAAATGCTCGTACAATGTTTCCAAAGGCGTCAGAGAAGCACTAAGTCCACCATAGTACTTGTTGCGATCCATGTGAAGGACTTTCTTCTTGTTGACCGACAGTAGTCCACTGAGAATGCATTCCTAGATGTACAGTATTGGCTAATAAAGGCATGGATTCGAAGAAGCAGACCTATTTCTAGTTATCCCAGTAAAAGCTACATCAAGAGCTATTTCACATAATCAAATAGATCATTTGTCAAAGTTAACAGAAAGACTGTCTGATGAAGTATGTTTTATTTCCATTTACACAAAGGGTAAATATCTTCGACTACTAAAACGGAAGTATAGCTAAAAACGCTATATATAACCAATTGCTCTTCAACAAAGACGATTTCAATTCAATATCTAAATTGATAATCATTAAATCTGACAAGAAAGTCACACACATTCCACGCTCAGAATCAGGGTTGAAACAAGACACAACACCGAATACCACACAAAATATAGAAAAATTCGAAGGCAAAAAACTCAAGTACTTCACTCCTAACAGGAAAACGGTAAAAACACAACAAATATAGGTAGAGCGACGTGTACTTTGTTACACAATTAGACGTTAGCTGACTTGAATCTGCGCAGGCAAATCATAATTTTCCGGCTGCAGAACTTCGCTGTTTACGAAAATCGTGCACTAAAACCCACCTTCAAGCCAGTTCCCAGAACAACATAGTCATATTCTACGTCCATGGCGAATAGAACAAGCGGATATTTTAAATAAACCTTGTTGAAAAGTGCCGTGAATGTGAACTGGTCGTCCGAATCACACCCTGCCTGTGACTGAAGCGGTGAAGCTGAACGACGTTGTTGGGAGAAAGTAGGTGAATGAGGGACAAACGAATGGAATGTTGGATTACTATAGGATCAACTAGGGTAATTAAATTTTAACCCACTACTCATCAAATCAGGATGATACAAAATGGTCGAATAAGCGCCGCAGCTTTATTAATTTTCATATCGGTGAAATATCAAATAACGATTTAAATACTTTCGATTACTAAACTGTTATTTCAGTTTGATGGAAAAACATTTGAGCGTCTACCAGCTACGTATTTAAATAACATGGATAACAAAATCAATGAAGTGCTAAGGTATGTGATTTTTTATGTGCAATAAAATACAGGCGGTCAGGCACGTTTCTACAACCCTTAATTTGTCTTCTGAGAGTCAATATTGATTATTCCATTGCATTTTAATCTGTTAAAAAACAATTAAGAAAAAAGTACAAAACAACGACAGTTCGATGCAGTGCAAAACTACGAATGTACAATGTACATATATCTGGGGCTGGTCGCACTAAGCCTGGATAGCTTTATCCAATGGATAGCAAATGTTTCTGAACGTTCACAAAATATCTTCGAGGAGAAATATATACGATTTGAACTGTGCAATCACGGAAATAAACTATTGTATCGAAAATTACAAAATTGCTTTGTCATAAGAAAAATATAAACACCTTTTTTACAAGTTTGAAAATTTTCGCTATCCAGGCTTCGTGCAACCGGCCCCCGTAGTTTTCTAACGACATTTCAATCACCAAATTCTTGACTGACGTCACTATTAAGCAAAAGTAACTGAAAATGTGATATTACCACAATGTGAATTTTAATGGTGAAGTCTGGTAATTGTTACCTTTGACGCAAAAACTCAATGTTTACTTTCTCAACAGACCTGTACTAACACAGATGTAGACAGATAGTTGCACTTTAAAACGAAGCTTTCGTAAGCACAATGAGTGCGCTGGAAAAAATCTTCTTAACGACAGAACTCGAAGACTTCCACTCATTCACGTGATCTGTGAAGCTATTTCAGTCTTGGGAAAGCTTAGCTGAGAATGTATTTCACGAATGTAGCAAAAACGAACGTTACCAGTGAACACCAAAAAAGAGCTTCTGCTTTCTTTGAACACAAACGACAAATATATACGTACATGGTTTTCATCACCTATTTTCTTTTTCGTTTTTAAATTGGTCCCTACGTATTGTTCCAAGTTCATATAAAAAAGTTGATTTTGTAGTTGTGTTGACGTCGCTAACCACTATTCTGTCAAAAGTACAATTTTCAAGCTACATTTTATGGTATTATATTATACATTTTATAATTTTCCGTGTCTCCAGTCTCACGACGAGGAGAGCTTTTGAAAGCCAATCGAGTCCTTCGTAAAGACCGGTTCCATCTGTTGCCACACAAGTTTGAATATACCACTAAATTAAAGAAACGAATGGACATGAAAGAGAAGATGGAAGTTGCAATATATATATATATATATATATATATATATTACGGATAATAATCCTGGATAAAAAAACGCTCAATATTCTATATATTAGAAGAGCGTAATATGATTTTCCGTATAAAACAGTGCTCGATGCCCGAGAGCAGAGCGTGAGCAATCACGAAACAGGCTTGTCGAGATGAATCTGTAGTTTTGTGATTTTTCTCAACACCACTACACATATATATATATATATATGTTTAAAGATTGGTAATCCAGGCATTACATTATATAAACAGACATATCGACATACCCATCATATATTCACAACTAATGAAAAAGGACAAAAAAACAACAAACAACACCAAAACTACATTATTACACTCTAATAACATTAACACCGATCATATTCACAATACACCAAAACCCATGGCAACGCATTTCACCCCATCCAATCACATGATTCCACCCGCTAATCCAATTAGACGCTCTAAGCGTCTACAAGCTAAAAGCAAGTGTAAATAGATAATTTCCTCATTCTGATGAATGCTCGAAGCAACGAGTCGAAAGCTCAATAAAAATCATATAACATATACATTAATGTCTTTTAAATGGAATGGCGACTGCTGGCTCAAAGGGAATAGTGAGGGTAGGGGTAGGTGTGCAGTAAGATTATTTGGGCGGGGGGCTAGAATAAAACAGTGTCTGCTTTATTTTTTCTGAGTCAAAGTCCGTGAAATTCAGATTTTGTGCGACATTTTACCGAGCAAGTTAAATATCAAACTTAATATGCCATAGATGGGCAATAATCTTAATACGAACAAAGGGAATGAAGCTATATTTAAAGTATGGATAAGAATTATGAAAACCTAAAAACAATTCAGTTCGTTTTAAGTGCAGCTGCATAAAAATTAATTAAGAAATTGCTCGCTATCTATGACGACCGACGTGTTTTAAAAATAAGACGTCGAAATTTTATAACTATTTTCAACAAAGTATTCGGCGCTAATTTGTACATGCAAACGCTTACAAACATCAACAATAATTCATGTGGAAAGGCACATTCAATTCCGTGGGATAGTTTTAAGAGATAAAAAATTTTCACAATGCCATACATTAATGTTCATCCACTGTGTTTATCCCAAAGCCATCATCCAAAGAAACAGAATATGAATTCTAATGAGAACGGTTATTGCGACGTTCAATATTTTTGTATAACGTTCACTTATATTGAAACGAATATTAGTATCGAACGCTTGTACGACAAATCTTTCATCTTAAAAGCAAGCTGAATTTTGCTACCGACTAACAAAAGATAAATATTGTACGCACAAATAGCATTACAAGGATTAGGAAGCTAATGTATTCTTCAAGACAATGCAAAAAACAAGCGCAGTGCAGGCACTTACGTGTCGTTTGACTTGGTGAAGATTCAGTTTCTCAGTAAGATCCGATGCGCTCATCGCGTTCGGTAGATCTTGTTTGTTTGCAAACACCAATAACACAGCATCCTTCAGTTCATCTTCTTCCAACTAAAAAGATAAATATATTGACGACAAAACTCAAGGATAACATTGAGCACTGTGACAAATACATCTTGATTTCAAAGATGCCTGGGGCTAAGAAATTACAAAATCATTTTAAATCGCAAAGCTTGAATAAAAATGACAATTTAATGATTGAAAAGCAGCAAGGCAGCAGCCTTCCCTCCAATGGTTTTCATGTCAGAAAATGTCTCAAGCAAGATGAAAACATGGGCGAAATATACACAATTACAGTGTGCGTATTTTAAAAATAAAAATGAGCAATATTGATTGCGGAGGAAAAACATATGTTCTTGAACATCCAAATTCACACAACAACAAAGGACATGCCCAATTTGAATGTGAATTTCACAGTTAAAACATTCTTCCTTTACATATGTACAGCAAACATGTAGATTGCAATTTTAAAAAAATGGCTAATGGCAGCCATAAAATAGTAATGCTTAAATTATCTTTAAAAGCACACCATGGTTAGGGATTCAAACACAAGATATTTAGTTTTATGGTTATAGTTCTGACATAACTATTCAAGTGTTAAAAACTTAAATAAACACTTTTGAAATCTTACCCCTATTCCCAACCGAAGTTTATTTTTATATCTTATTGCTTTGGTTCACAAAAACATTGAAAGAGAAAATTGATTTCGAGAAAGAAAATATATTTATCATTTTGGACAAAATATGAAAAGACTTGACTGCATTCAAACTCACTACATGCATCTCATAGTCTTGACAGTAACACTTGCCACTCAGCTACTGGAGTGTTTAGAATAAATCAGCAAACCGTACATAATTTTATATCATAGTCCACATATGTAAATATGATCATAAGAACTATAAACATTAAAGCTAATGATCTGGTGTCCAATCCCAAACCACATCACTTAAACACATTTCAAAAAAATACCATTCTTTGCAGTTCCTCGGCTGACTCATTTATCCTTTCACGATCATTGCTATCAACTACGTAGATTAGACCCTAAAAACCATTAAAATAAAAACATTACAAGCTCCTCATTTTCGACATCATCGGGTTAGCTTTCAAAATGTGGTGCACCTGTGTATTAGAAAAATAATGCCTCCACAAGGGACGGATTTTATCTTGTCCACCAACATCCCACACGGTAAAACTGATATTTTTGTATTCTACAGTTTCCACATTGAAACCTAAATAACAGTGTCATATTCAAAAATTTAAGACAAAAATCAAGAAAAACACCATTAAAAGATTAAATGAATGTGCGAGAACATAATCAAAAGAGCTCATTCAAAGAGCTTGTGGTTGGAGTGAAAAATAAAAAATAGTAAGTAAACCGAGTTCACTTACCAATTGTAGGAATTGTTGTAACAATTTCTCCTAATTTCAGTTTATATAAAATAGTTGTTTTTCCAGCAGCATCAAGACCAACTAGAAACAAGAAAGAAACTTAAAATCAATGGTGAGCTTTAAGGGGAGATACTATATCACGAAAAAATCCTGTAGGATTATCCAATCCGCATGCAGATTATCTCAAATGAACGGAATTTAACCTTAACATGTGCTTTGAGAAAAGCCATAAATTGCTACACCTGGTCTTGCATGTGCTCCTCTTCAAGCACAGGTGGAATTTATGTATACTAACAGGATTATTTTGGAAATTCTTCAATCAACAGGGGGGGAGTGACAACTTGGCATTGTTGAAATAGAAAAAATTTTGAGCAAAACTGTGATTTGTTAAATAGAAAATCTTGCACTAAACTATCATCGCCATGATATTTTTGGATATCCAATTTTAAGAAGACGCCCTGGCGTTACAAGGCACTTTTCTATGGGAATATGGCTTCCAGGTCACCGTCTAATACAGAACTTGCCTTCATAGGCTTCATTCTTACCCATCAAAATCCGACTTTGTTTCTGCCCAAACAGGTTGTTGAAAAGATTTGAAAACGTCAGTCCCATAGCTCTCTACTTTCTCTCGGATAGACACAGACAACACTCGCGCATTGGCAGAAAATTCAAACAAATTTTAATAAACAATGAATATGCTTCGGCCACGTCAAGAACCAAGTCACTGAAGTCAGCTTTGTGTCAGTCACGTGACAAAATCCACCGCGACAAGCCAGCGGTTGGTTAGACAGATATCACATACTTTATGTAAAGTGGACGAAAGAAAATATTCATAAAACCAATTTGATTCCGAAACCTCAGTTTGGCTAAACGTAAAATATGCTTTTACAACAATCTGGATTTTGAGTAAAATCTGTTTATATCTTTTAATGGGCATTATTTTAATTAACCAACATATTGTATTTTTTAAACACCGTTGTCTTGGCAACCATAATCCATTTTTATTTACACTTATTTTAAAGGTTGCAAGTTCGAAGTGTCAACCGTAAAAAGGACACCTGTTTATACTTGACTATTTCACGAGAAATTTCCACAAGCTTTGCGCTCGGGCTTTGTGAAGTAAATTTGCTATGAGCAAAGTAAACGACCAAACGAATTTCCCACAGAGCGAAACACGCTTGCCGATCAAACAGAACGCCGCCGCCATCGAATCAACAAATGAAACGTCGAACGACACAAAGGGAACGAAAACGACACCTCAGAAACGGTCCGATGCTTATCGTGTGGCGTTTTACGGAAGTCAGAAGGAAAAAGAAGCATATAGGTCGTAAGGTTTAAAATAATGAACTTACTATTGCAGCTTTGTTCATAGTAATGGCAATGCCGCTCTAATTGCAATTTCCTCAATGAGAATTATAACAATAAACAAGTAGCATCAGCCAATAAGATTGCATGCATCTTTAAGAAAAGATGAACAACAGTATCTTAATGAGGAGTAATGCATCCACTTATAGTGAAAGCCCATTCTGAGTCGTTAGACTACTGTGTTCATGACATTTAATCCGATATCATCCAATGTAAAGAATTATTCTTTCCATTTTCCAATCAGTAGAGATCTGTGGTTTTCTTTCTGCATTAGTTGCGATCATATTTCGAAGCCAATGTACTTGAAGTACATCTCTAGTTCAGGAGTGATGTAGTGTCCAGTCCTTTTTTCTACCAACTTCGGTCTTCATAGGCGAATAACCATTTGAGTTACAAACTTGAGGTTCGTTTCAGTATACAAAGTTTCTTCATTTTTCTTAAGGCAAAACATAAGATCGCAGCTGAAGGAACAAGTAAGAGAAAAAGACGATCTACAACGTCAACATTTGATCGACAGGGTTGCCGAAAGCGACAAGGCTGTTGCTAGCGATCGCATGTCAAAACAGGAAGATGATGCCATGAGAAAGAAAAAAGCGGAATACCTCAAGCAATTTAGCAACGGCAATAAGAAGGTATGTTGAAGCGAAAGTGAAACAGTTTTTTGTCTTACATATCATACTCTTGTTAAAAGGATTCGCTCTATTTTTTATTCTGTCGACAATGTTGTCATGTTGCAAAGATCTTGTCACAAAGTGACAGATTTGTTTTCACTTACGTAGCCAGATCGCAAGTTTCAGTCCTACTGTGTACTTAATTTCAAAATTTCAGTCCTACTGTGTGCTAAATTTCAATACCTTAATTTATTCATTTTGTTAGAAATGTGTTGTTTTTGTAGTGAGTGAAGGAAGAAAAAATGAAATTGGAAATCACTGAGCCATGAAATGAAATTCTCACAAAGACTGTCTTTGAAAAACCATTGCGAGTATACAGCTCCATGGTTGTAAACATTTTAAGTTGAAATACTCAACTACAACTACATCCAAATAGTTTTCGTTGAATTATAGCTAAAATAATTAAGTTTTACTATTTTCATGACTTTTGACACTGAGTTACTTTGTCAAAGTGTTTTCTTCTGTGATCTTTTTATCCAAGAAGTCCAATCTTAATTTTTGTTCTTTCTGTTAGATAATGGAAGAAAAAGAAATCTCCTCACGTAGAGTGAAAGAAGCGGATGTAGAACTGGAAAGGAAGTTATTGAACATGAATCCAATCAATTGGAACATGACATTACATTAGCAAGATTATAGACGAGCTGCTAGACCAAGACATTTTACAACAATGTTTCATCAAAACGCTTTATATTCGTCTGCATTTCATTTTTCTAAAACAAATCTCAAGATGAACATAACCATCGATGAACACTGAATTCGATTCCTCTGTAAATATATAGTCATCCTTAGCTAACTACTATTACATAAAAATTATAAAATTATTAAGTGCACGAGAAATAATTTAACACATTTACTCAGTTTTTGTTACATAAACTCTGCACGCATTGAAAACTTATTTTTGATTAATAACAAAATGAAAGAGTCGCACTTATTTTTTTATTCAAACTGGCCTTTCTCAATGATCAATTGATTTTGGACAGTAGGGAATAGTTCGTGGTAGGACAGCGGCCCATAGTCTTACCTGCTGCGCATGTTATAATCTGCAGAAAAAATTAATTTCATAGGAACTTGAAATGCATAGAAAATGCATATATGAATATTTTTTTTACTATGAGACCAGCTTGCTCGTAAAATGAAAACACATATTTTTTTACAATAATTGCTAATGGCAAAAGTAAAATATCGTTTCTTTGCAGTTTAGTGGCAACATGAAGATATATGAAGTTATTACGTTTCGTACAAAAAAAGAACAATAGAAATTGCTAATTGATGTAATATTCAACAAAAAATTGATTGTTGACCAGGATATGGAACGATTCTAAAATAGTAATTTCGTTTTACTTAAACTGTAACTACTCAATTCATTACATTCAATTTTCTCGATTGGTTTGAATGTTTAATAAAAACGTTTTATATTTATTTCATAACACATTTTAAAACAGAGCTTAAGATTATTATAACCATCAATGGATACTGCATGGGCATTAGTTTTCTGTAAGGACGTAGCCATCTAGTTACTATTACATTGAAAGTATATGAAAATGATTAGGGGGAAAAATATCTATGTACACGTTGAATAACTCATCACTACAGTCGAGATAAGCAGTTACATGCAGGGCTGAAAGTAGAACTTTAATTCTAGGGGGGGAGGTAGTTATTCAAATATTCAGATGCGCGCCCAACTGCTTTCTTTTGAAAGCCAACTTTTGGGCACGACTGAATATATAAATATTTTATTGTATTCACCCCCTCCCCCCAATTAACATTCTAGTTACGGCGTTTTTTGTATGATATAGTAGCAAAAAAAGAATTTTTATATTTCATTTGAAAAAAAAGTGTATCAGGAAAAGAACTAAGCATATTTCATTTGGTATAAATAAAGCATAATCCAAAAAAGAACATTTTGTAAACTTAGATTCAAGTTATAACTAGGGGCTGATTGCGTGAGCCCGGGTAGCCGGGATTCAGCGAAGAGTTAAATGATTTTGGTAAATGGAAAGGATTCAGTACTTATCAATAGATAAATCTTTTTGAGCAATTTCAATGTATGCTGACTCTATAAATACGCTATACATTTAAAATGAAAATAACTAATTTGGCGTAATTTGACAATTTCAACAGAAATGACTTGTGGTGCTTAACAAACAATTGTAATTTTTACGCTTGAAGTTTTGTCTCCTTTCAATAAATTTCCTGAATCCGGGCTAGCCGAGATCATGTAAACAACCTCCAAGAATTGTAACATTTCGGTTTCATTTCAAAATCATCATCCGAATTGTAATGACACCAAGTTATTCGTAAATTTATGTTACGGAGACAACACATAGTTCGTTACACATATGGGTATATTAAAACATACGATCATTATTATTTGTTTGCTGTTCAGTGGCAACACATATTAAGATATTTCTAAAACGAAAGAAGAATTAAAATAAGTTATTTAATTAGTTAGGTGTTGTCCATGCATCGAATAACAAATTAATAGTTTCCAGCAAGAAATTATTCTTATAAGTTTCTATTATAAGAAAATGCTATCACTCAGTTTTTAGATTGCATTGCAAAGACAATTTAAAACGACTCAATTACTTTTTTATAAAATAGTATTGATTTTCATCTTTGTTCCTCATGGAAATATTATCATTATGACATTATTAGCTCTTGAAACTTGTACTTTTCCTCGACATTTTTCAGCAAGACGAGAAGCCTTTGCACTCTTATACACATATTTATATACACATGTATTCATCACAATGTATACTTATGGAGAAAACCAAGGCTTTATAAAATGTCATAATCCAATGTAATGTTATCGTGAAGATATTTGCATGATGAGCAAAGTTAAATATCTCTAGAAAGAGGTAAGCAAACACAAAATACTTTTAACATCGCTTACCAAACCTTCTTTTGAGATTTTTTTCTATGTTTTCCATTTTTTCTACTTTCACCTCTATGTTCGGTAGCACTCTTTAATAGAATGGAAAAAAGTGCCATATAGCTATCAAGGCAAATAACAAATAACATTTAATAAATACCCACCTTGCATGGTTTTAAAGTGCTGCTGTCCTTTCTTTCAATGTATTTGAGAAAATTATGTGAAAGATTACTCAGCTTATACTGAACCTTTAGCTTTTCGGCAATCCAGCGACCTACGTCTAATTCGTCACTAAGACCAACTTTTCGAAGCTTTGCTTTTCCCTCGTCTGAATTCAAAGTGGAATCGTTATCAAAAGCAAACACTGCTAGTTTGAAGTCACGTTGATGCCCGTTTTCTGATAATCCAATCTTCTTTTTTAACACCTTGAAAAAGGCATATTCTTTTTAAGTTAATTAATGACAATTACAAGATGTACGATAAAGTAGAATGACTAACAACAACCCATCTAACAAATGAAACTATCTTACTTCTAATTGAGAATCCACTCCAGCTTTTATTGTATCTATGTCATTTTCACAATTTTTCCCCATTAATTCGGCATAAAGTCTGTCAGCAAATGTAAGACAAACAAGAACAGGAACATTTTCTTTCTCGAGTGTAGAAAGCCATTGTTTTGTTGACTCAGTATGAGCTTTCCTAAAAGAGTAGTCGAAAACAATCCAATTCTTTTAAAAGTGAAAATTTATATTAAGCATTATAATCGAATAAAATTGATCAAATTAATCAAGAATTATAAAACGAATCACAAAATTTGGCTAGCTTAAAAGAAGTTTTTACCAAGAATTGAAGCAAGTCAAGAGACAAAAGCTAAAAAAATTTCTGATAATTTTAAATAAAATTTTACGTTTGTCATACCTGTAATCAACGACAAATACAACAATCCGAGTCAAACTTAACAATAATTTTGCCAACTCAGGAATTGTCTCATCACGATCATCCACACCAGGAAAATCAATGACATCTAAACCTTTAAAGTGCTTATCCAAGTTGTAAATCAACGGAACAGTGGTTCGCTTCTGATCTGTGGTACCAGTCACCGTCTGAGAAAACAACGTATTTAAAAATGAATTGCTATATTTCTATATAAAAAAGACATAAGCACATATTTCGTATACACATATCATTTTTTAAATCAAGTAAATTGCAGATAAAAAATGGCTTTTGGAAATGAGTAAAGTATCGAAAAAGAGGCAGTGGATTTATTTTTTTTAAAAAAAACTTTGAAACGAACACAATTTAATCGGAATGCATTTACAGAAATTTTTGTTTATCCTTACAGAAGTTTTAAATTGACTGTGTTTTAATCAAGCAAAAACTGATATATATATATATATATATATATTCACAATTTGTTTGCATAACTGCTTCCCATCGAGAACTCTCAAAAACGGGAGTAAAGAGGGCTTAATTTATTGGTCTCGTATTTCCCCATATAGCTACCTTGCCTACTCTGGAGGGACAGCGGAGCAACATAGGAATTGCGGGTGCTAAGTCTTCAATAATATATGTTTTACTACAATGTCTTACAGAACACTTTTAAATGATAACTTCAGCTCAAAAAATAAAAAGTGTAAATGTCTTTTTGTTTTTGAAATAAATATTTGATAAACGATAAAACAAGACAATTATAAAAATCAAACACAAACATTCAAATTGAGTACCACTGAACGTCACTTAATTGTCAATGAAAATCTTCATTTGTGGATTGGCCGAATATCTGCCGTCAATTGTCATTTAAGGATGGAAAGGAATTTGCATCAGAAATTAAACTCAATTTGGGCAATCTACCTTCGTGAGTGTTCAAAATGGCAAGATTGTTAAATCTTGCTTGTAGCATGTGTAAGCGTAGCCAAGTTTTTACTCTTCTTGCTGTTGTGAAAGATCTTTCATCCGTTGCACTCGTGGTAGGTACAACGTGAATCACTTCACACATTCTAATAACTTGGTCAATACGCTGTTGTTCATGTCGTTCAAGCTTCATTACTACAATCAAAATATCTTGAAAACATTTCTGCTCTATACGTCTTTCTTAAGCACTCGAAAAGTGCATAACTAAGCAATTAGAGAGTTCACGTTCATATCTTTGTTAAATTTCAACGTTTGATCCTCTATTTTCTGGGAAATTTCTTCTGCTTTTGATGATTTTAGAAGGAGCATTTCCAAATTGGCATAAACTTTAAATTCAGGCTGATTAAAGCGATCCTTTATGGACGACATTAATTGATCCGCAGCTTCAAATTAAATTTTCCTGCAGTAATGTGATTGGTAATTCAGTTCAGCATCTCCCATTTCGTAGTGTGCAGGTGTGCGTCGCTTTCTTGGAACAATTGGTTCAGCAATAAAAGAATGCTCTTTTAACTTAACGAGAACTACATCGTAAGACCCATCAAATGACTCTTCATTTCTTATGCTTTGCAATGTTTCTCTTGTAGGACTTGCAAGACGCTGACCAGCTAGCTGCGGCTGAACGATTTGGAGATTGAAGGGTTTTTGAAAGATTATAGAATGACTAAAAAAACCTTTACTCGGATGAAAACCGAAAAATAAATTAAATGTTATTATTTCGCTACCTCTTCCTACTATACGAGCTTTAACGTCAGGATCAAATCTTTCTTCAAGGGAAACTTCCCATGCTTGAAAAAGTGAAGCATAGTTTAGCAGGATGCAATTGTAGCACGCCGCAGTTACAGTCTTTCTAGTTGGGCAAAATTTCAAAATACCGGCGTGTCTTCCTTCTTTAGAATTTTCGTCTTCTATGTTATGTTTCACACAATTGACAATAGGAATAATTCTACAACTCTCAAGATTGTAATGTCTCCTGCAGCACCCATAGTATCAGACAGCAGTTTACAGTTTTTCACCACACTTTTGACGCCCAACCTTAAAGAATGTGCATGACAATGAGTCACAAAAGCTTTAGGTTGCTGCGCTAAACTTTTCTGGGAAGCTCCTGAATTCTTTCCAAGCATATATTACCAGTTCCATCATAACATTGCCTTCTGCAGGTATTCATGGAAAGTTGTAGTCTTATCAAGGCGTCATTGATTGCACTTGTAATGGTTTCTGCTTTGATGTCTGGAATCTGGCAAAATCCAATGAAATCTTCATAGGCCCTGAGATTGTCATCGATCCATCAAAGACATAATGCTAGTTGTTCGCGTAAAAGTTCAAACCAAAAGGATTGAAAGCATCGACTTTGCTTTCTGTGTTCTTCTTTTAATGGAAACTCAAATTGTTTATGTTGGTTCAGTGTTGTAGAACTAAATTTATCAGATGGGGGGGGCTCTCTTGACGAAGCTGAAGCCATGAAATTATGAAAAATTACCCAATTCAAAGGTAGAAGAGGGGCTCCTTCCCAAGCACCCCACTTCTACAGCACTGGGTTAGCACTGCTATAGTGGCGAAAATCTCTCATCCATACGCAGTTTAAAAGAGATTTGACTCGTCTCCAATCCCTGTGGGCTTGGTAGCTCAATAGTAAGAGCGGCGGACTAGTACCCGAAGGTGCGAGTTCAAATCTCGTCCAAGTCACATGTTTTTCATGTGCATATTAAACCGTGTTAGGATTAAAATATTATATATATGCACTGGGTCGGTTAGGGCCATTTGGTACAATTATAGCTTATACCGAGTTTCCAGCTGGATCTTCCATTTCATTTGTTTTTTCATCAACTACATCGTAATGATCTTTATCTTCAGCGACAGTATTCCCGACTTTCAAATCTTCGGAAGACACAAAGACTCTACATTTTTTCTCATATTTTGTTTAGGTCTAATCAGGAAATAATCTGCTTTTTTCGGCGACATTTATACATTCTTTATAATAATGTTAAGCTAACTGCCGTGAAATCACTGACTTGCTGGCGCAGCTTTTATGACTGGGTAATACTTCTTGTTTTACTCAGTTATCACGATCGATTAGTGCGTTTATAAAAATGCAAAAACAAGCTAGTAATACTGATAAACATACTTTGCAGTAAATCTGACTTACTGGATGTATTTCAAAATAATGAAGCATATATATATATATTGATAACAAGAAGAAAATACACAAAAACTACAATTTCATCCCGACAAGCCTGTTTCGTGATTTCTCACTCTTCAGGGAATAATATTAAATGAATACAAAAGCATGTGCTAGATTATATATACAAGAGGAAGTTAGGGTAAAAATTAAGATAGAATTACATAATATGTTGAGTGTACGATTACAAATTGGATAAAAGTGCCTTGTGTCTATGGCGACAAGAGGAGATAAGTTCGTCACGTTTGTTGAGTGATGATAGTTGTGGTTGGTAGGTGATAAAGAATTTTTCTTTCAGGCATAGGTTGCATCTTTTGTTGGCGCTGTTGTACGGTTTGCTGCGAGTAATGATGCTCCATGGAGATATCGTGAGCGATGTTGTGGTCTTTTAGTGTCCATATGTGTTTGCTAAGTTCGGTGGAGTTTCTTAGTTTTTTGTGGCGGAAAGAGGCAGTGTGGTTCCTGTGTCGAGTCTTAAATTCGTTTTATGTAAGTCCGATGTAGGTCTCACTTGTGTTAGTGTCCAAACGTTTAACAGTTGCTTGGTAGATGACAGATGATTGTAGGCAGTTTCCGTTAAGTGGGCAGTTTTGTTTTTGTCGGCAATGCATGTTTTAGTTTGTGTATTTTTGTTATTGATGGTGTCATTAGTATTGTCAGGTTCTCTCAATATGCGTTTGTTATGGTTATTAATAATATGTTCCAAATGGTTCATGCAGCTGTAACTTAATTTAATTGTGTTGCGGTTAAATAGTTTTCTGAGTTTGTGGTCTATGGGAAAGTGCTTGTCAATTAGTGAAATGAATTTGTAGCCAATGTTTGTGCTGACGTTCTTGCTGTATGGTGGGTTGTACCAGAGTATGTTATTTCTAAGTCTGTATTTCCGTTTCGTAGTAGCGTTCGGGTCATATTTCAGTGTGTAATGATATCCATTTTCGTCAAGTGCTTTTGGTATGGAGGAATAGCTTGGTCGAATGATGCTCCGTCGGATGATAAGGATGAAAGGCGTTTGTTAATGGTATCAGTTATGTTCTTTGTAATGCTTGAAGGATGGTTGCTTTCGTGGTGGATGTATTGCAAAAAGGTGTTGGGCTTAGTGTAAGGTCGATGGGAAGAATTCTTTAGATTGAACGTGATGTCGAGGAAGTTAATGACTTTTTTGTTAGCTTTGATAAACGCAATCCGTTATTGTTAAACACGCGGCACATCTATTTTTTGATTTTTTCAGTTTCTTTAGGTGTTGCTTTAGTAATGGCTAGTCCGTCATCAAGTGGTTCAACTCCATCAAACACAAACAAAATCTCAACTTCTGCTGTGCGGGTGCAGATCCCTTTAAAATCTCAACTTCATATCTTTCGACATTGTAGACTTCTACCCGTCTATCAACCAAGACCTCTTAAACAAAGCACTTGATTTCGCCTCAACCCACGACAACATCACAAACCAAGAGAGAAACATCATCATACATGCCAAGAATTCATACCTCAACCAACAACCCTGGCAAAAGAAACACAACTCCACATTCGACGTGACAATAGGGAGTTTTAGCAAGAGTACGACTACGACTACGAGTACGAAATTTGACCGTGTAAGGGAATGGCACGAGGAAGTTTGTTGTCGTTGTCGCTTCGTCAAAATTTTGCTTTAGTTGTAAACAACAGAACGAGCCTTTTTATTGTGTAAAACACCGACGTTTGCGAAGCAGCTACGGCTCTATTTGACAATAATGATATCAAAGAATCGATAATACTGGTTTTGCGAGAATATAAGACTCTTTAGACTGAAAAATCTTCACTATTTTAAGTTTTATGTACGATATATTTGCACTATTTTATTGTTTGTTTACCTTTCACTTTGCGTACGAAATACATGAAAGTTTTGAAGGTCATATTTTCCTTTTTAATATACATCTGCGCTCAAAAAGAGTTCTAAATTAAAGCCTGGATGCTCGAAAATAGTACTGTAAACTAATTTCTTACAGAATGAAGAAATATACCTACTTTCTTTGCTTAAAAAGACATCGTAGTCGCGACTACGAATTTTTTACAAAACATCGTACTCAGATTGATGACGGCTACGTGTTTTTGTTGTCGCAACAATGTTTTCGCGCCAAAATGACGTAAATCGTACTCGTAGTCGTACTCGTAGGCTCTGCTAAAACTCCCTAATGGGCAGCTTCGACGGCGCCGAGACATGCGAACTCGTAGGAAGCTATCTCCTCTCACAACTACAACACATCATCACTAGCATAGGACTCTATCGCGACGACGGACTAGCCATTACTAAAGCAACACCTAAAGAAACTGAAAAAATCAAAAAATAGATGTGCCGCTTGTTTAACAATAACGGATTGCGTATCACTATCAAAGCTAACAAAAAAGTCATTAACTTCCTCGACATCATGTTCAATCTAAAGAATTCTTACCATCGACCTTTCACTAAGCCCAACACCTCTTTGCAATACATCCACCACGAAAGCAACCATCCTCCAAGCATTACAAAGAACATACCCGATACCATTAACAAACGCCTTTCTTCCTTATCATACGACGGAGCATCATTCGACCAAGCTATTCCTCCATACCAAAAGCCACTTGACGAAAATGGATATCATTACACACTGAAATATGGCCCGAACGCTACTACGAAACGGAAATACAGACTTAGAAATAACATACTCTGGTACAACCCACCATACAGCAAGAACGTCAGCACAAACGTTGGCTACAAATTCATTTCACTAATTGACAAGCACTTTCCCATAGACCACAAACTCAGAAAACTATTTGACTGCAACACAATTAAATTAAGTTACAGCTGCATGAAAAATATGTAACATATTATTAATAACCATAACAAACGCATATTGAGAGAACCTGACAATACTAATGACACCATCAATGACAAAAATACACAAACTAAAACATGCATTGCCGACAAAAACAAAACTGCCCACTTAACGGAAACTGCCTACAATCATCTGTCATCTACCAAGCAACTGTTAAACGTTTGGACACTAACACAAGTGAGACCTACATCGGACTTACAGAAAACGAATTTAAGACTCAACACAGGAACCACACTGCCTCTTTCCGCCACAAAAAACTAAGAAACTCCACCGAACTTAGCAAACACATATGGACACTAAAAGACAACAACATCGCTCACGATATCTCATGGAGCATCATTACTCACAGCAAACCGTACAACAGCGCCAACAAAAGATGCAACCTATGCCTGAAAGAAAAATTCTTTATCACCTACCAACCACAACTATCATCACTCAACAAACGTGACGAACTTATCTCCTCTTGTCGCATAGACACAAGGCACTTTTATCCAATTTGTAGTCGTACACTCAACATAATATGTAATTCTATCTTAATTTTTACCCTAACTTCCTCTTGTATATATAATCTAGCACATGCTTTTGTATTCATTTAATATTATCCCCTGAAGAGTGAGAAATCACGAAACAGGCTTGTCGGGATGAAATTGTAGTTTTTGTGTATTTTCTTCTTGTTATCAATATATATATAAATATATATGTGCATCACGTTAATTAAAAGAAACTATTGCAAAAAGCTCCGGCGTCCGCGTCCTTGAGTAGACATTGGCTAAAAACGAATTCCAGTTATTAGAGATAGTCTCATAAGAAACTTAAACGACAAAAAAAGTTACAAAAAAAAATATAATAGAAAATTTACTCAGCTTACGTTGATTTCAAACATGGAGTTGACAAACTTTGATTTTCCTGAATTGACTAACCCAATAACACCAACAGCTGTTTGCTTGGCTAAAGTTTCTCGAAGATTGTTTATCATCAGTGACCATCGGATCCATCGGGCGACCAGTCTACGATATTTTTTGATACTAACTTCAGAGTTTATCCCTCAAACTTAGTGTTCCATTGTTGTAGAATAATTTCAATGGGTGTGTGGTAATATATGTTTCTTTTACTGCATTGGTGCTCAAGTTGGCGTTCGAGAGGGTAACTAACGTAGTTCTTGTTCCATGCAATGCTTTTTTTCATGCTACCCAACAGAAAATGCAATTTCTCGTCGTAGTCAAAAAGCTCACGTTCATCGGTAGGAAACATATACTCACGAAAATCGTTAAGACGACGGGATAATTCAATAACAAGCTGTCCAAATTCTCCTGATGATCTTATCATTTGCTCCAAGTAGTTAAACGGTACAATCAGCAGTCCCCAGACAGACAATCCAAATGAATTAGCATATCTGGCAATTTCATTAACGTACTTATCGTTACCAGCATGCTCGAGAGGAATTTGTACCTGGGATTGCATGAAGGTGCCAAGCAAAGTGCTACAGGTCTCGAACTCATTAAGTAAACCATTCAAAACTTCTAGCATCCTGTTATTTAAGCTACAAGAAGATATTTCTGATGTTGCACATTGTTGTGGCTCGGCAGTCAATTCTTCGCATAATTGTAGGAGTTTATTTTTTCCATCATTCAGCAAAGTCATTGGAGCTTTGCAACTACGATCATTTTTTTTGGTACCGTCAACTGCATCGACATTTGGATAGATGACGTTAAGATCGGTCTTATAGATAGGTGCAGATTTTCTTCTTCTATTTCTTCTTTTAGGTTTTCTGTCCTCAAGAAGATGCATAATGTGGGAAGTGCTTTTCTTCAGCATGGGGCCAATTTTTTCCAAAGACAACTGAGAAACAGATCGCTCTTTGAAATCTTTTCGAGACGATAAAACAAACTCTTTTAATCCAATTAAATGATGACGACGGGCAGACACCTCAAGAGATTCATGCATGAGAATGCGATAATTTTCAAGCGAAGACATTTCATCAGTTAAGTTTTCCTCAGGTAAGAGTGATTGACATCGGCGAATACGAAATAGAGCATTTTCTAAAACTTTAACAGAAATCTCGGAGTTGGTTAATGTCTCGGAGTTAATCTCGCTAGTTGATAATATTTCACAGCAGTCTAATATGACGTCTGAGCTACTTTCTCCTATAGCATAAAAAAGACTTTCGATTGGAACTACAGATACAGCATCGGTAAAAAAGTCTTTAATGGATTTCATTTTGATGGAGCTGTGAGTTGTTATTCGTTTTTCGAGTAGAGCACTGAGAAAAGCTAGTTCAATTATTTCGCTGGGACGGTGTTTTGCAAGCTGTTGTTGCCTTTGTGTAACAGAGTATGTCTAGAATTAAAACAATTGAAAAAGTAAAAACAAGCAAATGAAATTTTCTTCTATGGTAAAATAAGATATCAACTAACCGTGGTTTTAGCAGCTACGTGGTCAAACGATGGAAGATATTTTGAATTTTCAAAGTGTGTCTTCACTTGAACCCGCACTTCTTCTTCATAATGAACGTTTTTTTCTTTTATTCTTGTCTGAACATCGGATCCAGAGGATTTAATAACGTCCACTAACATATTTTCACAACAAAATTGTTCACAATAGATCGACAGCTCATATACAAACCACATATCATTTCCGGATACTTTGACAGCAACATCTTCACCAATGTGTTCGAAATGAACGGTAGATACTTTCGGGCTACCTTGATTTTCTGATGAAATATGATTCATATTTGTCTTGAAACGCTTCAGATCTGGAAGACTTTGTAGAAAAGCAATCTCGACTTCATGAACGTATCTCTTAAAACTATGCTGCAAATTGAAAAAAATAATGATCTCATTTAGATAAAAGCAATTATTAAATACTCCTTTCATTTTATGATGACAAATGATTATTATCTCAAATTTATAAATAGTTCAGTCTTTATATACCTTTAGTCATTAATAACGCAAGCAAAATTCTGTCAACAAATATTCAAGGAAAGAAGCTTGGAAGTTATGAATTATGCTGGAAGATACATGTTTTCAGTATAACTGTTCGTCCCGCTTCCTTTTTTTAAGTACTACCGCAGTCTACCGACTTGATAACTTTATTTTAATAATTTTACAATTAAAATAGTCTTGAGAATTATGTATAAACTTTTACTGATTAATTTTGACTCACGTTTATAAAATACTGTTTACGTAAACTCGTGATGCCATCGTTCTCACTTATTCGTAGGTAACCAACAGCTTCGGATGCAGGTAATTTTTGTACTTTCAACTCGTCGATGTCTCCAAAATGTAATATACTCCAAAAATGTCCAAACGATCGAATCCCATCAAGTGTCCAAAAGGACGAGGAAATTCTTCATTGCCAGTGCCCGTTTTGAGCATTGACCACAAATTAGATTTCTACGAAAGATAACAGAAAGCCAAATGTGGACGATAATTGTATAGGCTCGCAAATAAATGAAATTTAAAAAAATATCTATATAGATGGAAGCTATTAAAGAGAACACTGCGAAAACCTTGTGCAAAATTTTGTATAAAGTTTATTTTTGGTAGAATCTTACTTCGTTGGAAACACCGTCTGACGTATGTTTATAGATGACTTGACTTGTTTACGTTTAGTTGACAAGCAGATCAGGTTGAATGCTTTTAGTCAACAATGGCAATAATTGTAAACCTCTTCTGGGATTAATCTGCCTGCCTACAAAACGTAAACAAGGCAAGTCTTCTATTGAAAAAAGCGAATGAAGAAGGTGACTGAATAAATGCCTCCCATGTTGTTTTGCAATAATAACATTATGCGACTTTATGCGTTCCTTTATTATGTTAAGAATATACTCCAGAAAAATTTTGTTGTATCGATCATGTGTTGATAAAACAAGCTCACGTCTATAGTAAATATCACGTTTTATTTCATAAATATAAAACGCAATACGCAGTCACTTCTGTTATTGTTCCTGCTCATGCTTTAACCACTGACTTAATTGCTTACACTTGTGGAAGTCTCAAAAAAAGCATTTAATTGATAGTTTTTCTTCTAAAGTGAAACAAACAACATGATATTCCATGACATAATATTTCAAAACTACAGTCGTTTATTTAAGAATTTTATTTCTCCAACGTGTTGAAGTTGGATTACTTTTTTTTGAGACACCCTGCTTGTGTTGTCTGACCACTCAGTTTGCTGCATAAATTAACCAGCATTTTTGATGAAATTATTGACAGTTCGTCGTCTCCGGTGGGAATGGTCTGTCATTTAACTAATGTAAATTACAAAAAAATACTGCTCATATTTTTTGCAGCAATTTAACTCAAAGTTAATGCAAAAATCTATGTGTTCAGGTGTATATATTCTGTAGATGAAAATTTTGCACTCTACAAAAATTAGCAATTGTACCTTTAGTTCCTCAAAGTTGAAAGACTGCTCAATGATAGTTTTCACAATATTCCACAGCTCCTTCTGAAAAAGACAGTAGTTTTTTCAGTTCATTAAGGATTTCAAGAATTCATACTAGCAGTTCACATAAAAATAAAAAATGTATATTTTATGTGCAAAAACCATCTACAAGTTAGTCCATGAATTTTTTAGTTTTTAGCATTTTGTGACAATAACTTGTGAATAATTTGTAAAAACTGCTTATAAGAGTTTTTTCCAGTTTGTATTCAGCCCACTTACAACACATGGAATAAAAATGAAGTTTACACTAATCACAGCGAAACTTTACCACATTTATTTCAAACCTGAAAGGGTAGATTTATAAACATTATTGAACATATTCATTTAACTAAGACGTATGAATGCACTTAAATAATGTTATCCAATTACCAAAGGCGCCGGTAAGGAAGAGTAAGAAGGAAGCTTCCCACCAATATTTCTCATACTTAGGTTTTTATATGTAGCTTGAACGTGTCGTCATATAAAAGAATGCGTAATGCAGGTAAGTGGCATTTTGGAGGTGTTTTGCATCCCCAAATTAAAATCATCCCGGCACCACTGCAGCCAATTACACATAAATTTGCTATACTAATCCCTTCAAATTCCTTCGCGTTGTACTGAAATCGTTTTTTGGTCTGTTCACAGAAATATTTAAACAAACTTGAGCTGCTTATAAGAAATGTTGACGAAATACTCTTCTTATACCTCCAAATGCGAAGTATTTAACGCTTCAAATAGTTTTGGTATTATATCATCCTTTTGAACGATATGACTGAAACATTCTTTTGCACCAGGTATTGACTCGACATATTTTTTGAACATGCTGTCTGCCATTGGCATAAGACCAAAAGTTATACATTTGTGTAGTATAGTTATTATGCAAATTATTAGTGTTTTGTACGTCATACTACGTATATTATAATTAAGTAAAGATCGGTATATAAGTAACATGACTAAGCAATAAAAAGGAGAAATCTCACAATATTACACCTGGCGACAAAGATTATTAAGGGACGAAGAAATACGACTTGATCCTGAGAAAGATACTACATTTCCAACATGACAGCTTTGCCTAGCTTCCCGACGTACAACCTAGAAGAACCAGACCTTAGAAAAGCTTGGGGAAAATACGTAACAAGATTGGAGAATTTGTTGTTGGCAATGAACATCACAAACGCCGCAAGAAAGAAGGCGATGCTCCTGCACTATGTCGGTGAAGAAGTTAATGAGATATTCGAAACTCTAGAAATTGACGAGCCAGATAGAGAAGAAGATGAATTTAGAAAAGCGGAGAAAGCGTTACGAAATTACTTCACTCCACAGAAGAATATAGAATTCGAAGTTTATAAGTTTCGTCAAGCGAAACAACTCCCAGGAGAAAACATATCCGCATACTACACGAGATTGAAACAATTGGCCAAATCCTGCGAATTTCATGAAGAAAGCAGAGAGATAAAAACTCAGATCATACAAAATGGTTTATCTTCAAAATTACGGAGAAAAGCGTTAGCAGACCCAGAAATAACGATGGAGAAATTAATACAAATGGGAAAAACAATGGAGATGTCAAAAACACAAGCAGAAGGCATCGAAAGCACGAATCGAATTTGGCATAAAAGAAAGCAGTTCAAGACGCCCACGGAAAAAACCTCAAATGCTTCCGAATATTCATCGAAGATCAAATGTAAATTTTGTGCTCGTGAACATCGTCCAGGGAAAACAAATTGCCCGGCATATGGAAAGAAATGTCGACAGTGTTTAAAGTGGAACCATTTTCAAGTTTGTTGCTATGAGAATCGAAGAGGCAAAGAGCTGATGCAAGACAATTATCAAAGTTCTCGCGCTGAATCAACAAAGCGAAACGGACAGATAAAACGTAATCAAGTAAGACCTCGACAAGTGAATACGGTGCAAGAAATAACTTCCGAATCAAGTACGGAAGATGAATATGTATTTTCAACGTTGACCGCGCAACAAAAGCTGCCGAAATTTAAAGTTAAGATCAATGGTACTCCTGTGTCAGTCATGGCAGATACCGGTTCCATCGTAAACCTCTTGGATGAAGTGAATTTTAACAAATTGAAGAAAAAGCCAATATTGCAGGAAGCAAATGAGAAAATCTTTCCTTATGGGTCGAAACAACAACTATCAATTAAAGGAAAATGTCAGTGTGTGGTCGAAATCGATAAACTATATGGGTTGGAGACATTTTTTGTTGTTAATGGGAATACGGGTTGCTTGATAAGCTGGAAAAGTTCTCAAAAATTGGGCCTGGTACAAATAGTTGCATCCATAGAAGGAACTACAAAGTCTAAACAGGAACCCGTTAAAGAAAAGGCACAAGAAAAAGTGAGAGAAGATACCAAAGTGGAAGAGCTAATTAACAAATATCAAGAAATCTTTCAAGGACTGGGAAAATTGAAAGGGTTTCAAGTTCATCTACACGTAGATAAGGACGTACAACCTGTCGCACAACCTCATCGTCGGGTGCCGTTTCATGTGAGAAAAGACTTGGAGAAACAGGTAAAACGAGACGAAGAACGTGGAGTCATAGAGAAAACGGATGGACCAACGCCTTAGGTTTCACCAGTCGTGGTCGTACCAAAACAAAAAGGGGAGGTCCGAGTTTGTATAGATAAGAGACAAGTAAACAAAGCAATAAAGAGAGAACGACACTTGACTCCGACGATCGGTGAAATTATAAGTGATCTAAATGGTGCTGTATGGTTTATCAAATTGGACTTAAATCAAGGCTATAACCAGTTAGAGCTCGATGCAGAATCAAGATATTTGACAACCTTCTCAACACACATTGGTCTACGGAGATTTCGACGTTTGAATTTTGGAATAAACTGTGCTGCAGAGATATTCCAAAATGCCATCAGAGAAACGTTGAATGGACTGAGAGGCGTGATTAATATCAGTGATGACATTATGGTTTTTGGCGTAGACGAGAAAGATCACGATGCAAATTTGAACGCGGTATTACAACGAATTAAAGATCGAGGACTAACTTTTAAGAAGGAGAAATGTCTGTTTAAGAAAAGAAGTTTAATATTCCAAGGGTATGTGTTCTCAGAGAATGATATTGTACCGGATCCCAATAAAGTGAGAGCAATTAAGGAGTGCACAAATCCTAAAGATGTAAGAGAAGTACGAAGTTTGTTAGGCATGACCAATTTTTGCTGTCGATTTATTCCACATTATGCCACAATTACGGAGCCGTTGCGTCGACTTATCAAGAAATATACCCCATTCGTGTGGACAAGAGAACAAGAAGACACAATGAAAGCCCTACGGAAAGCACCAACAGATGGGCCAGAAAGTGAGATTTAGGCTTCTTTTCAGGCTTGTGCTCTATTTCTAGCATATTCTTTAAACTTATAATCTTTTTTCCAATCTGCTCCTTAATTTCGTCGCGAGAAAACCTAAAAATTTCTTCACTAAGTAAAGACTCATCCAGTTTCTCATCTAAATATGAAAGAAACATGTCGCAAGTACTTCCTTGAATGTGCTGTGCGGCTTTAGCATGACTGGAGGCGAAGGAATCTTTCAGAGTTTGCTGAAACGACCCGGCAAAAGACATAATCTTTTCGCGAAGTTCCATTTCGTCACGCCAAATCAATCCAAAACGGTTTTCTTTGATCATTTGCAAAGGTTCATTAAAATCTTTCATTGCTGTGTTAAAGACATCATCAAATACCTCGAGGGCAGCTGCATGAATCTCTAGACTTCAAATCTTCGCCATCACTTGTTTCGCCTTCTTTCATTGTGAAATTATCAACACAATTTCAATTTTGCTATATTTTACCGCACAATGTCTGCCGCAATTTATAGTTTATACTATGGCAAGCCAAACCTGCCAAAAGTGTATCGAGATTTATAAGTCGTATTAGAATTACTATAAGCCTATTCGAGATTCGTAAAGTGGTACTCGAAATTACTATAATGCGGTGTGAAAACTATATTATTATTGTTGAGTTGTGTATGACGAGATTTATATGACGAGTTGTTTTATAAACTGTGACGAGATTTATAGGATGAGTTTTATATGACGAGTTTCATGTGACGAGATTTATAAGACGAGTTTTATATGACGAGTTTCATATGACGAGTTTTATATAACGAGTTTCATATGACGAGATTTATAAGACGAGTTTTATATGACGAGTTTCATATGACGAGATTTATATCGCGAGTTTTCCTCTAACAACATGAAGTATTGAGTTAAAGAACACGTGTTTCTTTCAAAAGCAGTTATTAATTATATGCAAAATTTCGGCGGGCTGGTAACTTTGTATTTTCTATCTATACTGTATCGCTCTCACCAAAATGACAGAAATGAGCAATAGAGAAATTATTCAGGAGCTTCTTGGCAGAGTTACAGAGCTGTCTGAAAGAATATCACCTGACGTGGACAGTTCTGTAAGGTCAGAAGTGAGAACTATATTTGGACGACATACGACCGCTTTAAATTTGCCAAATGCTGAAACGAGACGCCAGAGAGAATTAACGCATCACCCTAATCAAATGACATCAACAGCTACAATAGAGAATCGCCTCCCAATTAGAAGAAATTCAACCACTGCATTTTAATCGAGGCGCTATTTTCCCGCAAGTAGACCTGCTGCAAGAAGCCGAACAAGGCGAACTCGTTCATCAACAGTAATTGATAACAGGCCATTTTTGAGAGATTTAATCCTATTAAGCGGCCCCAAAGATAATGCAGTTCCACGGCAAGGCACTCGGCTGATGTTGGTAGAAAATGGACACATGATTTCAGGTTGTCGGTTTTCAAAAGATTTGTCAGCCGCTGCTGTCGAAACTAATATAATGATGGCCTTTGATGGAAAAATTCCGCATGGTACAGATATAGAACTGTTAACATCAGTACATTTCACTCTGGTTGCGCCAACATTAGCCCCTGGTCAGACATTGCATGGTGTTATCCTCCACAGATTATACGCACAAAAGCCAGTGTATGTACGACCTAGTGTCCAGCTGCTTAACATGGGAAATGCAACAAAGGTTGGAGAATTAGATTGCTACATGCTCATCATGTAAATAGTGTGCTTTTAAAAACTGATATGTTGTTCATTTACAGGAACCAGGCAGCAATTCTAGTGAAGGTAAAATACATAGATTGGGTAAAAGCAAAGGATCTTTCCACATTTGTCATAAGAGGGGATCAAGTGATTGTACACTAAAATAATGTAAAAAGTATTTTTTTAAATTCAAACAAACTTTTTTTACAATTGTTTTTTTGTGACAGTAATATGTCGAGGTATATCATTTTATATTTATAAGGGCGAATAGATGATGCTCATTGAACGGATCTAACAGGTTTTCGTTTTCCATGAATTTAAAGACACCAACGTATAGAGCAGTAAGAACCCGGTTTACTTCTGCCCACAACCGTTCTATCCTTTGGTTATGCACACTTCGCCCGGCAATGAAACTACTTCTATTCTCACCACGACGTGATATCATTAGCCGTGCTACGTCAACGTTTTCGACACCTCGATCTCCACGAACCCTCGAACGCAAACCGAATTCATCAATCCCTTTTTTGAAAAGATCAACTACTGTCTGAGCTCTATTATCAGCGCAGCACTCTAGGTAAATGACTGCCCGACTAAACCCGTCGATGCAACCATGGATAACGAATCGCCAGGATATAAGCTTATGGTTTGAGTCAATATGCCAAAGAAAATTCGGCCCGGGAACGTTATAAACTCGTCTACAAATCGCATACCTCCTTCGCATATTTCTTCCAATAGTATCGATTCTCCGAAGACTTTCTCTAACCCTTTCTCTTTGGACATAGATCTTTCTAGCCCTTAAACTACCCCTGATATAACATTCTCTACTATATGGGGTAAGCCTTAAAATATCTCTTATCTGCCCATCTAAACTATCATCGGTGATGTCTGTAAAGCTAGCCTCAACTCCATATTCAATCCTTCTCCGGTAAATTGTTTGTTCTGATACACCTAGGAAGCTAGCTATACTTTTCCATTTCATTCCGGTATCTCGTAATTGCTCTATCTGTACTTTGGTTATATCAAAACAAGGCCTCCCTCCCTCCCGACTCGTTTCAGCATTTGGCAAATTTAAAGCGGTCGTATGTCGTCCAAATATAGTTCTCACTTCTGACCTTACAGAACTGTCCACGTCAGGTGATATTCTTTCAGACAGCTCTGTAACTCTGCCAAGAAGCTCCTGAATAATTTCTCTATTGCTCATTTCTGTCATTTTGGTGAGAGCGATACAGTATAGATAGAAAATACAAAGTTACCAACCCGCCGAAATTTTGCATATAATTAATAACTGTTTTTGAAAGAAACACGTGTTCTTTAACTCAATACTTCATGTTGTTAGAGGAAAACTCGCGATATAAATCTCGTCATATGAAACTCGTCATATAAAACTCGTCTTATAAATCTCGTCATATGAAACTCGTCATATAAAACTCGTCATATGAAACTCGTCATATAAAACTCGTCTTATAAATCTCGTCATATGAAACTCGTCATATAAAACTCGTCTTATAAATCTCGTCACAGTTTATAAAACAACTCGTCATATAAATCTCGTCATACACAACTCAACAATAATAATATAGTTTTCACACCACATTATAGTAATTTCGAGTACCACTTTACGAATCTCGAATAGGCTTATAGTAATTCTAATACGACTTATAAATCTCGATACACTTTTGGCAGGTTTGGCTTGCCATATTATACAGTGCAATACGATGCAACGACTATAATTAATAAGCCACTGTCACGTAGTTCGCAAAAGCCACTGCCACGTATGTGTGCAAGAATAAATTATATTACAATAAATTATTATGGTATTTCCGTTGTTCACTGTGCAATATTATGCAACAACTGTCGGAACAATGAATTATAAATGATTTGTTTTGTTTCTGCTTTGCTGGCAGGCAGATCAATCCCAGGAGAGATTAAACATTGTTGCTAGTGTTGTCCAAAAGCTCTCGATCAAATCTGCCTGCCAGCAAAACGTAACAAGGCAAGTCATAAATACAGTTTGACTTCAACTTGTTACAAGATAATCTAGCTTCCAACTCCAACAAAAATGTGCATGAATTTACTGAATAAACAAACATAAATTTTCAATATCAGAAAAGACTAGTGTTTTATAAAAATATTTAGTCAAAATCACATTTTTCACATCTTCGTCAGGTTAAACGAATAGAAAACATATTTTAACGGGATAACTCAAAATTTCACACAGCTGCCCAAATGGTTTGCATGACCAGGCAGGAAAACGTTTGCCTTGTTGAAATGAAAATCATTAAATTTTATAAAATCCTCACAAGTAATGCAGAGGTTATACTCCCAGTAATCCACTTTTGCATAATTTGCTTCTATCAGATAATTAATATAGATTGGCCAAAGATATAAATGGGCATTTTAGTAGTTAGTACTACTTACTATGAGTCCTGTTAATGTGTGTATGACATAACATTAGTAGGATACATTGCATTAAATCTACCTTTTGTATAAAATCGATAATTTGTTGGAGATTTAAGTTATTTGGGAAATGTGAAAACAACTAAATGTATATTGAAGACGAGAAATATGATGCTGGGGCACGAGGAATTCCAATGGGCAATTCATTCACAGACTTAATTATCTTTAATGTACTTTCTTTCTGTGCGCTTGCTGTTGTTATATATACTCAAGGAACGCCTCCATCGATCCTAATTTCAGTGAATCGATGTTTAAAAACAGATAAATAAAACAATTTATGACATTTTGTTTCAAATCAAGGAATTTTGGATACAACTTTTGTGCAAAAAATTCTGTGCGAAAAGTTTTAAACTTTTGGTTCAAAAAAAATGCTTTGACCTCCACCTTCTTCAACTGAATTTTTGTCACCATTGTTTCCCTTTGTTGTAAAGTGTCGATGGTTTAAAACTCAAGGCATTCGTGCAAAACTTTGCATTCAAGGAAAGCGAAGGATATTTGATATGTTCCAACGGTTCATTATGCAATGCAAAATGAACAAATCAAAGATGAAAAACCTATTCAAATTGAAAACAAATAGAAACGTGCGTTCTCTGCTAAAAAAAGCCTTTCTTTTCATTAAAATATAATTTAGATATAGAATTTTCATTAACACTTTGAATAAGTTTCGATGGATGAATGTGCTCTCACGTATCAACACTTCTGTTTCATTGAAAAAATCGTCATCTTATTATATTGGAACAATAACACGCGAGTCAAATTTATTTACTATGTAAAGAGTACTATAGTTGCAAATTGTAAATTAAACGCATGTTTCCGTAACAACGATTGTTAGAGGTTACAGATGCTCGATTGTTTGATAAAAAATCTTCATGAATCGATTTCATTTTCTAAAAATTTAAAATGTACAATTTTTCGGTCAACTAATCATAAAGAATTATAATTGGTAGAAAGCAATTGATTTCAAATGAGCCTAATGCATGAATTAAAATATATGATTGTAAATCAATATATGAATGTTGGCCGACACAATTATCGAGGCCACATTGTAACTCGTCTACCTATAGATATGACATGTTCATTTATCTCGTAGTCAACATGAAATAACGTGCAACCTGTGTTAAATGATAGGTTTATAATATGTTCATACTCACTCCTTTTCTTTTGCTTTCTTTCCACTTTTTCTTTGTTTTCTAGTCTTTATCGTTTCCTTGTTTTGCTTTAAAAATAAATGTACTTTCTAAGAAAAACAAATTTCGATAAAAAATATATTTTTTTGGTATGATTGCAATATATTTAAGCTAAATTACCAGACATGGATGTAAAGTGCTGCTTTCTTTGTTCTCGATATATTTTAAAAAAGTCTGTGAGAGATCATGTAGCTCGTACTGATCCTCCAATTTCTCTGCGATCCAACGACCCACATCAAGTTCATCACAAAGACCAACTTTACGCAGCTTTGCTTTCCACTCCTCAGAATTGAGGTAGGAATCGTAGTCAAAGGACAACACTGACAGTTTAAAATCACGTTGATGGCTGCTTTCTGGAAATCCAATTTTCTTTTTGATTGTCTAAATATAAATAAATGTCCACGTCAAGTAAACATCTTCAATTTAACCGGATATTCGCTACATTTCGCAAAGTTAAAATAAGAGGTGAGTACTTGCACACAAATATCTACGTGTGATTTGTAAAAGCGTCAACATATAATAGTTCAGCTTAAAGACCAATTTAAGGAAAATGCAAGCAAATAAATAAGCGAAACGTTTATATTACATAGTTAACAACAAAGAACTTATCTAGTACTTCCACTTCATTTTCCACGCCCGCTTTTATCGTGTCAACGTCACAATTTCCCTTTTTACCCATTAATTCAACGAAAAGTCTGTCACCAAATGTTAAACAAACAAGAACAGGTACGTTTTCTTTCTCGAGTATAGAAAGCCATTGTTTTGATGACTCGGAATGAGCTTTTCTATGATGAAACCAAACAATAAGATTGGTCAATCAAATAAAAAATTTGTTCTTTGACTTAATATTTTACCAAACATTTTTAAGCCACGTTACCTGTAATCAACAACAAATACAACAATCCGAGTCAAACTTAACAATAATTTTGCCAACTCAGGAATTGTCTCATCACGATCATCCACACCAGGAAAATCAATGACATCTAAACCTTTTAAGTGCTTATCCAAGTTGTAAATCAACGGAACGGTGGTTCGCTTCTGATCTGTGGTGCCAGTCACCGTCTACAACACACATATAATTGTTAAGCGGTTTTCTTTACCATAACAAACGTAATGGAACTATTAGTATAGGTAATAGTATAGTTTCCAGTGCAATGACGCATAAACATGCACGAGTGTGTTTTTAAAACTGCAGCGAAATAGGGCGAGTCCAAAGGACGAGTGCTACTTAAGGTCTTTTAAAACTCACGAGTGTATGTTTAGCCGTAATTGTACGAGAAACTATACTATTACTTAATAACAAGATACTTTCAGATATTTCTTGACTGTACCGTCCAACTCTGTCTCGATCGCTTCGTACTCTCTATCGCTTCATAAATGCCTCCTTACGCGGCATAACTGTTAAAAACATTCATTAAAAAAAACAGTGCTTGCTGTTTTATTTCTATTCTTTGCATTCTTTTGTAGCCAATTCTTGAGTTTCAAATGATTGCAATTGTGGAAATCTGTGTTTACTTACAACTGCTGCTACGTTTTTTTTTGAATTGAAAAGAAGTTTCTTTTTGGCTCTCACTACTTTTCAGCCGACCAGTTCGGGAAATTTGCAGTACAACTACACATTTTTAAAGTACAATCACAGATTAATTGCACTGTAATGAACCAATCACAGTCGAAAAATATATCAAAGTATATTATTATAACCACAAACGATTAATAAAACCTATATGAAACTAATATCGCTGAATTAAAGCTCTAAAAAGTATCAAAGGATCCATACATATACACAATTGCACAACAACACTAGTCATTTTTTAATGACCCAATCACATACAAAGATAGTCAAACAAACGAGATAAAATGGATAAATGTTGACCTCAACAACAGTGCTTACCATTACTTCAAACATTGAGTTAACAAGTTTTGATTTTCCAGAGTTTATCAGTCCAACAACACCAATAGAAGTTTGACTGGCTAACGTCTCCCGAAGTTTATTAATCATCAAAGACCATTTAATCCAGCGAGCAACCAGTGGGCGATATTCATTCGGTACAAACGTTAAATTTTCGTTCTCAAAATTAGCGTTCCATTGTTGAAGAATACTTTCTATTGATGTGTAATGAAATATGTTCCTTTTTCTACACTGACGCTCCATCTGGCGTTCGAGAGAGTAACTAATACACTTCTGATTGCAAGTAACCCCTTGTTTCATGCTACCAACAAGAAATTCTAACTTCTCATCGTAGTCAGGAAATTGATACCTTTTGACAGAGGAAATAAACTGGCGAACATCATTAATGCGATGAGAAAATTTTATAAAAAGCTGTTCAAACTCTCCAGATGATTTCATCATACGCTCCAAATAGTTGAAAGGCACTATCAGCAGTCCCCAAACGGATAATCCAAATGAATTAGCATGTTTGGCCAACTCATTCACATAACTATCATTACCAGCTTTTTCGAGAGGAATCTGCACTTGAGATTGCATGAAAGCGCCAAGCAAGCTGCTACAGGTCTTGAATTCACTCCGTAAAAAATTTAAAGTACCCAGCATCTTACTGTTCATGGAAGAGGAAGAAACTCCAGAAGAAAGTGATGATGCATCAGATGTTAATTCTTCGCTTAACTCTTCAATCATTTTTTTCCCTTCAATCAGCAAAGTTATTGGCGACCTAATACACGTGTTTGTTTTTTTTTTGTCTTGGCACTCAGAAGATGGAAAAAGCACCTTAAGATCAGTTTGACAGAGAAGCACTCGTTTTCTTGCAGAATTTCTTTTGCGGCGTCGTTTTGAACGCTTTAGAATTGTAAGAACGCTCGAAATACCTTTGTTGAGTAAAGGATTAACCATTTCCCATGGAACTCGTTCGATAAATACTTGTTTAGGAGAATTATCATTTTGAAACATGTAAAATGGATATCTGAGGTGTGAATGCAAAAGCCTAAAGGTAAAATATTTTTCACCGGAAGTCAAATCAGAAGGAACGCTCTTCATCATAGACTGATTAGAACGCAAATAAAACAATGCATTTTTATAGCATTTTCTGAAAATTCGGAGTCTGCAACTGCCATTGGAATACTTTTGCAATCAGACAGTATTTGGCAGCAATTCAGCATTACATTTAGTTCACTCTCAACAATAGTATAAAAAAGACTTTCAATTGGCACCACAGACACAGCATTTTTCAAAAAGCCTTGGATGGATTTCATTTTAATAGAGCAATTAGCTTTGTGCGTTTTTTCCAGCAGAGCACTTATATACGCCAATTCAATGACTTCGGAAGGACAAAGTTTAGCAAGTTGTTGTTGTCTTCGAGTTATAGAATAGGTCTAAAATTAAATTATTTAATGAAGAGGATTAACTGTGTAATCATTTGTCAAGAGATGAAGACACACACACTCTGGGGTGAAATTTCAACCGAGAAATTATTTCATATGGACCAACACTATATGGTAAAGCTCAATAACGCTATTCTGGTTAAATTGATCAACCAGTATTCCTTGTTAAATTAAACCAATTTTAACTTTTTCTACCGTATTAAGTATGTGCTTCGCGATTTTCAATTTTTCTTCAACCAGTATCCTGCTTAAGTTATTCTGAAATTACCAGGATTTCAACCAAAACCCTGGTCAATTTCGATTTATCATATTTTAGATTCGAATTCATTCAACATATATTTTTCACCAGGATACTTTAATAGCCCGTGCAAATTACTTGACAATTCATGATTTTCACGTACCGTTGTCTTTGCAGGAACAGTAAATGACTCGAGATACTTGGAGTTTTCGAAATGTGTCTTCATCCGAACACATACGTTTTCATCGTAGATGATGGTCTTTTTCTTTATTCTTGTTTGAACTTGAGAACCAGATGATCTAACGAAGTCCACAGGCAAATTTTCACCATCAAAATCAACTTTTGTGACAGACATCTGGTGTACGAACCACATGTCGTTACCAGATACCTTAATGATAACCTCTTCACCGATATTTTCGAAATGAACACCAGATATTTTAGGAATGATTTCATTGGCGTCGATAGTATTGTTGCTTGTCCGTTTGTAACAGGCTAGGTCAGGAAGCTGACCTCTGACAAAAGCCAGTTCAACTTCGTGCACGTACCTTTTAAGGCTATGCTGTCGAAAAAGTAAATCAAAAATTTTCCTTAATGCACTTAAAAGGGCTTTAAGAAATCAAGCCATGACGAGCTGTATTCTTGATTAATTCATTATATTCCTCATTAAACTTTCTAATTGCAAGTGCATGGATGAGTTTGTTATGTTGAATTGCAGCATATTGATAAATCATATGCCCAAATATGCGGCTTAAGCATTATCATAAACTTACGTTACATTAAATTAATGATACGTAACTTACGTTAATAACATATTGCCGATATATGCTCAGAATGCTATCGTAATTGCAGATGGTTAAGTGATCTTTAGCCTTTGATGCAGTCAAAACCTCAAACTTTGATCCATTGGACTTTTTTTGAAGGATATAATAAATTCCAAAAATACTCAAGCGATCGAAGCCAGTTAAATTTCTCAGAACAGGACTTGCACGCTTTGCTTTCTCAACAATCATTTTAAAAAACTTTTTAACATCGGAAAAAGGGTCCTAAAGAATATAACAAATTCAAGTAGTTGGATGAATTTTACACACATTATTACATGCAAATATTGATCCCAGCAAGCGAAACTGAACATATAAAAAGACAAGTTTAAAGATCGCAATGCATTTTGAAAAATTTCCAAACAGTTAGAGACGTATTAAGTGTTGAAAAAAGTTGGGTAAATGGGGTACACTCCTAACTCCTATTTGTTGATGAAATTGTGTCTAACATAAAGTTTTTGAGTCAAACTGAAGAGCTGAGTTTACGTTGAACTGCAACTAGCTACATATAAAATTTTTGTGTTGCTTTTCTCACTGTTGTTACAAACAGAATTGTATAAATAATACGAATCAAATTGCTGATTTGCAAAAACTCAAATTCTCAAAGTTGATTGTTTAGATACAATGATACTTATTTGCAAAGAAACATTTGGGGAGTTTGACTGAATGCGTAAATGCGCAACTTGTATGAGCAAAAAGTAACCATTGGGCATTTTCTTCAAAAACTGAAAATTGTGTGGAAATAAAATCATGAGATATTACCTCTAATTTAAAATATTTTCGTCAAAAAGGAAATGCTTTTTTATCTCACATCCCTTTTGACTTGGTAACAGAAATACTTTCAAAAATGGTAAAAAAATTGTTGACAGAGGTAGTAAAATAAGTCAAATTAGAAACCTAAGTGCCGTTCCACTGAGCTCCACAGCCAACTGCTTTTACTACAGATCTCTTACCATATAGCAGTCCACTAGAAAGCAGTCCACTAGAATTGAAAATGATCATTTATACCTTCGACATCATAAAATTTTTTTATTGTTTTTACAGGGGTGTACAAAAAAAGGGATATAAAATTATTGTCATAGGTTGGTATATAGCTTGTCTTTCTCAGAAAAATGTTATAGAAATGAAGGCTTACTTTTGAAAAATATATGAAATAAAAATGTAATGTTGAGCAACTATATCACTTTAATCACGCAATTAATAATAATCCGGGTATTTCATGGTAAAACACAATCGTTTTCACGTGCGTATCCTTCTGTAAAAATACAGTTGAATAAAAGGTCTTTTAATTCATCGCTGGTGAAATAATCTCTAATGTTTAAGAGAAGTGTGCCTACTACAAACTTTTTTTTTATTTTTGCAATAAAATGTTTTCATAAGCTTTCGTTTCTAAAGATTTTGCACATATCAAAACTTTGACATAAATGTCTAGCCCACTAAATTTTTTTATTTTGATTAGATTTTACATAACCCACAATAATGAATTTCCCTAAAATGTCTCGTTAGCTTTGCCCTAAAAATTATATTCACAGAATAGCAACTATTGGTTATTGCAACGTCTGGATTCTTTAAAATATTGATTAACCTAAAAAATTTTTGCATCCTGATGTTTTGTTTAATGTTTCTATCTGTTAACATTATTTGATTCCACTGAAATGAGACGTTTCCTGAGTTTTTCAATACTAAATGTCCAATCCAAGGAAGTTGGATTAACCTAACCACTCACTTACCGAGAATTGAAGCAGGACTTTGATTTGAGCGTTAAAATTTATAGAAAACTTGACCTGAATATAGACGACTTATGTTTTTTATTGTAATAGAAATTTGGAAAAACTTACATCAAGTGTATCAATAGACTCTTGGATGACACTCTCAACAAAATCCCATAACAGATTCTGTAAAGACAATGCAATTATTCTTTGCAGGTCAACAAATTTATATGATATACATGAATTGTTCGTTATCATTTGCAGACATGCACTTTTATTGCAAGTATTTTATTAAAAAGAAAATGAACATAAATCGATATGCAGGCACACAAAGCAATCAATAATTTTCTGAGCTATTTATTAAGCTAATCAATTATAGATGAGAAAAAAAAGTTAAAAAAGTCATACCTCAAGTTGAGTACCATTAAAAGTGCCAAATAGTTTTGGAATAACATCATCAGCTTGGACAATGTTAGAGAAACAATCCTTTGCTCCGGGTATTGACTCCACATATTGTGTTAAATTACTGTCACCCACAGGTAATAAGCCAAACGTGAGACATTTAAAACGAGATTTTAAATATGATTCATCTTGTTGTTTGAATTCCTCGAGTAGAAAGATCAATACTAAAGATGCAATTGCTCCACCACTGGAATGTCCTATAAATGACAGAATAAAAAAAACATTTCACATAATATTTAAAGAAGCCAAGATTAGCGTTCACCCCCTAATTCAATGGCAAAAACAAAAGCTCAAACTCCCACTTTCTTTGGGCTTCGGGCCCAAAAAAAATAAAGCAAGATGAATAATAGCATGATGCAAAGATTACATAAAGTACAATAAAAGTGGGAAACAACTGTGGGAAAGCATAGTTATTGATACAAAGTGACGTAAAGTATATGGTTTAAATGAATGCAAGGATACCGAGTTCAAAAGTAAAAATGAAGAAAAGGAGAGGGAAAAGACACTGAAGAAAACCTGAATTATGATACACCGAAACAGACTGTCCCAGTATGCTACAAATTCTTTGGATGTAAGAAAAACGATCAGATACTAATCAAGAAGTCTTAAAGACTAGAGAGTTAAGAAAGAAATGGAAAAATACTTTAAGAATTTTTTGAGCAAAAATTGGATTAGAATGGTGAGAACAAGAATAGCTATAAAAAAGCAGACACCTAAAAACAGGAGAATTCAGTTAAAACTGAAAAGCAAACGACAGTATATACATGTTATTTGGATGTAAATATTAGCAATGGATAAAGCATACATCAAGACATGACAAAGCTTTTCAAATATTGGTAGAGCTGGGGTTATAGTCATCATCAATTACAATAATTAAGAAAATAATGATCATTGATGACTCAGGTAATGGATGGGCTTTGCAAAAACATAAAGTAATAGAATAATGATAGTTAGTGTATTGCGATAGCTATCAACTATAAATAGGTGATACTAAGCCAAACCAATAGAGAATCTGATCAAATTGTCAAGAAATGATTTAGGTGGTTCGTGTGTCCGCACAAGTAATAAAAGCTTTTTTGAATTTCAAATCTCACAATTTACCTGAAAAAATGATCCGTTTCTTTTGAAAAAATGCTCTGACGAAATACTTCAAAGGGATTTTCTCAGCTTCTTTTTTCACATCTTAAAACATGTTTTTTAAGAAAATTTTTTCAAAATTTCTCTAGATTATTACAAGTACATTATATGGACAAGATTTAATGTTTTGATCAAAATCAGCAGCAACCATTAGGCAAGTTAGACAAATAACAATGTCAGGGACGAAACTAGAAACGTTCGTTATGTTTTTCATCAAATCACCCATCTGATTACACTTAGCATCGCTCATAAAGAAAATATTTAGCTTTTACTTTATGACTTTATGTCTGGGCATAAGCCCTACGGCTGTTCACTACAAAATCAATTCTTGTGATCAAAAGCAATGCATGGTTTACACGTTTATTCTAACTCCTGCATAAACGACAATTAATTCAAAGCAAAACATCAAAGCGCCTGGGTACGAGGCTGCTACAGGTAAACATGAGACAAAGTAATCTGGATTTTTATTCAAATCTTCTTTTGTTCTTTTTTATGCAATGAAACATGACACCTTGCGTTTAAAATTTCAAAACCATTTCCAGACGCTCACGCCTCACTTCACTTCGCAAAACATTATACTTTGAAATCTGAAAACAAATTTTCATAATTACTTCACTCCCAAACTTACGACCGATCAATTAGCCGAGACAAATACATTATACCCTTGTGATGAGTTCCTTACGCAAAATATTCTCCAGACTTAGTGAGACAAATAACTTAAAAAAGGAATAGTATATATGCTTGAAACTTATTCGAATCAATTTCTCCTCGATGCGTGGTATTCATACCAGTTGGTCTATACGACCGTAGTCCCTTGAAGCTGACATAGATAACATCACCACACTCCGCCATCACATATTTAGGAACATCCTCGTTTTCATAAGAAACATAAACATTGCTAAGTAAATGTTCCTTGTCCAACTCTTCAAGGTCGTTCATTCTATATTCGGGGTCTTTGCAATTGTACGCAAGTTGGCAACATAGTAGGGTATGATGAATGTGGATAGCATCAAACAGGTCTGTTTCAGAAATCATGACTTCAAGGTCAGATTGAGGTTTTGATTCTTCTTTGCATGTTTTCTCAAGTGTCTTCTTCAAAGCTAAAAATCTTTTTATTGAGCTCATCCTTGATTTCGTTGCTAGAAAACTTGAATAATTCTTCGCCAAGAAGAGATTCGTCAAGCTTATTGAATAAATACTCAAGAAACATGTCGCAGATACTCCCTTCAACATGCGTTGCGGCTTCGGCATGATTGGATGCGAGAGAATCTCTTATATTTTGCTTGAAGGACACCGCTAAATTCATGACCTTTTCATGAAGCTCGAATTCTTCACGCCAAATCAGCCCAAATTCGTTTTCTTTGATTTTTTCCAATGGCTTTTCAAGCTTTGTCATTGCTTCGTTGAAGATATTGTCGAATATCTCCAAAACAGCTGGACTTATCTCTGTTAGATCAGAGCTAGAATCCAAGTCACAATCACTATCTTGATCCATTGTTGCCGTTAAAGAATCCAATTATCCAGCCACACTCAAACAATATTAAAAGACCTTCCTTCAGTCTTTTTCTTTTGTTGCGAAGTATCTTCTACGATTTGCTATTCGCAATCAACGAGCAATATACAACAGATTCTAGTCAATTAAAACACAGTACACGTAACCATAAGCACAGCACGTTCTTTTGAATCTTTTCCAAGAAGTACTGCGTAGCAAACTGAAAAATTCATTCCCATGCGCTAACGTATTCCAAATCTTCGATGACATGTATCGACCTCGATCTGTCGATCATATGACTGAAACATTCTTTTCAAGGTGCAGTAGCAACTAGCATGTTTCAAAAGTGATGTCAAACCAAATTTACAAAACAGTTTAAAGCGTGCCTACAAAACTTCCGAAATCACAACATAGTCTTGTCAGTTTTTGCTATAATTTGACTGTCCATTATAATTCCATTGCTCACGCTGTGGTAATAGGATATTCGAATTCCCTTGCTCAAATATAGACACCAAACTGAAATATGATTCCTTGTGCTTCACGTCTCAAGATGTTTGCAAATGCTCGTACCACACACTGCAAAATGCTGAAGGAAACTTAATAACTCTTATCTTTGTATTCCTGCACCAGCAATTAATAGTCAGTGCGATAAAGAATGATCGGACGGTGACTATTTTGTAAAGGCTAGACTCAAACAGGGAAGTAACGAGAAACCTTAATTCCAAATTCCAGTGTTGATTACTTCTCCCAAATCGCAATTAAATGAATTATCCATTGATAAGCCGTTGACATTTCAATTCAGACACTTTAGGCAACATCGTTGTGAATGATTGACGTCAGTCACGTTACCCGTTATTCCCTTGTTGATATTCAATAGTGCAGCTGAAAAATAGCAAACTCATTACAAACATCGTGTAAAGACTTCAAAAACAATAAAAAAGAACAGACGTACAATAAAAGACAATACACCCTTTATTTGGAAACAGTGGTAGGCAGGTTGTGTTAACCAGTTAAAAAATTTTCTGATATTTGTTGCTGCTGTTGCTCTTTAAATATGGACAGAAAATAAACAAAAAAATACACAAAAACAGAAAAAAAGTTTACATAATGGTAGGAAGAAATGTAGCAGGGTTTACATTTCGCCTGACTTTTTACACCCGCTATGCAAATATTTTTGTGTTCACTGACCGCGGGAACAACAGATTTCCAAAGAAATGAATAATGGTAATCTTTTCAGAATTTCCTTTTAGTCTTGCTAAAATATTTGGCTTTTTAAAACTATAGCGTAGAAAAAAATCATAAAAGAAGGCACAAAAATAAGACAAATATGAAACAAAAGTAAAGAAGAACAAGACGACAAATACACAGAAATTTAAGTAGTTCGATAATGGTTTCTTACGTTTAGTGGCAAATTTGTCAATACAGTAAATACATTTGTCGATACTATACTCTCCTGATGTTGCTAAAGAAAACTAAAAAAGTGAAATTTGAATTTGACTAAATGCAAAAAGTAACTAACTGCAAAAAAGGATCCATATATATGAAATATAAATCAAACACGAAAGTAAATACAGCATCAAATGTTGAGGGAGAAGTTGGCACAAGTGATTGTATGTTGTGGTAATTTGCTTGTACTCGTCAGTTATTTCTCTGAGTAATGTAAATTTTAAAATTTAGTAGAAGAACCTGTTGTGTTATGATGATGTAAATACAAACAAGAAAAAAGAAAGTAAATTTAGAGATTTATTTAACTAGACAGATAAATGGATCCATACTAACATGGAGAAGCTAGAATGACGAGCTTGAAAGTGAAGAATGGAAGCAAAACCAGTATGAAAACGGTTAGTATAAATATGAATTTTAAATAAAGCGCAATACCAAACAAATTGAGAAGTTCTCACTCTTTCTACGCATCCATTAAAAATACATCTTCAGTGTTTTTGAATGAACATTTTCTGAATTATTAATAATATAATTAATTTTGATTCACAAAAATTTCTACACAAAATATGGCCAAGCTATTCCACTAAGAAAGCCTCCTTGATGACACCAACAACATTTACTAATCCTAGCTGGAGTCCACGTGCAATAGCAAAAATGATCATTGATAAAACATTCTTTTGCAAGCCACATATAAGAAGAGGAATCATACTGTTCATAAATGTTGTAAACAGTTTATCTTACGCACAAGATCATATTTAAATGAAAATTAGAGAAAAGCCATAGCTACTTCATAATAGTGCATGGCTCGAGCACACATTATTGCAAATGGACTGTGAAGATCCTAGCAAGAATCAAGCTCAGTTTTTCCGTTTCAACTCGCTCAAAGATCACACATTAAACTATACATAACCTGTACTAAATTCATATTTTTCCAGTAATTATACTCATGATGAACAAAGAAGTGGCACAATGTTATAATAACAAATATAACAACTTTTATCTTCAATATAATACATACTGCACAAAATCGGTCATTGGGGCATGGTCCATTATAAGTAATATACCGTAATAACAATTGATTTTAATGCAAACTAAGAAAGTAGAACATGCATATATGAATATAGCCCCTTCCGTAATTATTAACATTGCGCTGTCCATAATTATACCCTTCATTCCTACCATTAAAATCTTTCTCTCTTTATGAAACAGGATTTTTTCACAAAGATTTGAAAACGCAAACCTCATAGTTCCATACTTTTTCGATAAAAAAACTGGCTCATATTCCAAATTTAGGATAAATAATTGCTAATTCTTTGCTGTAGCACGTCAAGAACTCGGTCAAGAACTCATAAAACTGATGAGTGAAGAGATTGCTGTTTCAAACGCACAAAATAAGGAAGAATTCACAAATTTTAGTGTGCATAAAAGTAATAAACAATTGTTGCAACCTCACGAAAAATGAAAGGGTCTTGAATGATTTTTCCAAAGAAAATGCTGCGCCATTGATTATTTACACAAAACGTGATCATGCATTGCCTCTTATTTAGTGAAATTTACAAAGTAAGAAAACAGCAAAACTATTTGAGATGATTATTTATAACGAGTGAAATACACACAACTTGGAGGAACAAAAGTACCTTGAACAAAAATGGCGACAACTAAAAAAACATAGCTTTGAAGCTTCAACTTGTTCAATTCTTTTCATTCTTCTTTGCTATGACTTTATTTTTTATGAACCAGTTTTCCTTCTTAGATGCACTTAAACACGTGGTTACTTAAGATAAAAAATTGAAATCATCAATTATTAGAAAGTTTAGTTTTGTAGCTAAATGTTGAAAACAACAGACAGTAATAAAAAGTTATATAAAGTTATTTAAATAAATTCGCTTTTTCCAAATTAGTTCCTTTAAATGATTACCCTTTTCAATTTAGACACATCATTTTAGATTGAATAATGCACCAACCTTGCACGAGTCTATAGTACTGCTTTTCTTGTTCTCTATGTATTTGAGAAGATTCTGTGAGATTTCGTGTGATTCATATTCATCATCTAATTTCTCCGCAATCCAACGGCCCACGTCAAGTTCATCACAAAGACCAACTCTACGTAGCATTGCTTTCCCCTCGTCAGAATTAAGTTTGGAATCATTGTCAAGAGCAAACACAGCCAGTTTTAAAGTCGTGTTGATGACCGCTTTCTGGTAATCCAATTTTAGTCTTGATGCACTGAATAAAAACAGACAGTGGTAGTTTAAGGGGTCGAACTATGGTCATTTGTGTGATAAATAGTCACTACAAACCAAGGTGTTGTGAGAAATTCACGATTGTAACTTTCATTGTATTCTGCGTACTTATGTTCTCTTAATCGAAGTGAAGGTAAAAACCGTAAAAATAAAACTTCGGTCGAGCAATGCTAAGGTAGAATTCCGCCTTAGGTCCAGTGTGTATTTTTCTTGAGTGCATTACATTAAGACATTTTGTAAAAAGTAAGGTTGTGATCAAAAATTACTGTAGATCTTTCATAAATATATCTTATGCAAACCATACTTCCAATTGACTCTCCACTCTGGCTTTTATTGTCTCCATGCCACAATCACCTCCTTTCCCCATTAATTCAGCAAAGAGTCTATCAGCAAATGTTAGACAAATAAGAACGGGAACATTTTCTTTCTCAAGTATGGAAAGCCATTTTTTCGTTGATTCTGTATGGACTTTCCTAAAACGGCGAGACTTTCATATACTGACATAGAATGCTCACAAGCTCTTACTGCCTTCAGTAATTCAGATAAATTTTTTTACAAAATGTCGATTTCAAGAGTGTAGGTAAGTTGAAAAAAGGTGTGCATAATATCATTCGTCACCAGGAGGCTTTTTATCAGCTTATTAATTCTATGAATCAAACATGTGTTGAGAAGACATCTTATATGACGGGAATCAAAACAATTTACGGAAATATTTTTGGTTGAAAAAAGTATTTCAAGAAAAGCTTTGTCACCTGTAATCGACAACAAATACGACAATCCGAGTCAAACAAAACAGCAATTCAGCAATTTTCGGAATTGACTCATCACGATCATCCACACCAGGAAAATCTATGACATCCAAACCTTTGATGTGTTCATCCAAGTTATAAATCAAAGGAATTGTGGTACGTCTTTCATCAGTTGTTCCACTCGCTGTCTAACGTAGAAAGATCAATTTTATGGATGTTCTCAAAACAAATGTTTCAAAAGATCAATATTATGGGGTATTTTCATGAAGCATATTTTATTTCAGAAAAGTAACAGAAGTTCTTACCTGTACTTCAAACATGGAGCTGACAAACTTTGATTTCCCAGAATTAACCAGTCCCACAACACCGACTGCGCACTGCTTGGCTAAACTCTCTAAGGTAATTGATCATCAATGACCATCTGATCCATCGGGCAATCAGTGGACGGTACTCATATGGCACTAGCGTCAAAGTTTCTTCCTCAAAGTTAGCATTCCATTGTTGAAGAATATTTTCAATTGGAGTGTTGTGAAAAATGTTCCTCTTCTTGCATTGGCGCTCAAGTTGGCGTTCGAGAGAATAACTGATGTAACTCTTGTTGCATGTAACTCCTTTCTTCATGCTACCCACAAGAAAGTTTAACTTTTCGTCGTAGTCAGGAAACTCGAGTTCCTCGGAAGGAAATATGTACTCCCGAAAATCGTTAATGCGACGAGAGAATTCAATGACAATTTTTCCAAACCTTCCAGATGATCTTACCATTTGCTGCAAATAGTTAAACGGCACAATCAACAATGCCCACACAGATAAACCCCTTGAGTTGGCATCATGTCTGGCAAATTCATCAACGTACTTGTCGTTACCAGCTTGCTCGAGAGGGATGTGAACTTGGGATTGCATGAATTCACCAAGTAGAGCATTGCAAGTCTCAAACTCAATAAGCAAGTCATCTAAAACGTTCAGCATCTCGTTATTCGCGTTACAAAAGGAGCTCTCCACATTTAGTTTTTCACTCAGTTGTTGGAGTCTTTCTTTACCATCGATTAGCAATGTGATTGGAGCTTTACTACAACGAATCTTCGTCTTGCTTTCGCCAAACTTATCCGAAGATGGATAAATCACCTGTAGGTCTGTCTCGCATGCAGGAAAAGTTGTTCTTTTTGCACTTCCTCCGAATCTTGGTCGAGGAACGTCTTCATGAAGAAGAGAAACAAGGAGTGCATTAGTCTTATTCAGTAAGTACTTAATATCACCCCATCGCAACATAGGATTGGGTCGTAGTTCCGTATTTTCTTGAGCAAAAAAAATTAATCTGTTCCGTTTCCATGTGGGCGATTTGCATGAAGTCGGTGTTTTATAAAATCGATTAACGAAAAAATTGTATTTCTCTTCAAAAGATACATCGGAAGGCAATGCTTTCATGCATGAAAGTCCATGACGTATGCGAAAAAAGGCAATTTTTAGTGGTTTCATTAAAAAACCAGAGACAGCCAATGTCTTTAGATCGATATTGCCTGCGGAAACTATTTCACAGCAGTCTAACATAACGTTTAAGCTGCTTTCTCCCATAGCATAAAAAAGACTTTCAATTGGCACCACTGATACAGCGTTCTTAAAAAAGTCCTGGATGGATTTCATTCTGACAGATCTATCAGCGTCATGACGTTTTTCCAACAGAGCACTGAGATACGCCAGTTCAATTATCTCGCTGGGACGATGCTTTGCAAGTTGCTGTTGCCTTTTTGTGACTGTGTACGTCTAAAAAGCAATTATGAATTGAAATATAAAGTTAAAAATTGTTTTTTAGGAAATCAACATAACCTTTTTTTACTAACCGTGGTTTTTGCTTTAACCTGGAATGCAGGGAGATGTTTGCTGCATTGAAAATGCGTTCTCAAACGAACGTTAACTTGATCTTCGTGGCAAATGCTCTTTACTTTGATTGTTGTCTGAATTTCTGATCCAGAAGATTTCATAACGTCTACAGGTAGATTCCTACCAGGAAATTCGACATTCTCGATGGATAACTGATACACGAACCACATCTCATTCCCAAATACTTTGATGATGACCTCCTCACCGATATTTTCGAAGCGAACGCCAGTTACTTCGGGGACAATTTTATTTGATGCTGTGGCCCATTTCGTATTTTCTTTGAATGGCTTGAGATCAGGAAGACTTTGAAGCAAAGCCAGCTCAACCTCGTGGATATATCTCTCAAAACTATGCTGAGAATACAAATGTGATACAAATATTAAAATAACAACATAATGACAATTCCCATTTCATGTGGGCACTGCTTGAGTCGTATCATTCGGATATGTATAAAATACACTCAGAGGCTAGAACGTTAATTGGGGGGGGGTGTATTCATCTATTCCGTTTTGCCATACTGATTTCTTTTGAAATTCCATTCACTTTCAAAATAAATCAGTAGGGCACAACGGAATATATGAATAAGCTCCCACCCACCCCCCACCCCCAATTAACGTTCTAGTTTCGCCTCTGAAGACACTTACATTAACGACGTATTGCCGACCTAATTCAGCCAATGAGTGATCAATTATTTTTAGTTGATTGACAGCTTTAGATGCAGGCAAAATTTTATATTTTACATCCTTTAAAGAATTGTCAATAATGCAATATGATCCAAAGATGTCCAAACGGCGGAATGTGATGAAGCTGTTCGCCATCGGATTGGAGTCTTCAAAAAAATCAAGAATCATTTTACCTAAATCCATCCAAATTGCCTAGGAAAAGTAGAAACATTGTGGGTGAAAAGAAAGTATTACAGTCGACATTTCCCGAGCCCATCCTTGCACCTTAGAATGATAGACAGCTAGGCCATAAGAAGAAATTATACATAGATATGGGGATGTAACAAGCGGGGATAGAAGTGAGTGAGGTAGTGGCATGACAACTCCAATTTATGAAAAACGGTCCGTAAAAAATTTTATAAGATTGATGGTCGTCAACGTTTTGAACAAAAGCAAAAAACACTTGTTTAATTCATGCAAGAACGAAAAGATCATATAGAAGTTGGACCAGCAATGTTGTACGGTATAGGGACATCAAGCAAGACAAAAGACCGAAATTTGGGTTAAAGAGATAAAGATGCCAAGACAATTTGACGGGGGAAAAGAAGACACAAGTAATTAAGCTCGATTTTTACCAAAAAACTGAGAACTCATTTTAAGCATAATATCTCGAGACGTATAACGAGACAATTGGGAAAAACAAAAAAAGGGGGGTACGGAGTGGGGGGTTTTATTCATCTGTGTGTGACATGCTACATTAAGTTCCTTTGAATCCCATACAAAAAAATTCAATGGCTGCGCGAAAACATGGTGACGAAAAAAATATTTTATATACCTTTATGCTTTGTTGAATGATTTTCAACGGTTTCTCTGTTATTTTCTTTACTAAATTCCACAGCTCGTTCTAAATGAGATTTATTCAGCAACAAGAATATACCAATTATTTGATAACTGTAAAATATACTTGTATTGCCAATAGTTCGACAAAAAGAAGAGGCGTTTTATTTTTTTACATAATTATTTTCACAATCAAGTCAGTCCTGAGAAACAGTAAACGAAATCTTAAACCGCTAGAGAATGCCAACATAATACTTGTAGTTTACCTCCAAATGTGAACCGTTTAATGCCCCGAATAGCTTTGGAATAAAATCACCCTTTTGAACGATATGATAAAAGCATTTCTTTGCTCCAGGTATTGACTCGACATAATCCTTGAATGTGCTGTCCGCCAATGGCATAAGACCAAACGTAATACATTTGAGGTGATCTTTCAAATACGATTCACCTTGCTCTTTGAATTTTTCCAGCAAAAATATCAGAACTAAAGATGCGATGGCTCCCCCACTTGAGTGCCCTTAATGGGGAATAAGCAAATCACGTGTAATGCATTTTCGCTATATTGAACGTTCGGTGGCGAGTCAGCCCGTCAGTTTTAGTCTTGCTAAGCAAATTTAAGATCATTACCATTGTGCCTGCACAGTGCACAGAGCGGGCCTAATAAGCAGGCTGGTTACGCCATTGGTAAAACAGTATTCTTTTCTAGATGAATGTATGTTACATCAATTTTTCCACGATGCTCTAAATAGTATTTCCATTCTTTTTGTTATGACAAGGAAACAATTTACAACATACATGTATTTGCAAAATGCAGAAATGTGCAACGCTTACGCATGCGTTGCGAATAATTCAAGGTAAAACACAAATAAAAGCCCTTTCTCAAGACAGAATGTATGCCCCGAAGACAAAATTAATGGTCTTTATTTGCACGTATACGTTTCGCATATTTACCTGAAAAAATAATTCGTTTCTGTTGCATGAATGCTCTTGCGAAATACTTCAGAGGGATTTTTTCAGATTCCTTTTTCACATCTTCAAAAAGATAAATATAATATGAGTACATGAAATGCCGTTCACATAAAAAAAACGAAACATTTCATCTTTGCTTCAAGATCATTTGTAAAATATTCGTATAAAGTTACGCCTGCACAAAAGAGTTTTATTCGTCATCTGTTGCTGCACCGATAGAAAACATAATGTCTCGACGGTTTTCTTACCGTCAACAATGATACAGTTAAACTTCAATCACCCTGACTTACATGAATAAATTCCTCCTCGATGGGTATTTTGAATTCTGGGGATTGTATACGACGACAATCCTTTGAAGCTGACGTAGATAACATCACCACACTCCGCCATCACATATTTAGGAACATCCTCGTTTTCATAAGAAACATAAACATTGCTAAGTAAATGTTCCTTGTCCAATTCTTCAAGGTCGTGCATTCTGTATTCGGGGTCTTTACAATTGTACGCGAGATGAACACAAAGTAAAGAATGGTGAATGTGGATAGGATCGAAAAGAGCTGTTTTAGCAATCATGGTTTCGAGATCAGATATAGATTTTGCTTCTTCTTCATTCTTAACTACAAGGGTCTTTTTCAAACTCAGTATATTTTTTTCGATCTGTTTCTTGATTTCGACAAGGGAAGACTTAAACATTTCTTCACCGAAAAGGGACTTGTCCAGCTTAATGTATACATATTCAAGAAACTTGTCGCAGGTACTTCCATTTATGTGCTTTGCAGCTTCCGTATGCCTCAAAGCAAGGGAATCCTTTAAGGTTTGTTGAAACGCCATCGAAAGCGGTTTGACTTTTTGGTTGAGCTCAGTTTCGTTGCTCCAAATGAGCCCAAATTCATTTTCTTTTATCTTTGTCAAAGGCGCGACAAGAGGTTGTATTGCTCTGTTAAATATGTCCTCAAAGATCTTCAGCGCGGTTGGATCAATATCAAGATGAAGGCAAGCATTCAAATCTTTCTCTTCGCAGAGATCACTTTCATCCATTGTGAAACGATTTGAGGAAACTTTTCAAAACGTGCAAAGTCAGAGAAAGCGTTTTTCAGCTGGCAAACGTTTTGCTGTAAGGCAGTAGCTTTTTAGTTAACTCCAACCATGAACACGAAATTTAAGTTTCTGCTTAGCTGGGTATTTTTAATTATTCGAGAAAAGAAAGTTTGATAGGTTTCATGCGTAACGACAATGTGAAGGCGTGCTGTGAAGGAATTCGTCTCCTACTTTCAGTATTAAGATCAAATTTTTCCATTTTGCAGTTTTCACAATTTTCCAAAACAACTCAAATAATAGTCCGTTGCCTGTGGCCTCAAACCATTTACTTTCGTAGTCACCATCACGGTGTTAAATTTTATGAACGATATTCTATAGTTTTCGACATGCTGAATTCGAATTTCTTTGTTCCCACTCACCAAAACGCGCAGTTTTTTAGAACTTTGACGATGAAGATCGCTCCCGTTTTGTTGTTTAGGCGACCTTTTTACATGAAAATAATTAGTATTCATTTGCTTTTATTGGTACGCTCTGACACAACCAGTTTGTTTTATGGACATAGTAAAGCGTTCAGTTGTAAGCTTCTCAAAGTTGTCAAAGCTCTTCGAGAACTTAGAGAATATTTTGTAAGCACTAAAGAACTTCACAAGAGTCTGGAGGAGGTAAAATGTAAGATTTACCACTAAATTTCTGGCATTGGCATTAACATGGCTAGGTACAACTTGCCTCCTAATGAAGATTGTCTGGAGAAACACATCAAACGTGCCAATTACCAAGCAGCAATATGGAAATCGTCACAGTGCCCCGCCAATCAATGTGATAAATATTTACAGCTGTACGTAAATGCACTGCTTGTTGCTCAAAACATAGATGTTCGTGTAAGAAAGCATCCATTTCTTGCACTGAACTCAGTTAATGCCTTTCGTGCTTTAATAAAACAGAAGAATAGGAAACGGATGCGTATGGCGGGGTTTTCATGCAAGAATTACAGACGAAGAATTGTCAAGTGACAATAAAGTAAATGAACAGTGAAAATTAACAAGTACCATCACGATTTCACATCTTTCTCGATTGAACCTTGTCTTCGCATTATAACACCTCTTTATTAAATAATTCGTAAATTGATTTGGCCTGGTAGCAAGCGTCAATATTCTGTCAACTTGTATAATCTTTCTTACAAGAAAATTGTGTTTCGCTTTGTTTACCTCTCTAAATACTGTGAGCCCACGACTCGGCTCAAAATAAGAGCGGTATTGCTATACTTTATGTAAAAAGGTCGCCTAAACAACAAAACGGGAGCGATCTTCATCGTCAAAATTCTAAAAAAACTGCGGGTTTGGTGAGTGGGAACAAAGAAATTCAAATTCAGCATGTCGAAAACTATAGAATACCGTTCATAAAATTTAGCAAAGCGATGGTGGCTACGAAACTATTTCTAAGGACATTTTGAGGCCACAGGCAACGGACTATAAAACTGAATAAGTAAATAAGAGAAACCATAAAAATATACCAAACAAATCCATCAAAATTGAAGATGATGAAAAGTATTAACAAAATTTTAACAGTTGCTTTATTCGTTGGACTATAAATAACTTTCCTGACTTCCCAATGAACTATATACTTCAATGACAACTAATGAAACGCACAGTGCAAAACAAACGAATACCTACTCCACTGTAAACTCAACTGCATGGACGAGCCGGGAAGTTATGAAATAAGAAACAAAAAAATTACTTATTGAATTCGCTTACGGATATTGTCTTGGCAAATTGCAAAGCCATCGATAAATGAAATCAAAAAAGATTGTTTTTGTTTTCTTTAATTTTAATGCTGTTTACCATTCATGGTAAAACTTGATATGCATTTTGCCACTAGTGAGAAAAGTGATATATCCAATCAGAATGCAGATACGACGTTATTCACTAGAGAAGAAAATGATATATCCAATCAGGTCCTCGGAAACTTTAGGCATATGATTTTTATTTCAACGTTTTGTTGCGCATAAATTTCAATACTCGTATGATAAGACACAATATCACACTACACCATCCCACAACGAATGAGTTCTAAAAACAGCATGATATAAACACAAGTAAATTCATTAGCACACGTCTACACCTGTATGCATGAACCAACAAGCAAGAATGGTGAACAAGAAAGTCAAAACTCTTTATTAATACCATAAACAATTCATAAGGTTTTAGCTACTTAATGTGATTTTATGTACACATAGAACTATGCTGTTTTGCCTAAAACACAAATACCATAAATCATCTTTTGATTATACTATAAATACCGAAATTGGCAAGTTCATAAAAATTAGCTGTAGCATGCATACATAGCAGGTGTTGTTCACTAAACGTGTCTTTACTAAATTACCTTTACTAGTCACCACAAACTGCTTTCGTTAGCTACGATCTGACATTTAACATTGTTCACGTGTGGTTAAAAAAAAAGAGTTGACTTTTTTCGTTTGAGCTAAAGCGAGATTTATCATGATATAACTAGAAACAATTCATATATGTGGACAAGTATCAAAAAAACAAAAGAACAAAAAACTACAAAAAATGACAATTTTACAATCAAGCATTATACAAATAATACGCCTACTAAACTTCATTTCTGGGTTTCTTCACAATTTCTTCTTTTTGGTCTTCTCTTGTGCGCTGGAATGAAAATAGGCCAATTTTAACTAAATAAACTGAATCATGAAGAATAGAATTTAAAGAAAAATATACATTATTCGGTGGATTCTTCATAAAAAATAACAAGAGAAAATAAAAATGTAAAAGAAAACAATAAATGATGGTAAAATTTGATCTCTTCAAACTTGTGAAGAAGACCTATTGAATAAATTGGTATAAACGCATTGGCCTTTTATGGCAGCATGCTGCTACAGCAAAGTTAGCAGACCACAGCATTTTCATTATCTACCAACACGGCAACATTGCATGTCTCAGTTAAGGTGAAGTAAACACGATGAGTTTATCGTGGTGCCCTGCGTTAAGCTACATGTTGTTGTTTATATATATGTACAACTCCAATGTGTTACACAAAGAAAGATATTCCAAATAACATTTAAAATTACTTTGCATGAATACGACTTTAACGTGCTGCTTTTCTTTTCCCGTATATATTTGAGGAGATTTTGTGAGAGATCTTGTGATTCGTATTGATTTTCTAATTTCGCTGCAATCCAACGACCCACGTCTAATTCATCACTAAGACCAACTTCACGTAACTTTTCTTTCCCCTCGTCAGAATTGAGTTTGGAATCGTTGTCAAAAGCAAACACAGCTAGTTTAAAGTCACTGTAGGATCGAGATGCATAGAGCTTAGGTTATGCTAATTATTATGCTAATTATTATGAAAAACAAAAAGGGACCCGTATAAAAGCATGGTTCTTGGGGTCTTTTGAGATTGAGCACAATTCATGTATAGTGGTGTATTTTTTGTACATGGATGTTTATATTTAGTGGCCAAATTACGAGGTAACGATGATTACGGCTTTAGGCCTCCTTGTCGGTTATGTTAATATCTATACTCTGTCGTTTAGAACCGTACGTTTGACGCATTGCATTGAAATAAAGATTTATCTGTATACCGGTCGTCGTTTTAATAGTAGTTTATGTACGAGTATCTTGCTGGTCACATAAGCCTGGAATTGTTGAAGCTTATATAGTTCTCGTAATTGTTGTTTAATCGATCAGCAATGACTCAGAAACGAAAGGGTCAAGGTAAAAGTCGAAAATTAAAGGCTTATCAAAACGCGTACTTCAGCCGTCTGGCGAACAGTTAAGTCCTCCAGGTCAAGTGAGTCGAGCTAAATCTGGAGAGAATTCGCTTAACAATACGAATCAAGACATGATTGAATCCGCTGAAGATGACGGTAGCGAGCGAGCTGAAAGCGGACCGAACGTCGTCGTACAAAACAAGCAAGTTGTCGTTTCTGACGAGGCTTCGACGAGTTTGGGTTCGCCGGAGCGAGTAGCAGACGAACAGGAACAGGAGCTTGAACTTGGTCTAAGTCAGGTCGCTTCATTTTTGAAGGATAATTCGGTTTTATCGCCTCTTGCTCCTGTATTCCAGTCCAATTCTAATATCGGTAAACAAGCAGCTTCTCACGTGAACGTCACGCGGACTGCTCGTGCGTGGGAAAAGCCGACGCAAACAACAAATTTTGAAGACAACGGGGCTGGAGTAACGAGCGCGCTTGATTCAAAATGGGCAGAACGGTTTCGTGAACTTGAAGAATTGGAAATTAATAGAAGAGAAGAGCTGAACAAGCAGATGAGGGAGGCAAGGCTTAAACTAGAGAAAGAAATGCATCAGGCGAGAATTGAGCATGAGATGGCTATGAAGAAACGGGAAATACAACGACGTCGAGATGAGCTTCGGAAGCTTGAAGAAGAAGTTTTTGGTAATGATATTGAACATCAACTGTCGGACAGGGAAAGTAGTAGTAACGCTCGTGAACCAGATAAAAACCCAGTCCAGCAACCTTCAACCCCAATCGACAGAAGCAGTTTAAGTCAGCGCTTGGCGATACCTCCTACCGGAAATTGTGTACCCCAAGAAAGTATAATAACCAGTGGAACTGGATGTCAAACTCAGCAAAGCTTGCAACGAGACAATTCGTCGCAGTTACAATATCTATTAGAGAAGCAGCAGATTACGATGGACGAAGTAGTGAAGGGATTAAGAATGCCTCAAAGGGAATACATGAGTTTTGATGGCGAACCTCGCAACTTTCCGTTGTTCATGAAGAATTTTGAAGTGAATGTCGAGAGTAAAGAAAGTAATGATGCAGATCGACTGAATTACCTTATTCAGTATTGTAAAGGAACAGCAAGACAAGCGATAGAGCATTGCATCATTATGCCTCCGGATCAAGGATACAAGCGTGCTAAGGAAATCCTGAGAAAAAACTTTGGTCGAAATCACATCGTAACCCAAGCATTCCTTGAGAAAGTCTTGAATGGACCGCCAATTAGAGTAAACGAAGCCGAGAAATTGTCGCAGCTAGCAAGAGATATGGAAACGTGTCTCCTTGGTTCTATTCAGTTAGGAAATCGGGCAAGTATCAATTCGATGGACACTCTGGGAAGGGTAGTTAGCCGCCTTCCAATGCATCTCAAGTCAAAATGGGCTGATAAAGCAAGCCATATGTACGACAATCACATCACACCAGATTTCTCTCATTTAACTGAATTCATACAATCCCGCGCAGCCGTGGCTAGTACGTACTTTGGTCAAATGATTACCTCGAAAAATGAAACCCGAAAGGATGGAACTGACAGATTGAAGAAGAAATCCTTCTTGTTTAGTGGGAATAGCACAAACTTAGCAACTCACAGCCAGAGAATATTTGACAGTAGTGAATCAAAGGGAAGAAATTTATCCTGCGTACTATGCAAAGGCACACACCATCTTGAACGCTGTCACAAGTTCAGGGCTCAAAATCTTCAGCAACGACAAGACCTAGTAAAGACGCACAAAGTTTGTCATGCTTGCTTGAGCCCAGGACATTTCGTGAAAGACTGCAGAGGTGCCCGCATATGCGGTGTTGAAGGTTGTCAGAGAAGGCACCATCCTTTGTTACACTCATCCGAAATAAAGGCTAAGGATTCTAAATCAAGTGAAAGGAGTAATCCAAATCCTGAACCATCTGAAAGCGACAGCCAATCCAAAGCACTCCCAACGTCTGGAGTTGGCGCGACAAATTCATCATATAGCAGTTGTCGTATAGGTTTGCAAGTTATTCCAGTTAAGGTCAGCGCACCCTATGGTAGTCGTGTGATAGAAACTTATGCGTTCTTAGACAGTGGCTCCAACACAACCATGTGCTTAACCAGTTTAGCTGAAGATCTTGGAGCCGATTGCTCACCCATCGAATTCACGTTAGCGACTGTTTCAGGCAGCCACAAAAGTAAGGGTCAACAGTTATCTCTCGATGTGGTTGGAGTATCCACGGGCAAAGGTGTCAGACTAGATAAAGTTTGGACGACCAACACTCTTCCTGTTGCTCTAGAAAGTATTCCCACGAACACTGATGTAAAGGGTGGTCTCACCTTAAAGGCGTTAATCTAACCGATTTAGTGGATAAGAAAGTCACTATCCTTATTGGAAGTGACGTTCCCGAAGCTCTTTGCCCCCTTGAAGTGCGTTCTGGGAAAAGAAATCAACCCTACGCAATACGGACAATCCTCGGTTGGACGGTGATGGGACCTCTGAAGGAAAACCTTATCAAGAAGCTCAGATGAACTTCATTCATGTTGATCAAGCTCTTGGGTGTATGGAAAGGGAAGATGGTATGAGTTCCATTCGTCAGCAATTGCAAAATCTCTACAATTCAGAGTTTAGCGAGTCGGCTGCTGACGTTAAAGAATGTCTGTCGGTCGAGGATCGTCGCGCAAAGGCAATAATGGATAGAACTGTCAAGCTAGAAAATCATCAATATGAAATTGGTCTTCCTTGGAAATACGATGACCCACTCTCCCGTACAATAAGTCTATGGCTGAAAGGAGACTTGCTTATTTGAAGAAACGACTTGAGAGGGACCCCATACTTCACGCAAATTATAAGGCAACGATGAAGGAATACATCTCAAAAGGGCACGCTAAAGTAGTTCAAGTGGATAAACAAAATACACAGGACGAGTCACTCAAAAAACTGGTTTGGTATCTGCCTCATCACCCTGTGACACACCCGCAAAACCAGAAAAGACAAGAATCGTTTTGACTGTGCTGCGAAGTTCCACAACGCATCCCTAAATAATCAGCTTCTTCAAGGACCAGATTATACCAATTCATTAGTTGGTGTATTGTTGCGGTTCAGGCAGGAAAAGATAGCGGTAATGGCAGATATTGAGAAGATGTTCCATCAGGTGAAGGTTAAGCCAGAAGACTGTAATGCACTGAGATTTCTATGGTGGCCAGAGGGAGATCTATCCAAAGAACCAGTAGAGCATCAAATGACTGTTCATTTATTCGGAGCAACCTCTTCCCCAAGTTGTTGTTCTTACGCGTTAAAAAGAACAGCTTCAGATAATCGGGAAGAATTCAGCAAACAAGTTGTCGACACAGTTGATCGTAACTTTTATGTAGATGACTGTCTCAAGTCTTTACCAGAAAGGAAAGAAGCAATGAAGTTGGTAGACGAACTACCAGTTTTGCTGTCTCGCGGTGGATTCCATCTCACAAAGTGGGTGTCAAATGATCGAGAAGTCTTATCTCACGTACCTAACAAAGAAAGAGCGCCATGCGTCAGCCTTCAGTTGGAGAAGTTGCCGATGGAGAAAGCATTGGGCGTTCAGTGGAATACGGAAAGGGACACGTTGGGATTCCGGGGAAGCAAATTGAAAGCAGAGTCAAGAAGAGGGATTCTATCGTTCATAGCTTCGGTCTACGATCCCCTTGGTCTAGTCGCTCCTGTCGTTTTACCAGCCAAACGCATAATGCAAAACCTGTGTCGAGTAAATCACGGCTGGGACGAAGATCTCCCAATCGAGACAAGCGAAATATGGCATGACTGGCAAAGCGAATTCCATTCCCTTGTGAAATTAGAAATACCTCGATGCTATAAACCGCACGAATTTAACAAGACAAGGAATGCGGAACTCCACTATTTTGCTGACGCATCGACTGAAGGATATGGGTAGCAACGTACCTTCGGCTGGAAGATACCCAAGGAAGGATTCATTGTACCTTAGTTATGGGCAAATCAAGAGTTGCACCTCTTAAAACAGTCACGGTACCCAGATTGGAACTAACCGCTGCAACATTGGCCGTGAAGCTGAATAAACAAATTTGTGATGAGTTGGATCTGTCAATAAGTCAAATTGTTTTCTGGAGCGATTCAATGATAGTGCTGCGTTACATTAAGAGCGAGAACAAAAGGTTTCAAACCTTTGTAGCGAATCGATTACAAGTTATTCACGATGCTTCTACTCCGAATCAATGGAGACATGTGCCAACCAAGCTCAACCCAGCCGACCTTGCATCAAGAGGTATAAGTCTTGGTCGCGCAACAGGCCAAGACCAACGGACTTGCAGTTTTGGTTGAACGGACCCGATTTCCTTTGGAAAGATCCCAAATTATGGCCAACGCAGCTAGATGACATACCAGACGTAGAAGACACAGATGTGGAAGTAAAGAAACCTAAAGCAAGAGTTGGTGCCGTCATCAACTCAAAGGATGCACCCCCTGATTCGCTAATACAACTTATCCATCGAACATCCGAATGGTACAGATTGCAGAAGTCGGTTGCATGGCTGCTAAGATTCAAACAGTACATCTTAAGCCGTTATCCAAACGGTCCAGGATTAGAAGTACAACGTGGTCCTCTAAAGGTAAAAGAGATTGAATCGGCAACCCAGGAAATAATTAAACTTACCCAACGAAGTTCATCTATCAACGAGAAAACTATGAGAGAGAGATACGCTAAACTATGTCCAGTCATCGCCGGAGGAATTGTGAGAGTTGGTGGACGTTTGGATAAATCATCGCTGCCGGAAGAATCTAAACATCCCGCAATTCTTGATTCCAGTCATCACGTTACAAAGCTCATTGTCCGGTATTACCATGCAAAGGAAGGTCACGCTGGAACCAGTCAAACTCTAGCAGCAATACGGCAACGCTTCTGGATAATAAAGGACCTAGCACTGTGAAGAGTATAGTCAATAATTGTGTTCCGTGTCGTCGCCGAAACCAGTCTCCAGGGAAGCAGATAATGGCCCCACTGCCAAAAGCTCGTGTGAAATCTGGTGAGTACCTGTTTTCATCTGTGGGAGTCGATTATTTTGGACCTCTTAAAGTCAAATATAAAAGAGGAACTGAAAACGATATGGCTGTGTATTCACTTGCTTAGCCATAAGGGCCATACATTGAGATTGCACATGACCTATCGACAGATTCCTTCATTCAAGCCGTATGTAGGTTCGTCAGTCGACGCGGACCGCCGAATGAGTTGTTCAGTGACAACGGGACGAATTTTAGAGGAGCGGAATCTGAAGTTAAGCAAATGTTGCAAAATTGGAATCAAGCTAGAATATTAGATCGTCTAAGAGAAAAGGGAATTCAATGGCATTTCTCTGCTCCGAAAGCAAGCCATAGCGGGGGAGTTTGGGAGCGCATGATCAGAACAATCAGGAAGCAAATGCGTGTTATAATAGGAGACCGAGTTGTTGATGATGAAACACTCCTTACAGTAATGTGCGAAGTCGAGAAAATAGTGAATGATCGGCCTCTTGTACGGCAGTGTGATGACCCTCGAGATTTATCAACTCTTACACCAAACACTCTACTCCTGCGTTATCGAAACATAAGCACAAGTGCAAGTTCTTCACCTACGGCAAATAACCCCCGAGAAATATGGAAACAAGCGCAGAAGTTAGCTGACCAATTTTGGGCAAGGTGGTTAAAAGAATACCTGCCAAGTTTGCAAGAACGACAGAAATGGCTACACCCAAAACGAAACTTAATCAAAGGTGATGTCGTTTTGATGGTGATGGAAGATACTCCCAGAGGTGAATGTCTTGCTGGTCACATAAGCCTGGAATTGTTGAAGCTTATAGTCACGCTGATGACTTTTTTCTGACGACCCAATTATGCTTTTGATTCTCTAAATATGAAGCAATCAATTTTCACTTACTTGCGTAAAAAAAGGAAAGAGATCATTTTCCTACCTCCAGTTGACGATGCATTTCACCTCTTATTGTGGTTATATTATTATCACAATTGTCTCCCGATAGTTCGGCAAAAAGTTTGTCAGCAAATGTAAGGCAAACAAGAACAGGAACGTTTTGTTTCTTAAGTATAGAAAGCCATTGTTTTGTTGATTCTGTATGAGCCTTTCTAAAAATGTTATTGAAAAGTTAGTAACGTTGCGTAAGCACCGTGAGAAGAGAGTTTTTATCCAAACACAGCTCTTTAACAGCATCAAAACAATGATACCTGTAATCGACCACAAAAATAACAATCCGAGTTAAACTTAACAACAATTTTGCCATTTCGGGAATTGACTTATCTCTATCATCCACACCAGGAAAATCAATGACGTCCAAACCTTTGATATGCTCATCCAAGTTGTAAATTAACGGAACGGTGGTACGTTTTCGATCGGTTGTCCCACTCACCGTCTGTACAACGTCAATAAGAAATGCATTTGAGCCCATAAACAATGGAACTTTGCTGACTTATATGCATTGCATTACATATACCAGTAATTAGCTTCTAATAATATAGAATTGGTTGCGTTGCCAGGCCGCTTATTTAGTACTGCTATGTATGCATTTTTTATCTCTTCACAGAAATTGACAAAAAAACACACAGCAGTAGAATTAGCATAGTGATCGGGCAGTGAAATTTTAAAATAGGTTAATTTCTGAGGCTTTTCACTTTTCCTGTATATTATATGCTTTAATTCATCGATAATGCTCATGTTCAATCAAAGGTATTTTTTAATGCGGAGATTAGTGAGCCAAAGGTTGACTTGCTAATAATGTACAAGTAGGAGTGGCATAGGAACAGATTTAAATTAGGGTGCTAAAGTCAATGATTAGTTGACATAACCCTTATTCTTTTAAGCTTTAGGGGACTCTGTAGCTATCAAATATCTTGTAAAAACGCAGCACTTGGAGCAAGTTGTGAAATCTTTATTATTTAGTTGTACTTCATAACGATACACATCGTACAAGCAATGCAACAATCAAGTATGTTACAATCAACATTTTAAACAAAACAAAATTTAACTGATAACCAGAACGATTGGGCTCATTGTCAGCATCGTATTCTAGTACAATGTCAGTAGTTATTAGATTTTGGAATGTTAACCTTTATTTTCAGGGTGGGCTAAGCCCCCTCCAATGGCCAACTTTAGGAGGGTTCACCCCCCTCCATTTCCTTCGCCTATGGTCGATTGACGCTTTGAGAAAAAATCCATTTTTTTCTGTCCATCTTATTAATAAATTATTCTACTTGCATCTAGAAATTTAAGAAATTTTAAGGCAGAACTTAAGTTGCCCACTGGAGTCAGGGCTGTAGTCGATAATTGAGGGGGACTCAAATTCATTATAACATGCGTGTGTGATTATGCCCCCATATTATATCGATAGTACTATACAGCCATGACTAGAGAGGGAGAAGATGGGCTCAAAAGCTCTTTCCCCTAGTCTATAGGCAAACTTCGCTCACAAAACTACATTCGCTCACAAAACATCATTGTGCTTCACTTTGCAAATGAAAGTCTTGATTTAAAGCCTCTTCTTTCGTTTTTCTTTTTCCTTATAACATGCGCTACACAAAACTGCCTGCTTTAACGATCAAATAATTTAAAACAACCATAATCTTTCCACTCTTAGCATTATTCTTACGCATTGTTAAATGACTAATGGGAATAGCTTTTCAAAGAAAAAGCGTCGTGAACATACCTTGATGGGGAACATAGAACTGACGAGCTTTGACTTTCCTGAATTAACAAGTCCCACAACACCGATAGCAGTTTGACTGGCCAAAGTCTCTCGAACATTGTTGATCATCAAGGACCATCTGATCCATCGTGCCAATAGTTGCCGATACTCATCTGGCACTAGCATCAAAGTTTCTTCCTCAAAGTTAGCATTCCATTGTTGGAGGATATCGCTAACGGAAGTGTTATGATCAATGTTCCTTTTTTTGCATTGGTCTTGCAGCTGTCGCTCGAGAGAATAACTGATATACCTTTGATTGTATATAACTCCTTCCTTCATGCTACCAACAAGAAATTTTAACTTTTGGTCTTAGTCAGGAAATTGGTACTCTTTGCTTGGAAATACATACTCCAAGCAATTGTCCGCGTGGCGAGTGAATTCGATCACTAATTGACTAAACTTTTTGGACAATCCAGTGATGTTATTCAAATACTTAAATGGTGTAATCAGCAATCCCCACACCGACAGTCCCACTGTATTGCCAATGTTGGCTATTTCGTCCACATATTTATTTTTGTTTTCTTTCATTAGTGGGACTTTTACCTGTGATTGCATGAAGGCGACAAGCAGAGTGCTACATGTTTCAAACTTTCTGCGTAAGCCATTTAAAACCGTAAGCATCTTGTTATTCAAACTGCTGCAGTCACCTTTAGAGGAAGAACCTGAATTCGGATCGCCAATCGGTTCTTCGCTCAACTGTTGGAGCTTTTCTTTTCCATCTATCAATAATGTCATCGGTGCTTGGGGACAACGAAATGTGCCCATTTCACCTTCCACATAAGCACCAGTAGATGGATAAATCATCTGAAGATTAGTTTCACCAACAGGCACAGGGGCATTTTTTATAGTTCTGCCTTCTCTGTTGGAATCAAGAAGATCAACCAAAAGTTTGTAAGTTTTTAATAGAATTTCCTTTCCCTCTAATTGTTGTTGTTCCTTTGCTGTGATTGAGATACCCTCAAAAGAAGTTTGAAATTTTTCAAGTGCTTTAATGGAAACTCTGGATAAATCCAGTGTCCCTGGCTTGATGTCGCTGGCGAGTAATAATTTGCAGCAATCGAAGAACACGTTTTTCTTTTCAACACTTTCTCCAATTGCGCAAAAAAGACTTTCAACTGGTACGACTGATACAGCGTTGATAAAAAATTCCTGGATAGAGGCCATTCTGTCGGACTTGCATGACTCATCTCCCTTTTCCAACAAAGCACTGAGATACGCCAATTCAATTATTTCACTAGGACGATGTTTAGCAAGTTGCTGTTGCCTTTTCGTGACTGTACTTCTACAATAAAACATTGAAGAAAACTATAGGATCTTAAAACTTAGTCGAACTTTTCCATTTATATTACAATTTCAAAAGAATTGTACGACACAACTAACTTACTGTTATGTTTGCTTTGACCATAGTCGGCTTATGATACTTGGGATTTTTGAAATGTGTTTTTACACGAACTCGCACTTTGCCGTTGTAGCTTATATTTTTTGCCTCTATTCTAGTCTGAACTTCGTATCCAGAAGATTTTATCACGTCCACTGGCAGATTTTTACCACCAATAGACACATCATTTACTTTCATATTATCAATAGACAACTGATACACGAACCACATATCAATGCCTAACATTTTGATGACAGCCTCTTTGCCAATATGCTCCAAGTGAACGCCATTTATTTCGGGGGTGATTTCATTTAAGGCTGTGGTGCACTTCATTTTTTCTTTGAATGGTTTGAGATCAGTAAGATTTCGAAGAAATGCAACTTCGACCTCGTGGACATATCTCTCAAAACTATGCTGAACAAAGAAATTGAATTTATGAAAGTGGTTGGAACGGTTGCCATTATTAAAGCTATGTAACTGTTCATTTGAGCCAGTGACTGGAATGATAAACAGTCTCGAACACTACAGTAATCCTGACTTAGTCTGCAAATGTTTGAAACGTGTCCATAAAATATTCAGTGACGAAAAGATCTCAGAGCCTTCAAAAAACCCAAACGTATTCCAAACGTTGAATTTTAAATTGATAAGAGAATAAGTAGCAGTTATAACAATAGCTAAGAATAGTAGCAAAATACACAGCTTCTGTCAAAATATAGCTATAAATTCATCCAGACTTTTTGCACAAAAATTAAAACACTCAATTGATTTTTTGGGATGAATAGTTAAAGTTATCACTAGCTAATTAAGTTTCGTTTTTCTGCTTTAAAATATCGTTTCTGGTAATTATCTACTTACGTTTATCAAATATTGCCGATGAAGCTCAGAGGAACTAGCAGTATCACAAATTCTAAGAAAATTTTCAGCATTCGACGCAGGTAGTTTTGTGTACTTTGACTCCAAAGAAGTGTCCAATATGTAATAAGACCCAAAAATGTTGAATCGATTTACGACACTGAGTTCATAAGTTCTGCCGTCAATAACTTTGTCCAATATTGATTTACAAACATTATAAATGTCATCACTCTACAAACATAGTAAAGTTCAAACTCATAGATAAACCAAAAGTTCGTATTTAATAACGTAATTAACTAAACCTCATATTGATAAAAGTGGACGATAAAAAATAATTGCTACGGTGTAATGCAATGTACGTATTGGTTTAAATAAAGGTTAATATGTAAGATTGCAGTGGAGAAACATTTGGAGACAAAGACTTATTAAAAAAAACAACTAAGTTGTAAAATTATAGATAATAGAATGACCGTTTCTCCAATTCAAGGCCGTCCGTATGATAATCAAACTGATGTTACCTGAGTTTGTATAATCTTTAAAGGTAAATTGATAATTTCCTTTACAACCTCCCATAGCTCCTTCTACAAAAGGAAAGGAATTTATTTTTTATTTATTTGCTATTATTTAAAGACGGCAACATCTCGCCCTTGTCCTTATGTATTTAACTTAAACAGACGAATAAAATAAAAAATGTTGATTTTCAGATGGCCGTACTGTGTGAGACTATATAGCTACTGAAAAAAACTGCATCCACATAAAAAACATTGAAAACATTCAAAATATTAAAAACATTAAAAATACAATTCGAAAGTTGGATATTTTTAGATGTCATCAGCACCTCTATAGCTGAGGCTGCCGTAAGTAATAGAAACCTGTAGGCAATAAAAAGTTTTCATGTTCAGTTGGCAGAAGATTGTTTAAAAACTCTATCAAAGTCGCAAAAGGTTGTACAGTCAATAAATGTTCTTAATTAGTCGTGAACGAGTGTAATTAGTGGTCAATTAGTCGTCAATCAGAGAGGATTTGTTGAGTAAATTGAAAATGCAAAATATACTCATTTTATTTAGATTACTAAATAAAATGAATGAATAAATTAAATAACTTATTGAATAAATTACTCATAAACTATTCATAACAGAATAGATATCAAATGTAAGCGGGGAAATGATTTCAATGGAGCTACCCAGGCAAGACAGCCTTCAAATAAAAACATGCAATAATCAATACAATACAAAACATATATAGAAACTAGTGTATGGATTGCGAAATCAACTAATGTGACGAGACAATTGTGAAAACTATGCTGTTAAGCTGGATACAGTTCTTTTCTCATCTTGCAACATCTTATCAAAAAAGAAGTTTATTTATCTCTTATCCATAATGATTTTTTGTTTTATAGTTAATTGATTTCTTTTTAATCTTTATTGCAAATCACTTCCCTCTTTTACACTCCTCGATCCCTCAAATAAAAGTTGTTTCGAATTTCTTCAAAACTTAATACAAGGGAAGAGTGGCGGATCTAGGGTTAGTCAAAATAACTTACTGCTGCACATTTTAGAATATAGTAATATTTCTAAGCTCCTCAGAGACAAGTCCATTGGTGAAATTGTATTTTCTAGAAATTCAAAACCAATAGTGCTTTTCTGAAAGTACTTTGAATTTAAAACTAAGCAGCTTTAATTTATTTTGTTTGCTGCTGCTCGCTGTGACTACCCCTAGATCCGCTACTGCAAGGGGAAATACTTTATGGTGATTTAATACCTGTACAAAACTCACTCACTATTCCAAGACGGAAGTTTCATGCCACTGATTGCTTGATTTAAATATATTCGCAAAATCCTTACCAAGGACGGAAAAATGATTTTGCCATTAATTAGAGAGCGCAATTTTTATGATGCACTCAGTGAGTGTGAGTGAGCTATTACTTTAAGTGTGTTTGAAAAACGTTTAATCTCATGGAGAAAACACTGCAATCTAATACAGAGACGAGCTACACCTTTTTCAGGGACAAGAGTAAATATTCTACGAAAACTAGACTTAAATATAGAATTAATTATAAGTTTGAAAAAAACTTATAATAGTATACATAAAACTTTCTTTTATGTAGACTTAATTATATATAGGCTACATTGTACTAATTGAAACTTGCTCCAAAGTCTCATTTAAGTTTAACGTTCAGTGCCTTTATACATAGAAGCGATTAAACTTTTGATATAAATTATGCCTATTTCGTATTCGTCATCAATCAACATGCCTAAAGAAATTCGTATGAGGATAGTAAATTGGTTGTGGAATATTTTTGAACACGCATGCTCCGCCAAAGAGTGATTTGTCTCATAAAGAGTGGAAGTTTTTTCCAAAAAACAGAAAAATGTACATGATTAACTATGAAAATTTAAAGTCAAAAGTAACACAAAAGTAATATGACAGTATAAAATGGTATCCTCATAAAAGCAAGCATGTTTCAAATCTGGTAGTGTGATAATGATCTGGTAGTGTAATATGATCAACAAAACAGCGTGCAGATGCATTTAAATACTTACTTCCACTATTGCGCGATTGACGGCTCCAAATAGTTTGGGAATTATATCATTTTTTTGAACGATGTGAACGAAACACTCGTTTGCCCCATTTATCGACACGTATTCCGTAAAGTTGCTGCCCGCTATTGGCATAGGTCCAAACGTAATACATTTTAGGTGATCTTTCAAATATGATTCGTCTTGGTTTTTGAATTTTTCCAGCAAAAATAGCAGCAGGAAAGATGCAATGGCGCCACCAATGGAATGTCCTTGATGGATAAATGTAAGAAACACATTAAAAACGGCAAACTCACTGAATGTCAAAAAACCCCACAAAAATTGAACGTCTTTAGATGCCAACTCACGTACCAAGAGAGAAAAACTGAAATCAAAATAGCGTCGATGATTTCACTTACATGAAAATATAATTCGTTTGTTTTTTATGAAAGCGATGGCAAAATATTTCAAAGGGATTTTCTCTGCTTCTTTTTTGACGCCTGAAAAAAGATTTCGTGAGAGCATATAGTCATTACAACATAAAGCGCTTTTGCTTTACAGAAAAAGCCATATATTGAAACTGAAAATGTCGTGTTACTGTAGTTCTTTTAAAGTAAATGGTTTGAACCTGGGAGTATCGTTACATGTTTGTAAATGTAGATCGTCCAGGTTGGTATAGTCCTGAGAAGCAGGGGCGGATCCAGGCTGGTGCAACTGATGCGAGTGCATCAGTCATAAAATTGAATAGTTAATCTTTCACAACATTATAACTTACAATCAATACGAGCAAAATGCAAGAAATATATCAGATTGGAACGTTTATAGTTTCTAAATGCTTTAAATACCTTAACACTGACAATATATTGACAACAGATGTACATTGATGATTGAGAAATATTGTTAAAAACCTTCGTAGATTGTTTACATGTAAGTATCATTTTGATTGGTCACCTTTGGTCACCTTTCTCCGCTGTGTCCTGCTCGGGTAGCGGGTCTTTGCCGGAGACCCAGTTCTATCAGACTTCTCCAGGCTGCTCTGTCCTGGGTATCCTCTTCTTTGACACCACATAGCTGCATGTCTCTCCTGATGGTATCCTTCCACCGATGCTTTGGGCGTCCTCGTTTCCGTCTCCCCTCCACTTGCATCTCATAAACTCTCCGAATGTCTACATCTTCTTCACGTCGGCACACATGTCCGAACCACTGCAGTCTTTTTCTTCTCATCAATTTCAGTATACTCATGACATTCGCTTCTTCTCTTATGCTTTCATTTGTTCTATGCTCCTCCAGGCTGACTCCAAGACAATAGCGTATCATTCTCCTCTCGCATACACTGATCTTCTCTGCTAGGTAGTCTGTAACAGGCCATGTTTCATTTCCATACAGAAGCGCTGGGCGTATCACCGTTTTGTAGATGAGGATCTTCAGTTTCTTCGGCATCTTCTTATCACAGAGCACTCCCGTTAACTCCCTCCATTTATTCCATGCCCGGCTAATCCGTAGTTCAACTCAGTCTTGCAACCGCCATCCTGATGGATGGTGGTCCTGAGGTACTTAAATGTCTCTGCACTTTGGTAGATCTGTATTTCCGGGTCCAGCATATTCTCTTAGCTTGATGTTTCCTATGCAGCCACTCGGTGGGAGGTACTGCGTCTTGGCTCTACTAACTTTCAAGCCAACATCTTCTAATATTCTTCTCCAATCTTCTAGTCTTCCTTCCAGATGTTCTCTTCTCATCACACAAGACCAAATCATCTGCAAACAGCATACCTAAGGTGTGTCCTCTGTCGTGTCGTCCGAGATTACATCCATAATGATAATAAAGAGTAGGGGGCTTAGTGCCGAGCCTTGATGTAACCCGACCTCTACTTGAATTTTCTCAGTCTCACTAACGTTCGTTACGACACTAGTGGTAGAGCGCTTGTACATATCTTTGATGGTTTCAATATAGGCCTCCGGGACTTGACGCTTCCTTAGACAGTACCATAGTAGCTCCCTCGGGATTGTATCATATGCCTTTTCAAGGTCCACGAAAACCATATGTAGCTCTTTGTCGAATTCTCTATACTTCTCTTGCAGCATTCTCAGACAGAACATCGGCTCAGTGGTTGATTTTCCGCGTTGGAATCCATATTGGTTGTCCTTTATCTTCACTATTTCTCTCAGTCTCGCCTCTATCACTCTCTCAAATAATTTCAGTGAGTGGCAGAGGAGTTTAATGCCTCGATAGTTTCCACAGCTTAGGGGATCACCTTTCTGTTTGTAAAGGGGCACTATTCTGCTTGTTCTCCATTCTTCTGGTATTCCTGTCTTCATTATTTCTCTGTAGCATGATGTCATCCACTCTGTTCCTGTGTTTCCCAATTTCTTCACTAGTTCGATGGGGAGTTCATCCGGTCCACTTGCTTTATTGTTCTTCGTCTTCTTGAGTTGTCTTCTCAAGAAGATGAAGAACAATAGTGAGTATCATTTTGATTACAGCCTCATTATTAAAAAATGCGTCGCTAAATATGGCGTTTTTATGTGTCGAAATTTTTAGCGAAAATTTGTTTCATCAACCAGCTACACTGAGCTGAATTTGTATTACTACGTCACGGTGGCTAGATAGTGAATCACTACGTCACGGTGGAGAAAAAGTGCACCAGTTGGTGCAACAGTCCCGAGTCTCTTTGGCCGAGTGAACCACCTAAACGTCACGAATTTCATTGTTTTTTAGCCTACGTCACGGTGGGAAATCGCTGCTGACTGTTGCACTAAGCCCACGAACACCAAAATTTCATTCTGACTGATGCACTTGAGCCAGCGTTATAAATCTTAAAACCTTCAAAATTATAATTACATGACTATGGCATTTGGCTTATTTATATCTTGAAGTCATCATGGCTGAAAGTAGGCATATATACGATCTTGGCTGATTGATTCAAGACAGTAAAACCAGCGAGATTTCTTCTGTAAGAAAGGATTATGAAGCAAAAGTCACTGCTGCCATTCCGACTAAAACAGACCTGTTTCGAAAAGGAAAGCTGGCGAGAGATCTTAACGCAGAGTTGCTTATCCCTAAGCATATGGGAGATAATTGGCGGGCTTTAAAGTAAGTAGCTTGAAGTGCTTACTGCTTACTATGCTTGACATTGTAATGCCATAGCTATAGGTCTATACTTGTATTTATGTAATGCTTATGGCTTACTCTCTTTAATGTTAGGAATATGATGGGAAGGGGCACATGGGTGTTTATTCCCTGTTGAATTTATTTAAATTTCAAAGCATCCTGACCTGCATTAACCTATTAAATCGAAATTTACTGTATTCTATTTTACAATGTCAATTTTCAAACTCCATGTCCAATATTGTTGGCTCAATTAAATTTAGCCAGTACTATAATGCAATGCTTTGGATTTATGCCATAACTAGTGTGCACATAATTATACATGTTGTTGTGCCAGGTTTATAAAGTGTCATGTAACATAAGATCACAAAACATTTTATTCACAACTATATGTTTGAATTTGGGTAATCCTGCATATTTATACTGGAGATTTCTTCGGATTAAAGTCACTGGTAGAAGTCTCTACGTACTTCCTGGAGAAATCTCCTCTCTAATTCGGCTCACATGGATATTGTGATTTCAAAGTTACTTAATATACATAAAAATATAAGAGCTAATAATTTAATATTACATTACTTCAGGATATTTGATAGATATTTAAATATTCCATGTAATATGTTGTAATATGTGCTCAATGTGACAGACAGAGAGGGCACATTTTTCATACATTTTGCTTGTTTATAAATACTAACTTTCTGAGCTATGCAATGTGTTGAATGTAAGAGCTATGCTGGACCAACCATGTTATTCATTAGAGTTTTTCATTTTCATATTGCATGCCTAATATTGTCAATTCCCTGAAATTTAGCAAAGCAAACTGTAATTACATATTATTTCAGCCACAACAATTCCTTATTATTTCTTCCACACCTAGCTGGATAATGACTTTCATATGAAGTTGAAATATTGCTTTGAATCTTCTCTGTTGCTGTTATAACTGGAATCTTACAAGGTGATGTTTTTTTGAGTGTATGCTCTCATTTACAATCATGCACAGTGTGCCAAATTTCTAAATTTACCATAAAACATGATCACGAAAGGGTGGGTACACAGCAAAGCATTTCATTTACATAGCTATGATGTTACTTTATTGTCTTACATGATTATTATTATCTCAAAATTACCCACTATACATAAAGATATTAGAGCAACAGTTCTATATTGTAATTCTTTAACATATCTCATTGTATATTACATCACCATATTTTATTTTTGCATATGTGCATATTTGTATCCTGATCCTTATGTATAGAAGTCCTCACCATTGCATTTTGATTAAAGCTAGGAGGGCACATTATATTAGCTATTAGGTACTACTTATACTCCCCTTGAAAGCTGGTCTCATGAATTTGGTTGGGAAAGTATAGCACAGGCATTACAATGCTTAGATTCAATTATCTAAAAAAATATTTATGGATTGTTAAAGGCAACCCAAAAAATTACACTTTAAGGCTTGATGAATGTTCCCCTAAAAGGCTTTTCTTTATCAACATAGAGTCAATAGTGATTTTATTCAATAGACTTTCTAATTTTATTGCTTGTGTAGAACTAGAGGTGATGATTACATCGTGAACATTTCTTTGCTATATCTACGTGTCTTTTTCTGCTGTTGGAGGAGTGATATTATCAATGAAAGAAGAAGAATAACATTTATCATTACTTGTTGCCAGCTTTTGGTACGATGATTACATCGTGAACATTTCTTTGCTATATCTACGTATCGTTTTCTGCTGTTGGACGAGTGGTATTAAGTGTGATTAATGGTCAAAAACTTGTGCTTCATTTGTGAGATGTAAAAGGTTTCTTTGCGTTTCACGACAAAAAATATGCCAAGCTTCTACCTTTTCAAAATCACTCGTGGATTGGAATGATACCTTCCTGATTGTAAGTTTTGGCGAAGGTATGAAACTTGATAAATCTGATAGTAGTAATGAAAATGTTTAAAGGTTAGTGGAATTTTAGATTTTATATCATTGAAATTTGCGAAAAGTTTACAAACTAAGTAAAGCCAAGTTTTTTTAAATTCTGTTGTCAAAACGCAGAAAATCGCATTTCCGACGGTCTAAAATATAAAATTTTCCGGGGGGGGGCATCCTCCCAGACCCCCCTACAGAGCTAGCGCCTTTGGCGCCCGCAGTGGTGTATCAGTCACGAAAATTGCTGGATCCGCCCCTGCTGAGAAGGACTGTTTTTGTCGTTGTTGACTGACGTTTCGACAACCTTAGCGGTAGACTAAAGGATTTCACCTCGATATGTGGATTCAGCACCAGGTGAAGTTAATGACGACAATCCGTTAAAGCTTACATAGATAACATCACCACATTCTGCCATCACATATTTAGGAACGTCCTTGTTTTCATATGAAACATAAACATTGCTAAGTAAATGTTTTTTCTCTATTTCTTCAAGGTTGTTCATTCTGTTTTCAGGGTTTTTACAATCGCGAGCAAGTTGACAACACAGCAATGCATGGTGGATGTGAATAGGATGGAACAGATCTGTTTTAGCGATCCAGTTGTCTGAATCCAGGACTGATTCTGACGGTGGCTCTTCTGTATGTTTCTCTTCGAGTTCATTTTTTAAACGAAGTATCTTTCTAACAATCTGTTCCTTGATGTCATCAAGAAAAAACCTGAACAAGTCTTCACCGAGAAGTTGATTGAATTTGTCGTTTAAATACGCTAAAAACAAGTCGCAGGTGCTTCCTTCGATGTGCTTTGCTGCTTCTGAGTGATTAGAGACGAGGGAATCTTTTATGGCTTTCTGAAAGGTTTTCATTGATCACTTTGAAATCTTCCCGAAAATCCTGTATGGCTTTGTTGTATATATCATCAAATATGGCGCAAGCAGCTTTATTAATATCAAGATTGAGGCCACAATTCGAATCTTTGTTCACGTCTGACATGTCTTCATCCATTGTGGGACAATGCAAAGTAATTTAATGTTTAGTAATAACAGAATACAGTATAAACTTCCTCCGGATTGTTTTAAAAATTATTTTATTAAGCTTTCAACTGGTTGCTTCGAGCCTTCGTCAGAATGAGGTAATTGACTGTTTACACGTGCTTTTAGCTTGTAGGCGCCTAGAGCGTCTAATTGGATTAGTGGGTGGATTAATGTGATTGGATGGAGTGAAATGCGTTGCCATGGGTTTTGGTGTATTGTGAATATGATCGGTGTTAATACCCTGTGGGCTTGGTAGCTCAACAGGTAGAGCGGCGAACTAATATCCCGAAGGTGCGAGTTCAAATCTCGTCCAAGTCACATGTTTTTCATGTGTATATTAAAAACCGTGTTAGGATTAATATATAATATATATGTTATAGTTATAAAGCGGAAATATCGACCGCTTATGAATAATTATTTACAGTTGAATGAGGAGTTATAAAATGTTTGTGTTAGGTTATATCACAAAAAAAATTACAAAGAAAATGAAAAATATTTGATAAGGTAGTAATAGCTATTTACAGGTCAAAAATAGTGTTAAGATGTTGTATTTGTTTGTTGAGGTTAGGTTTACGCTTCTTGATACAAAGGGCTTCTTTGAGTTTAAGGGCGAAAGGAGTGTGAGCGGTGTCTAAGATACGGAAACAGGATTGTGTGTAATTGTTTTTGCAGTGTGGTGACGAGAGTAAGTGCCTGAATATGTGTGAGTTTTTGTCCGTGGTTGTGTGTTCTTTAATCCGTGTGGAAAGGTGGCGGGTGGTCTCCCCAATGTAACTGGAATTACATCCAGCACAAGAAAATTCATAAACCACGTTGGATCTTTGGATCGTGGGAATAGGATCTTTGAAGCTAAAGTGATTTTTGATTTTAAAAGATGAAAAGTTTGATGTCTAAGTCTGTGCAGTAGCGTTTTATTAAGTTGTGTAATTTCCTTTCCGTGATTTGTGAAATGTACCCAATGTAGGGTAGTTTGAAGAAGTAAGTCTCGAGTTGGGTAGGTGTGGGTTCGTTTCTGGTGTTTATTTTGTTTGTGTTTTTGTCATGGTCATATGCACTTAGCGTCTACAAGATAAAAGCACGTGTAAATTGTTAATTTCCTTATTCTGCTGAAGGCTCGAAGCAACGAGTCGAAAGCTCAATAAAATAATTTTTAAAAAAATTCGGAGAAACTTTCATTTTTTATGTATTAAACGCCTGGATTACCAATTTTCAAACTTAGTATAAACTTCGTACAAACATCAATTACCAAATATTTTGCAAGACTATAATATTAAATTAGTTATCACTAACACGTATTGCAAGTGCATAATAAAATTAGCAATCCCGGAATAAGGAAGCTTCGCCGGCTTCCGCTCTAGAAGGAAAAGGGAACACACACGACTAGCAACATTGAATCATTTATGTGGAAACAAAAATAAGCAAATTTTTTTAGAAGGCAGCCGGTAGCTAAATTCCGTGTATTCAAACACATAACATGAATGCAATAAATACAAACTGTTGCATCAGCACGCAAAAAACAATGTGAATTTAAAAATTATTGGATCGATTTTCTGTTTATAGGACATCACCATTGCAACTTAGACAAATTGAGAACAACATTCGTAAGGTATTCAACAATTCAGTTTAACATGACTGATCTTTGAAATGTTTAAAAGCTGTTACTCCTAACCCAAGGTCACGGTCCTTTATAAAGATTACCAATCTAATGCGCAAGTCAAAAGACATAAATATATCTTTTCCATTTCTGTTTTTCATGGATCTTATCTTTTCGTACATACAAGGATACTGAGGGTTGGAGAAACATGCACCATCGCTCAATCAATATGCATGGGCTCAACGATGGGCGCGACTAAGAAAATTTCGATGTCCTTTTACTCAAAATACATGATGTTCATAAAAAGTCGTAAACTGACGAACTCTTTCGCACGTTGTCCTAAAAAGTTATTACTCTATTGACACTACCTTTCAAGTATTTTACTCGTGTGATTTATTCCATCAAAAGTCGCGGAAACCTAAAACCATACATTCACGACAATCTCTGTGGCTGTTTCAGACATCTGGACAAATTGAGACGATAAGGCGAGGGACAATAACCGCAGCTACGTCACAGTTCAGGTCTATGTATTTATGTTCATTCAATGGCTAGTTATCGATATCACAAAACTGACAAAATGTGCGTTTTCTATGGTTTTCTAAGCATATTATTATATAGAGCGACTGTCACATATAGTAATGCACATTCAAAAAAATCGCACAATTATTTTTCTAGCAGAAAACTTGTGCAAAAAAACTCTATATTGGCTCGCATATTGATCTTTCATCAATGCTTTTAAAAGCACAGTTCGTTATGAAGAAAGACAAAGTCATTTAAAAGAAGTTCGACGTTGAAAAAAACCGATCAGTTCCGCAACGGGCTTTATGTGTCGGTTTTTTCTTAACAACCTGCTAAGAGAAACTTTTGCTAAATATGCTGTCATTCCACCATAATCTCGCAAAAGAAATTTAGACAAAACAATAATTTTCATAACTCCAATCACATACGATATATTAAAAAATAATTTGATGTACCCAGGCGTTTCACATAGCGTTCGAGCAGTGACAATAGAGCAACTGATAACTTGGATTGATCCCCCCTTTCCCTCTTCCCCGGTATAATGCTCATGTTTATAAAATAAACACTAAATGAAAACTGGGGACTTTTATGCGTGGAAAACTGCCACAAAGACGAAAAGCTTTTAACTTGAGATAAATTGGAAGTTAACTTCATGCAAACTGTTGCTGAGGAGAACATGCACACTTCATGCAAAGCCTTGGCGGAAGAAAGCATGCACTAAAGCTGTTCGAAATCAAGTTCTTCGAAAGGCGTGTTATGTATATGATGAATTTCATCTTTGCATTAGTAAATAGCAATTTCGTCATACAGGAACTTGAAGTTTTATGTTAAAACTAACTTTACACGAAACTTTATGAAAGTCAATTAATGTAAGAAAGATTCCAGGACTAAAATCTTTCCAACTGAATACTTCAATAGGTAGGTACAACCAATCATCTACCTTTATTTAGTCTATGCAATTGCCTTCGGCCTTGAGTTCATCCTTTAATTTCTTCAGCTCCAAGTAAAACTGTAATTTATCTGATTTTCTAGGATAGATCATCGTTCGTGCGGACGACGAGGGCATCACATAGATTGCCTACATATCGAACAAACCATAAACATATTTCAAATTGCATTTCTAGGACAGCTTACGTCTCGCCAAGGGCATAGAAAACGGGGATGGAAGTGGAACACGTCCTAAAATAATAAAATTTAATGGTCGCCCCCCCCCCCAAATAATTTGCCACAGATATACTATTACAAGTACTTCAGTAGTTTTAAGTAAAATACTTGCTATATTATGTTGTCATGTTACATTGATTGACAGTTTTATATATACGTATATACTAAAAATGTAAGCAGTGTGACTTTTTTATTATATTTACTACGTGTAATTGTTGCCCTTTACCACCAAAGATGCCAGGTTGTGCCCCCTTAAAAATTACTTCTTTCCTATGCCACCCGCTCGTGTTGACTTCCTTAAGATGTAGCTATTCGTGAAAAATAGTCTCGTAAAGGCTTAGGCTTTTGTTATTCCAGTCATAAATGGAGCAATTAAACCCGTGACTTACGGAGCTCGTTCCAGGCACTCGCTCTTTTTGCAGACCAAGTTCACATTTTCGACCGGTAAAAATTTCATAAATACCTAAAATTGTTTTTTTTTTTGAAAAGGAATTCTTAGGACTGAAGAGAACGTGAACGGAGACAAAATATTTTCATTCTCAGGACCATACCTTTACCGTTAAAACAAGTCACCAAAGGTCGGTGTATTTTTATCTTTTCGATCAACTTGTCCTTTCCTTCTTTTATTTCCTGGCTGAAATTAATTACATTACAGTAATGAGACAGTAAATTTCACATCTCGTCCGAAGGAAGGGGGATGGTGATACACATAGGACCGCAGCTAGAACGTGGATTGTGGAGGGAGAGAGTGTTTAAGAATATATTCAATTGTACCCGACTGATTTCTCTAGAAAGCCAAATCACTTTCAAAAGAAATCAGTCAGGAACAACTGAATATACTAATAATCCCCTCCCCCTACTTACGATTAACGTTCTAGAAACTGTCCTGGCTACACATTTGACATAGGCAAAGATTTTCTGCTTCCTTTTGATCGACGAAAAATCATTTTCACCCACGTCACATTCGCTAAGAATCAATATTATGAAGCTATGTTTAGGGAGGGAGGGAGGAGTATTTGTACTAAATGTTTTATTGTTCTTCAATTAAGCAGCAGAAAATATTTGATGAGATGAAGCAAAGCTAAACGGCTACAAGGCCGCAAATTTGTTTTGATTGTGTGGTGGCAAACTGGATATCTCAAGGTGAAAGAGTAGTTTTCCAAATGTGAAATGATTAATTTTCGAAAACGTAGGAGGAAGTATCCCCAAGACAATGTCATACGAGGGTTTCATGATTTATCGACATAGACACTCAGCGACAATCCCTGTCTGTAGATATTGATAGACTCACAAGTATTGTTATCCTGATATAATTATTGATTTCGCTTCGTCGTAATACTGCCTAGTGACAACACTATGCTGAAAACATGCGGCAACACTCAGAGCAGTTGCGTACGGGCACGTGGCTAGCGCGTAAATTGGGAAGGGGGAGATAGTCATACATTTATTATATAATCCGAAAAAATGAATGGATTTCAAAGGAAACTTACACGGCATATCATGCATATATGAATATTGCCACCTCCACCCCCAATCAGTTCACAAATAACTTCAACACACCGAGAAAGTTCGCTACTGCTTTTTGTTGTCCTGCCAACAATATTCGTTAGTCCAATTCCATAATCAGGACATCTGACGTCATCAACAAACGTGAAACCATCTGGCACCAGACCTGCATCAGCTAGACAAGGCCCTAAAAGAAGCAAGGACGTTTACGTAACAACTTGAATGGTTGAGGTTTTAAGTTCAATATAAAACGATTCTCCATAAGTATTTGATAAAAAATTGCTCCTTCAGAATAAAAAACCCATTTGGAAATACGTCAAAACATAGCTGAATGTATACATGAAATTAACGTGAATTCACATTCCTACTGCTGATGCAAAAAGGTCAAACAACTTAAGTGCAATAAATAAATAACAGAAAATGAGGAAACTAGTGGTATCATCAACAGCATTATTGACAACAGGTTTACTTTTCAACAATTGTCTTGGAAAGCATTCAATTGAATAAATTAAATAAATACTTTTTCACTGATATTTATTAATTAAATGGATGAACTAATTCCAATAACATGCAACATACTTATGTTATCAAGTGGCAAGACAAATACAGAGTTGTCCTTAGAACGTTAATTACTTTTTTGTGAGGGGAGGGGGGGGGGTTATATTGATACACTCAGTAGTGCTCAAATGATTTCTTTTGAATACAATTCACCCAGGAAATTACATAAGAAATGTAATTCAGTTGGGCACAACTGAATGCATGAATAAACACACACACCCTCCCAATCAATGTTCTCGAAACGGCTCTAGGCACATGCTACAGTTTTAGGCATTTACAGTAGCCCTTTATGTACATAAAACAAAGTCACAATACTACAACAACAACACCATATTTAACATGACATATCTCCTGACTTGCTACAATAAATGCATAACTCTTCAAACATCTTTGCTTTCTACAGTTTATTAGTCTTACAAAAAAACCCAAAGTATAAAGGAAGCTGATCTTACAGAAATGGTTGTTCGGGCCAGAATAGTGATGACCTTTATATGCAGACATGAGACCTGGATTGATACCAACCTGTAATGATGAAAACCAGTTTTGTAAATTCAACCATCATATCATTTCAATGTAAACTCTGAGCCCATGCACTGATTATGTATAACAATCAAGCAAACTTACAAACATTATGTCCATCTGGTCTCCAAAGTGATCGGGTAGCAAGAATTTTGTCACTTCATCTTCGGACATGTCCCCAAACCTCCTCTTTTTCCCTGACCCTTTTTTCCTGCTGGCTTTTTGGGGACTTTGTTGGCTTTTTTTAGATGAAATAATATATGAATAACATTTCAGAAAATTTGAACTGAACTGTTCGATCCATAGCAACCGATCATCTTAATCTCTATTTAATTAAACTTCTAACATAAACACGAGAGCTTAAACTAATCATTATAATATGGCCATTACAAATGGTGGCAAAACAAGAGTAACAGCTTTTTCATAAGTGATGTGTTGTCCATAGCAAATGTACGTGAGGTTTTAAAAATAAGCAGGCTTATAATCTCTAGTGTTAAGCTACAAAATACAAGGGAATCCTTTTTTTAATTTTATACAGTCATTTGAATTTTCTCCTTCCTTTCATCAAGTACTATAATATCATTTAAATAAATAATTAGCTGGCTAACATTTGCAGCTTCAACGATATCTTTTAATCTAAAGATGTTGTGTCTTAAGACAAAACGTTATTAATAAAATAATCTTTGTACACAGAACGACAACTTTCGTGATGATTTTACTAATAAACTATAATTATATAATAATAATAATAAACATTACTAAAACATTACTAAAACATTACTAAAACATTACTAATAATAGACATTACTAAAACACCGTTATACTTACAAATATGGACTGTAACGAGCCATCAAATCTATATTTTGATATCATAGTCCTGCTGACTTGATTTCTTATATCAAATCGTCCGCCATATTGGATTTTCAGTCCCCCCTTCAAAAAATATTTTTTATATGTTTCCAGAGGGGGGATACGTGAATAAAACTGACTCAGTCTTATCTTCAGGAACTGAAGTTGCTAATACTGCTATAAAATTTATTATGTTCGCTGGAGGAAAACGAAATTTGAGCGAGCGACTTGGTGTTTACAAATATATGCCGATATTTTTCATTTTGGGCGCAGCGATTGAGCTTTTCATGATAAAAGTTCGCATTGGTCACGAAACGTTTTGTAAGTGGATATTTTGGGTTTAGCTAATTTTGAACCATTTGCTGACTGAGATGGAAAGGCAAGATGTTAAAGAAACGACCATTTAGTCTTATAACTTATTTCTCATTTTGTACTATAAAATTTAGGTGTTCTATTTTTCAGTTCATGATGTTATGTCATTGTGTAAATTAGGCTTATGCTCTGTCTCTCCCCTCCACCCCCCCCAACAAAAACGCCATCTTTTACATTCCAACCTCATGGAAGCATTGAAAATTCTTCAGGATTGTGATCAGGATGGCATTTAAACAGTAAAAATTACCAACTATAGCTCGACAGATATTGTCAATGACTCAATGTTGTATCCAAATAGTCCAGTAAACAACGCAGATGGAAAGTTCAATTTGCTCTCTGTTCCACTCCATAGATGATACAGTTTTGAGAAAAGAATCAGAAAGAAGACTCGAAGACTCGAAAAATTCGGCAAATCCACAGTAAACATTAAACGTGAAGAAACTCTCAATCGTAACACACATATCGTTCAAAATGCCGGCTGGAATGGCTTGGGGAAGTTATTTGAAAGTCTTAAGTGCTTGCATGTTATCGATGCTTGCAGGAGCCTCTGTTGTTCATAATTTTTATAAACCAAACTTGGTACGTTGTAATAAAAGTAAAGTTTAGGTTATCCTATCGTACCCTCAGTATACTCTACAAATTCAGCTTAACTCGTTAAGGCAGGTAGAAGTTAAGGTCGTTTCAAATACAAAATGCTTGTGACGCATGAGGTGTTTGAAGTTTGAAACGATTTTAAACGTATGCAAAAATAGAGTCCTACATCTTTCAGTTGTTGCATTTCATTGTTTGCTCCTGAATTGGACGATACAATTCTGATCAATGTCATTTGAAGGCTGTCAACAACATTGGCTAAATATTGCGAATTGGCTAAAAGCATTGCTACACAAACTTGCTTATCAGCATTACACCAATTTGATTGATAGAAGGAAAAAGTCCATTTCGCCCTCCATCATCTGCCAGCAAAACATGTAACATTTTAAAGATTTCATAACATTCTAACAATTTCATTTTTTAATGATCTCATACCGTTCTAATGATTTCATACCTTTCTAATGATCTCATTACGTTCTAATGATTTCGTAACGTTCTATTGATCTCGCAATTAGCAAGCGCGCGTGGTTAAAGTCTTGTTAATTAACCCACGGGAAATGATGGTAATTTCATTCAGGTGAAGGAATGAATACCTTAGGGAGATGAATAGCGAACTTGTTGACATGGCAGCTGAAGATTATTCATATATTATTGTCAGCTATAATATATGCCAAATAATAATATCGCATGTTATAACTTTACGTTACTGGACTAGTAGCTAAAGGTTGTACCATTTTTTTTTCGGTAATTTTGGATATTCGTCAATAATTGCTTTCTATTTTTAGACCATCCCCGAGATCCCGCCTTCGCCTTCAGATGCAACCACTGACGAAAATCTTGAAGGACTTCGAAAGATAATCTCGCTGAAGAAAATAGATTGATTGAAATTCAAGAATTCAAGACTATGTCACAATATAGAAACAAACAGTAGTCCCACTCAATAGAAATAGTTTGTGATGCGCGTATCGTATTACGCATGTGATTAGTATAGTGGCAGCAAGTCAATTGCTTTTTTTGGCTAGTAGGAGCGCTTAGGTGGCTAGCCGCAGCCAGTAATCTAATTAAATATACAGCACCAAGTTGCAAAGTGAGACTACTGTATGTTTCTATACTGTGCCTATGCTATTTAATTTGAATAGCGTTTCTTTGTACGGAAATGGCACAACCACTTTTCCTTAAAGAAGACAATAAAATAACAAGTTTAATACAACAAAAGATAATTTTTTCGTTTTTGAAGTTTACTTTGGCATTGTTTCGTTTTTTGTTGTTGCAAGTAAGTTGTTTGTGCGAGTTTCTACGAAGCGAAAATTTTAGACCTTGAAGCGCTCTGCAATGGATTCTCCGCAGCCATCGTTATTAAGCTCGAAATCAACAATACACCTCATCTTGTAGCTTTTGTTGTCAAACACGAGATGTCGGTGAGGTGGATCAGATCATCTTGTTGGATAAAGTCGCACTGCACAAAAAATTCTTGAAATGAAACCATGATTTTATGCATATTATTATAACACAAGTTGGTTGAGAAAATAACAAACTTTTCTCCATGAGGAGATTGCCTTTCGATTACACTTCTTTCGATTACACTTGTGTTCCATTTCATTGATTCATATAAACATAGAAAAACATAGATAAAAACATGGGAAAAGATGGCATTCACTACTATGGCTAAAAATGCGATGTTTGACCCGTTGATAAATCATCTCACGACCCGAAATTCAGTCTATTTTGCATAGAGTGTATCATTAAACTTCGCTGGGAGTTGTAATGCCTTCGGGGATACTTGTGGCTTAGTGGTTAGAAATGAGATGAATTGACATACACTGCGTGTATTCGATTGAACATAATCGAATTATTAGATTCATCATTCTGTTGACCAAGTACAGTAGAAACGAGCAACTTGAAGGTTTGAAAATTTGTTATATGAATATTGGAGTGTTAAAATCAAAAACAAACTCTACAAATACGATAGCATATCTTCATTACAAAGGAGAGAAAACCAGTTATTTCTTTAAAAAAGAGAATCAGCAATATTTGACAACTTGAGATCCATTGATGAACAAGAATGATATTTGATACAAAATTGATAAACTGTCGTTGATCAATATTGACACTCTTAATGAAACGAATTGGCGTTTAATCTTTGCACCTGCTGTTTTACAGTTTCATAAGTCGTCCGCCCTGATGACAGCAATTTGCTAGAACAACGTATTGTTTTTAAAAATAAAGCTTGAAATCACGTACATTTTGGCGAAAAAGTATCATTAAGTCATATCAAATACAGCACGATGAACTTCTTCCCAAACTTTCTGTGGCAAAAAGGCGTTCAATCAAAAAAAACTTAACACTCACGTGTTTCTATGCAATCTATAGCGTTGCCCACGGGTTGAGGCTGACAAATTTGTTTCCACATTCTATTGTTCCAGCATGACTTTATCGATTTGGTTTCCCAAAGCAACCGAACACAACAAACAAAATCTTAATCTTATGTTTAAGTAAAATTGGATGTTAAAAATGGGACAACAATGGCGTTACTAAAGAGCCGATTTTTAGATTCATCATTTCTACAGTCCATAGTACTTCATTACACTTCGAGCCGGCGACAAACACAATTCTACACAGAACAGCCATTCTTTTTTGGAACACGCATTTTGTTTCTTATTGAAATCAAATCAAACGAAATTCTTGTCAAAGCTCATAAATTTCAGTTTCAGCAGAAAGAAATATATAGCTGTCCTTCATGCAGAAGCACGTGGCTATAAATTTAGCCTTAATAGTGCTTATATATGAGCGAAATAAAGAGTTTCGGCACGCTACAGCTAATAGCATGTTGACGAATAAAAGCGTTGATCAAACAATCCTGTTCCCTGGTCGGGCATTCGTAAAGAAAAAACAGCTGACCACATTAAACATAAACCTTTCCCCCTCCCCAGTTTCTTATCGAGACCAGCGGACAAAAAATTAAAACTAATGAAAAAACCCGTAAGGTGACAACCCTCAAACTCACTTCAGCTTACATACCCTGATTATATTAACACTGCATGCTTATGGCACATAGGCGTTGCCCTCTCCAATCTCCATATTCATAGGATCGAACCTCGTACAGACCGGGACCAAGCACAAGCAACACTTTTTCATGCCAGAATCATCATAAGGCTGGCATAAACGCGTTCTTTTCCATCCAAGTAATTTTCCGTAATCACTTGTGGCATAGATGATAGAACCTCCGGGGTTTTCAAATTCCACACATTCCAAGGGAATGTCCCAACATGTAAGCAATGCTGCGAAAACAAGCTACAAAAATCGAAGGAATTTTTTGCCTGTCCATACACTATCAAAGTCATACATTGCATTTACATTCTGGATAATATCGGGCTCATTGTACGATAAGTTATGCATGCAATCATGGATAAAAGTGTTGTGTAAGTAACAAAAACAACTCGTGTGGTGAATAAATTGCTAAATTGAAGGCAAAGCCGACAGATTGTGCCCTGTTATATCATCAGGACCGACAAGACTTCCTTCGCGGTACATGCAGTTTACAAGCGTTGAGCCGTTGACTTAGTTCAGCCAACAAACAAGAGAACATAGATTTGCGAGAAAACGGAAATCGAAAAGCGTTGTAAACAGACAATAGGCGAACATTAATAATTTAAATCCTCATGAATGTCTAAGAACAAAAAGTCTGAAAGAGATGACACGTGGAAGACTCTCATAAAACAAAGAATACATCATGTGTTTTAACATGTGTGTGAGTTCAATAAAAATAAGTAGAAAAGAGACCAATTTAATTCCGAGGGAAATGGAAGATATGATTAAATCTTGGAATGCACATTGTAAAAGAAGTAGCTGTGTTAGAAACTGCACTACACGTGTGAAACAGTAAAGATTTTTTGAAAAACACGCTGTGAATGAACTATCGATTAATAGCTAATAGCATTGTACTTTCACGACGAGAATAAAACAGACAGGCTTTGTTATCATCGAGCAATGAAACGAAGCAATGTTTAGATTTAGAGAAGTGTTTTCAGATTTATAAAATCTCTGAGAAGCGAACGCTATCGTTTCTTTCGCTGGCAATGAAGAAGTCAATTGACAAAGCCCTTTTTCGACACAAGACGCTTGCTCAAGCGTTTATTCTGTATGTTAACGTTAAAATAAACTCAAGTATCCAACCACATAAGCCTTCGGCGACAGGAGAAACAGGAACATTGCGCAGTACAAGTAAAAAACACGTGGCGAGAATATCCTTTTGTTAAATTCTGCATTTTTGTGAGGCTATTAAGAATTTAGCATCAAAAAGATTGAATTCCTTGCTAAGCATTTGACGCACTGAATCGAGATGTGATATATTAATATTCTTAAAAAACGCCTCGCACACAAGGAGAGCCATATACAAAGAGGCAATAGTCTAATTTTTCACTTCGTCATTAGGGTCATTGTACCAGTACCAGTGTCAGCTTCGTTCATCTATAAAACTAAAATTCTTTCCTTCGCTTCGCCTATACCAAAGAATGATGATTCAGTAATTAATTTTGAGGTAAATCGGCATTGAAACGAATCAAAACGGCTTCCTTGTGTAAAGAAAATCTTCAAAGCATATACGATAGGTTTTGTCGGAATTGGGCAGTTGTTTCTTTTCATGAAAGAACTTAAAGTGATCCATTCAACTACATAAAAAATAATGTTGGCTTTGTTGCTATCAAAATAGTTCAAGACAATTGAAGAATAAGCCAACCATTAACTCATCGGCCAAAGATACCACATTCTCGCTTGATTCGAAGATTAGAAGCCAAATTCATAGAAATGAACGAAAAGTTCATAAGTACTTCTTTCCTAAATAAAAATGTCACTATTTGTAATGCAATAATTTCGTTGTAATCATAAAAAAGCTTCTACACGTCATAATTCCACGTAACCTTGAGCAGCCGTCTCAGTAGCCATGTGGTGTGCACGTTTTCACGGCATGTCCAATGCATGCTACTTGGATTTCTGATTGATAAAGCTCATTTCACTCTTGACAAGAGTATTATTTGGCCTGATGCCGCTTTGTGAACGTTTCCTTCTTGAAATTCGAAACTAGGCCGAGATAGTCTGACACATAAGTTGATCGACAAATTGTAAATATTATGAGTTTGTCGCAATAAAGCTGCTATATTTGTTCGCGAACCAGAGTACCAGACCACTTGCACGATGGGCGTACATTTTAAACACGCGGCGTTTGTGTTAGCGAGCTTACTCAACGTCGTTTTCACAAACGAGAAGATCGGTAATGATGGCAAAACAACGACGACAAAAAGTTCAAACAACGGTAAGACTGTAAAATTGGCGATTCCTTGCGCCATGTTTCGAAACTTCTACGTACCGTAATGCATCTTGATGTGAGTCTTAAAATGCTAATTAAGATGCCTGTTACTAGTATGATTGTTGAATATTAAACGATAGAATGATTCGTAATTACAATCAAATGTTTATTGAAACTATAGTACACAGTGTTAGTTGTAGAAGTTAATTGAGAAGGTATCGGTGCGTTTTTCAACCCTATCCATAACATGGAATTCTGCTTCAGTCTTTTATTTGCAGAAAGTTCCCACACACGCTGCCACAATATCTTAAACACTAGATTTAAGTGGAATTGAATTCAGTTTGCATCACAGTATATATTAGAAATAGTTGTGCTTCAACGTTCTTTATCCAGTTGAAAGGTCAATGGTGAAAAACCATTTTTTCATTTTTCTATTCTTGTATAGGTTTGTGCTCGTTATCGGCGTCCTGTTTTTATAAATCGAAGATTTAGGTCAGCCTGTTCATTCATGCGCGTGTTTTGAGAAATATTGATATTGCTCACTACTTGATTTGCGGCTTATTTCATCGAGAGATGAAGGCGGACTCTGATGTTTAAGAAATAAGTGAAAACTAAACTATTCACTTCCGCTTTCATTTTGTTTACAATTTACCCTAGTTGACCTCATCTTTTTATCGTCATAATTAGGAATAAATAAAATATGGCTCATATTTCGGCGAGCGACACTTTTTTCGCACGTAAGACACGAAGTTCATCGAACGATGAGAAAAATCTATCATCCTCTTTCAATATTTTATAATAGGCTTTCATGCAAAGCCTACGTCAAGTACAAAACTTTGAAAGCAACTCGAAGTTTGCGTTCGTGAATTTATTCTAATTTATCAATGAACCAACGCGAATTCGGTGAAAAACCCAAAAGTTTTGGTTGGACAAGAAACTTTAGCATTTTTAATCATGCGTAACTTTTAGTTCAAAACGGAAAATTCTGTGATTATGTTTCTGTACTCCATTTTCCTCGCAGTTCATTTTTTCAGAAAGTCGAGCGTCTGTTCCCAAATCTTCTGATCAATTGTAACAGACTTTGCAATTTGATTGGATGCCGTATGAAATATGCGACGTTCAATTAATGAGTCAATATTGTTGTCTCACACGCAAAAATAGTATGTAAATATTAGGTTGTTTCCGCTTCATGTTATGATTTTGAACAATTGAACATACAACGTCCTGGGCAGTGGTTTGAAGAATGACAGTAAAATTTAAAATTTATGATCATTCAATGATGATGCGATCAAGAAACATCTCAAGAAAGCGATTCGTTAAATTAGTGAGACAGTAAAAAAACACTTTATTTTCCGATTGCTTGTACTGCACCCACATTTCCTGTTGGGTTGCGCCCTTTTCATTTTTTCGTCGTTCAAAATATTTCTGCACTCTCGCTGACGTTCAAAAACTTTCGAGTCGCAGGAACATCTTCCATTTGTTATTTGCAAAGAGAAAATAATGTTTTTGATGTTTTTCTACCTATGTTGACAATGCACTTTTGAACTTGGCTTTATTTTCAAGTATAATTTTCGATTGCTGTAGATGATAGTGAAGACATGACAGTTGGGATAATCGTCGGACTCAGTTTGACAGTGTTTCTGTGTTGCTTTTTTGGTTGCTTTTTGTGTCGCGCATATCACAGAGGAAGGAGCGGTCACGTGCAGCTTCTCAAAATGGAGAAATCAAACGGCCTTGAGGTCGGTGTGGTAAAATACTCAATCAAAAACTTTCATTGTAGGAATCAAAACACAATGCTAGCAAGTTATTAACTCATATTCATTCAGCTATGGATGAAAGAATGTAACGTGGCGTTGTGTGTTTTTTAAAGTAGTTTGAGATTTAATGAGATTTACTTGCTGCAGTTAATGTTTGAAAAAACTTGCGACACTTTAAGAATGCCTGTGACTTCGAGTTTAGTGCTTCTCGCCCATTGCTTCGCTTAATTATACGTGCAAGTGGGAAATGCATTTGTCAAGGCTTTTTGCGGCCTGGAAACACGAAAGTCGTGCCGTTTTTGTACATTTCACAAGCTCCCGCCATTGCTTTCAGCAACTATGGGTGCTTTGACAATTTTCACTATTTTACAGTCTGACGTGGGTATTGAGTTCTTCATGACGGTACTTTCCACTTATAATTATCAACCATATCATCGGTTATACATTCACGAGTTGATCGTTTTTCTCTCGGCCATAGCAGCAATGCTTTCTTGATAATTCCCAATGCTAAACGCTGTTAACAGCATCATAAAGACCTTTGCGATTCGGCCAGATACTCGTGAGGTGCTCATCCGTTGACCCTGCATGTTCTGACGAATTCGGCTTTGTTGTCTGAACAGCTTGTCTTCTCTTCTTGGCGGGAACAGGGGGTTAGGCTTGGCTGTCGCTTCTACGAGAGGACTTTAAAACTTAACGAACATAATTCAGAAAATTGTTCGTTAGTAAGCCAAGTTTTTTCTAACAAGGCTACAAGACCAGAAGTTTTTCCACCATGTTCCTCGCTGGATGTTTTTTGATTCCAATTTTCGAATTCTAGCTCTTTGTTTCCGAAATCCAAAGAACTCACTTCCGCGTTTTTGGTGAAATTGCTACTTCTATGTACTGTTTTATCCCTTTAAGCGCCAGTCAAGATTTTAGACTCTTCTATCGCGAAACAGCACGACCTGAGCAAATTCGTGATCAGCACTGACCTTGAAGTTCCATGGCATGCTTTTACGTGTTCTCTGAGTGGAGACAAATGCATGCTGGGTAGAATTGGTTGACTAAACACCTATAATGGCATGGCACAATACTGGCTTAGTTTGCCGAACTTTCAAGAGATAAATCGCCCAGCTAGCATGAAATTAAAATTTACAACGTCGAAAAAATTTTACAGTTGATTATAAACAATTACAAACCTCAAGCAATTATTGGTTGATGAGTAGCAATCATGTAACCAATCAATTTTCACTTTTTAAGCAGTTTTCAGTTTGTAACCATGATTGCTTGCTTGCTGATTGTAACCATTATTGGTAGCCGATTGTAACCATAATTGGTAGCTGATTGTAACCAATATTGGTTGCTAATCAGCCCATCATGTAACCCATCAATTGTTTAACATTGCATTCTCAGTATTTTTAGATTTCTAAAGTAATTTATTTCATGCTTGTAGCACGATAAAAGTGGATCTAAGAAAGCGGACACATCACATGATTACGAGGAAGAAGTTTTATGATAACACCATGGCATCGCAAATTTGCTGATACGAATGTAAAACTTACACTGAGAAACAGTTTGTCGTGAAAGATTAGAATTTATCGATCTCTCTTCAGTTGTTTAAAATGGTGTTATGACTAATCTAAAGAAATGTGTATAGTATGAAAGACTAGAGCATTCTTTGCGTGTAGGTGTACATAGTTATTTGAAGAGGTATATACTTACACTTCATTAATGTAGTGATGTACTAAATTAAATTATGCAAGGGAAATCCTTATTAACGCTGACGGTGCATGTACAGTTTTCTAAGGAAATTTCCATTCTGAAAATTTACATTGAAATCCATTTTCTCGCTTTTCTCTCTACTGATTTGTCGTTTATTTATGCCGGGTGTTCACTCAACTTTTCCCTCAAGGCACCATTAATGTACGATTTGACCATGTGGATTTGACGCGTTCAATACACTTGACAGCAGCAGCACGCGCTCATAGTTTACACCAATACAAGTGTCCACGTGAAGAACACGTCTTCGCCATGAGAGTTGAATCCCCAAACCCACGCGGTAACACGATACGGCAAAAAAACACGTCTGCCGTCATTTCATACTAAAACTCCTCAAACGCAATTGTTTCTAAAGAACTGTACATATATGTGTTTGGCGAACTAGGATTGGTAACAAATATTGGCCAAAAAGGTAAGTGTACCTCTCTTCGCAAAAACTTCACCTACAAAGACGGTGTTCTCTGAACATCAAAATAGTACTAAAAAATCCAACGATCTTATTGAATGAGTGCCGTAATGAATGAAGTATGTTGAAAAATCAGTTGAGGAGTTGTGTCTCTGATGACTAATACAGTATTACCTTACGGTCGTATGTACAACTGCCTAATAAAGCAGGCATAATGGTAACAGTTAACATTCAAGATTATATTGGACCTAGTCAATCATACCGTCAAACATACCAAAACATGGGCTCGGTCGTGAAAGTGTAAGAAAATGTGTTGCCTCGAGAATGAAATCATTTTCGTTCACATCTAGACGTTAAATGATTTCACTAAAGTCAGAGCCATAAGAATTGAAGCGTGCTTGCGCGTTCGGGGATTGTTTTCTTTGGTACCGGTATCGGCCACGTGTCTCCCACATGTGTCGCGCGCTGTTAGACCATTATGGCGTGTATTTGTTCAATTAAAGCCATATGCTCTTTTCGTTGAAAAAGATGAATGGTCGTTATGGGGGTGTTCGTTCATTCGGGGGTGAGCGTTCATATTTCCCAATAATTTTTACATATGCTGGGCTGTTATGCGAACAACGTCATTAACATAAAATATAGTCGACAGTCTAACTTTTATAGTTGCACACACAAAACTTGTTGAATTGTTTCTTTGCATTTGTTAGCAGTATCTCAAAGCGATGAGAAAAACATTTGGGCTCCATACTGGGTTCATACTGATCAACGTTCTCATCAACATTTCGCAAATTGAAGACATCACTAGGATAAAATTACTTTATGCATTATGCAATACCTTAAATATTGTGAAAGGTTTGAGTTTGCTCAGGAAAATCACACGCAGTTTAATTGGGTTTCATACGGTAAACAATAGGCGCTCCACGTCATCAAACTGAGCGACTTCCCGGTATGAGCCCTTAGAATCTTCGAATGCGTGTTGTGCGTAAGCAAGGATTATGTTTATCGAAACAACGACACCATAGATTGTAGGATAAAGGTTTCATTTCACGAGACTGGTTGTCTTAGCTAGGTAGGTCGAAGTCTGGAGATCCTAAACAGAAGCCCTTAACACGTGATTTTTTCATTGTATTCAGTTTTCAACTCTGCTAGCCGAGAGCACTTGCTTCATAAAATCAGCCCTTTGGTACACTCTACAAGTCGGTTAAAAAAATTAGAGAATCCTTTTGCATGACGCACTTGTGGTGACACATGAGTTGCTGTGTTTGTTTGGTAAAGGATGTTCGTAAGAGACTTTTTCTCGTTCGTATCAAAAAAGAAAAAAAAATCCAAAATGAGATCAGCAACTTGTAACTTTAGACAGGAATGCTAACTGTAAAATTTGAGCCATAACTCACTTTCGAGACAAATTTAATCGTTCGTAGTTGATTACATGGCTGTTGTGGAAATATTTGTCGGGGCAATTTGAGCTGTTATTTTGTTTTGTCGAAATTGCGTCCTCTAAATATCGCGTTAATTTTTTCGTACAGCGCGATAAAATGCTCCCTGAACAACGGACGATTTTGGCAAACCTCCTCCTTCAATTCATAGCAGTCCATTGCAATACAAACGAAACGAAATCGGAAGATAAGAAAACCACAACTCAATCAAGTAAGCGCGTGCTCAGAAATAAGTTTAGTTAAAGCTGCAAGTGTTTTCTTTTCTGCTAACGTGTATTTTTGTGCGAAAACTCGTCTTCATTCACCTTTCTAGGCAAGCAAGAAGAGGACGTCAGCAAAACGACTCTGGCGATAATAATCGGAGTTACACTCGTTTTTGATCATAACAATGATGGCATTTTTCATGATACGTGGTTATCGCGCTGAAAAACGCAAAGCAGCCTGCAATACACCCACTGAAATCACCACTACGGTAAGAATATGCGTTATATCCTGGGAAAATCATCTGGAAAATGTGAAGAAATCTTAAAAATGTAAATGAAGATAGAAATCGTGGATTTCTTTAGTTGATGAACGTAATATTTTTAAGCTCAACCGTCTTCCGACTCGCTTTCCACAGTCCGAGGGAAACCTTTTCACGAAGTGATTACTTTCATAAAAAAGGACGCAATTTAATGGGTCTGGGGATAATGTGTCCGGATTTCAACATTTTTGTTGTTTACTTTGTAGGAAGAGAGCATATCAAACCACAGAGCCGCGCAAATCAACTTGGGACTGCGGCAATGTGAAAACAGTACTGAAAAACTCTAGGAAAGCGAGAGATTTAACTAGGACAATAAAATATGTGCTCTTATCTATGACAAAGTCATCGAATTCTCGTTGTTGGAGCAGTCACTAACTATTTAATTCATAGAAATTATTTAACAAAGATCAACGAGAAACGGCCGAAACGAGAATGTTTTAGCAGTTTGTACATTGACTAATCTAATACGAACGTTGATTTACATTTATTCGCGTATCGCCATATTTCTGCTGTCTTTACAAAAATAATTTAGAAATCTTCAATAGTAAACCAGCAACATCTGTGATGGCGTTTTTCTTTAGAACATCGTTGATAGTTGAAAACACAACTAACAGTAGCTCGAGGAAAAAAACTTAATCTTCGAAACATAATCTTTGCGTCGTCTAAAAAAGTATGCAGGCTGCCAGACTGTTGTAAATAGCGTCTGCTTAGTTCTTCGTAGGAGGTTCCGCAAGTATTAATGATCTTTCCGGTTGCAGTTTTAATATTTTTCGAGCAGAGCAATGATATTATACAGAAAACGAAAATTTTTCCTCAAATCAATACTGGTACAAATACTTTGCAAATTTCATTGAGCTCGAGAAAATTGGAGGAATTACCGTCTTTCATTTCACCGAAGACCAAGTGCATGGTCCGGGAACTGCACACTAGCTCAACGACGGCTGCTTGGGATTTCCAGCCATCCCGCTTATCAACCTTTCAATATGAAGTAATGAAAGATTGAACAGTCTCTGTCATCAAATATCCCTCTCCTCGTTCAATTTCTGTTCGTTGATTTTTTTAATAAGTTCTTTCGCCGGATTAAACACGCCCTGCGTGGCTTGATTACAGACAAAACATCGTTTGGATTTCTTATGATGCGCAAGCGCACACCGCTCGCAGAAATAATGCCTACACTTGGTGACAACGGGGTTCGTGAAGCATTCTCGACAAATGAAACAAGCGAAAGGCAGATCGTCATCTTCGTCACTGGAGACCTCGTATTTGTGCGGGTCCTGTCGGTTGTAGTTGCCTTCATCCACCTCCCGTTCGAGTTGCCAACCGTGTTTGTAATCACTACGATCGTGCAAGAACTTGCAACTGTCTCCGAAACCACAAAAACCGGTCTCCTTGTAATCTTTGCAGATGTCTGGTTGATAATCCCATCGTGTCGTCACCCGTATGTTTGCAGGCGCACGTATCGGCCCGTGCCTGGGAAATGGGTTAAAATGAGGTGCGAGCGGCAAGAGGCATGGGTACGAGCAAAAGTACCGCCACACGTTAATAATATTTATTGATATAATTTTTAAAGCTCCACCAAACACATCACACTATAGTGAGGTTTATAGAGCAGAACATAGAGACTAACTTATTCGCGAGAACTACAAAACTATGTTTATCACAAAACCTGCAATACATCTACCAAAGAACAATGGACTTGTGACACACTTCATTTTCAACAACTTTTACAGCACTCCAATGTGTTATTACAAAAGATACACCATGTCATCTTGCTCATTCATTTTGTTCTTATTTGCAGCCAATTTTCGTTCAAAAATTGCCTGAGCATCCCGGTCAGCTTGTGTATCGACCTCGTTAATGGATGTTGCTCCAGCATCCAGGGGACCACTACTCATAGCCGATCTTGTTGATTTAAATGAAAATTTGGGTTTGCCAGTCTTGTCACTTCCATTATCAGAACCTAATGCAAGAACTTCCATGGTAAATTTTACAAGGCAACTTAAAGGTCCTCATTTTTAAGCAAGCAGTTCCTTGAAATGCTTGACAGCCCAAGGCAATAGACTGCTTTTCCCATTTGCAACAACACACGTGCTGATCCTAATTGTAACATGCCTCTTGCGCGACCATATTTATTTTTATTTAAATATGGTGGATTTACAGAACATTGATACCGAATGCATGGCTTTATAAGTTTTATCCTTATTAACTACCCGGGCAACAGCCTACCTGTCTTTCCAAGGTCGTTTTCTCTTGATGATGTTTTTTCTGTTTCCCAACTTCGCGTGGCCGTGCCAGTTTTTTGTCTCAATGGGTTGGGCGCCACTCTCTTTTCCAGTCTGACCACGGAAGTCTCGTCTTCGCTTCCCGAGCTGTCCGCTTTTCGTTTACGAACGTTTCCTTTTCGCTTTGTTTTCTTAAAAAACGTACAAGTTGTGGACTTCTCGTTTTGTTGAGCACTTTCGTCCGCCATATTGGAAAATTATAGTGGTCGAATAATTATACGCTTTTTTGTCGCTATATTAAAATTTACGGAATGCTTCCATCGAGTGTTCTGTAAAGTCAGTCTCTAACAATGGTCTCTAACCACAGAATAAAACATCCAAATTAAACTTTCTTTCTTCTCTTTAGGAAAAAAGAAAATAATTTGAACGTAGAATTCATTTAAATACCTAGTTTATCTTCATTCAAAATCGAAATTTTGATACTTAAAAGTTCAAACGTGCCGGCAAATTTATCAAAAGGAAGCTTCAGAGATCTTGTAAAGCATTGACTGATTGACTCCGTTATTTTGTCTCATATTTGAAAGACATGTTCGTTACAAATTTAAGGGAAAAAGTTAAAAAGTTTAACGAATGAATTTAACTAATTTAACGAGTTGTTCAAATTTCAAAAGTATTCAGAAATGAATATTCATATTCCAGTGAAATTGTTCTAGAAAAGTGGAAGTGCCAATCGAACGTTGCCATTTTGATTGTATCTTTGTTTACGTGTTGTGCCACTTGTGTAGTATGTTTCATTTTTTGTCCAATATTTGTGAAATTTGTCAAGTTTATGGTTCATGTTATCGCTTATGTGTTTGTGCCTAATGTTATTCGTCGTTTGTTTTGTAAATTCTTGTTTGTTTAGTGTTAATTTACTAATATTTTATACTCTGATACACTTGTTCTTATCTGATCAAGACAACCATGTGTTGTTTGAAATGACGAGAGCCTAGGTGTTCGAGCAATCAATGCAATGAAAGAACCCCGAATGGCAGATAAAAGGGATGATGAACGAATGAGCGGATATCGTAGGCTTTGCTGCCGATGATCGTAAATTTGCACCCAGCTGACCTTTTAGTACCATTTTTGTGTTCTTTCATTGAGAGTAGCTTGATTATTAGTTTGAGGAATTGGATATTACACTTCTCGACCAATTCGCGATGTTTCAGTTTTAATTTCATCAAATTATGGCCTCTGAAGAAAAAGTGACGATCGTTAACGAACGGCTATTGTGCAATATTGATAAAAAATTTGTGATGTTGAAGAGTGAAGATGGAAAGTATTGAAATTTTAGCTTTTTCATCTTTTTGGTGCAAAAAACTTTTCCTCATCTGATTTTTCATTAAGACTAACAAAAATACCTTATTTGTAGCATCATTTGAGGTACCACCGTACAACAATTCAGTCATATGACAATATCTAGGCAAGTTTGATGGAAAGCAAAATCAAACGTTCCTACTTCTGTAGTATCGGTTCCTAGCTATATTTGTTGACGAACTGTGTCGTATTTAATACTGAATTTTAAATCTTTTGAATCTTAACGTATGAACTTTTTAAATGACCCTGAAAGAAAGGGCGATATTAAATAGAAGCGAGAGACTTGCCGAGCGGACTTTTTCCCCGCGTAATTTTTATTACACGATATTAAATAATTTCAACGTGTATAGTAAAAGCAAGAATTTTGTTTTAAATTTTCACGACATTGATTTAACCACCAGCGACTAGCTACCCCCAAGCTGAGTAAATATCTCCCAAAATAGACGGCAATTTCAATTCTGATTTCGGATATTGAATGTACTGTTAATGGAGATTCTGAAAATTTACAATTCAATTTATAGACACGAGGGCTTTCAAACGGACCAAACCTAAACTAAAATAGACTAACTTAAAATCGACGGAAAGGTGGATTATGGAGAACAATACATAATATACAAAAATACTTTATATGTCAAGAGTACGGTTCATAAATATTGAGTGTTATTAAAATTATATAGTGGTTATGTTTGTTATTTACATGAGTTGGGCATCTTGATGTTTTCAATGTAGAAAGACGAAGTTTGTGTAGCAATTAGCTTCTTCTGGTACAACGTCAGCCATCAGAAACTAAAACGCCACCACGAATATCTCTTCACGGCAATCCACAACGTTACAGCGGTTGGAAGCGATTTGTTTCCTAACATTGCATACTCAGTGAATCTGATTAGGTATTGTGATTTTAAGAATAATCAATAATTTTACATGACAAAGTTTTAATGATCTTACATGACACAGCTTGAACTTTACATCAGTTGATTTAAGTCAGCCAATCGTCAATAAATTGTGGTAGATAAGCAACTGGGTTCGGTAGTAGGAAAAATAAAGGGTTTATGATTGATTGTTTCGCGTACATTGATTCCAATACTACCTTGATGAGTAATTGTCGTGATGACGTAATGGGGGGTTGGAACAGAAATCAGTGTAGCAGGCTTTTGTGTTCCCTCTTCGACGACTTGATACTTTCGATTTGAGTTTTCACGTGTAATATGGCTTTACAAAGCTGGGCCTCATTCGCACTCACATGATAGTGTCTTATACTTTCGAATAAGGTTTTGGGAAGGCCAACATGAAATATAACTTTCAAAGCAGCCTTTAATTCCTTATATGGTGCCGACATGAAGTAAACAATAGCGCTTAAAGCGCGACTTTTCCAGCTCACTAAAGGAGGAAATGAGAAGTTTATTCTTGGCTTAGCTTGAACTCTGAAACATCACGAGCAATATTTCTTTTGAGAGTAAAATGAAAAGCAGCGATGGTCTTGTTGCTCATTGCACAGTACATTCTCAAGTAACAAGTAACATGAGCTTGGCTAACATGAACTCAGTAAGTTATGGAGTGATTTGAGATGTTGAAAAGATCGTTACGTCAAATGTAAAAAGACAATATTTGGTTCCTAAATCCTAACTTCCTATGGTAATTTTCATGTTGATACAAATTGGACAATTAGATATTGCCATTTTTACCTACTATATATTTATAAAGTGGGAATATAGTGAAAATGCCTATGTGAATTTGTCAAATATTGAGTATTGGATCGTTTCTATCACTCAAAATTGTTCAACGTTTCGCTAAATCTTGAGCTACAAGGCTTATGTCAATAGCCCTTAAAACAAGCCTGCCTAATTTAGAATGATTTCAGAATGAATGGGTTGAGTTGCCAAGCATAGGTAGGCAACTTTTTTAAGTTATATATAACTCGACGGAGTCTGCTACATTGCAATTTCCCTGTTCAAGCATTTCAATTTTCATGGGATTCTAATTTTACTATGAATTCTTTGTATTAATGAGGAAAAAAAATCCCATCATCAAATATGTCCCAGCATGAGCATGCAGCTTTCAAGCTTCAATATCAATTAAATTCATCATCTTAAATTGTAGTCAATAATAAAGAATGGCACCCAGTAACGACAGCATCTTACCATCCCATCCCATCCCATCATCATCACCAGCTCAAAACCGGAACTTGACGAAACTCAATAATACTATTACTTCCATACACGTCGTTGTTCCACATTTCACCACCAAGAGCGCTATTCAAGGCGGCATTCATGAAATCTTGTACTCGTGGATATTTTTTACGAGCATAGGGGTTGCACTATTTGCGACATTATTGGTATTCTTTGTCGTAATGTGTTGTCGTGTCAAGCGACGTCGAAGGTATGTGAAAGCTTTCGCGAATTCGTTTTTGATTTGACGTTAGCTAAATATATTTAATCAGCGGAAAACTAGTGCGGGTAACAGACATAAGAGGTAATGGCTCCAGACCGCCAGCAACTGGAGAACAACAGGAGTGGAAACCGTCCCAATATTTTCAGGGATATGGCATTTGAATGTATAATTCAAAACAGTCGGCCCTCCAAACCAAACAAAAAAACCGATGGTTGACGCAACTAATAAAATAAGTGGATGGCTTTTTATGAACAAAAATAAACTCCTCGAGTTTTCAAGAAAAATCGACGATTAATTTGATTTTTAAACTGTAGATCCAACCAGGTCATCAATGATATTAAATTGTTACAAAACGGTGTAAAAGCAGAATCGGAATAAAATATTAAAATCTATAGTAGAATTTCTTAATGCCATCCAAACTGGGAAACCTGGTAATCTTAAAATTTGGGAAAAATTCGAAGGCAAGAGAGACAAATCAGACCAGTTATGAAGAGCGAATGCTCAAAAGAATCTAACACATCTCTACTCCTTAAGTATTTCAGTCTGCCAATCTTGAGAGTGAATGATTTCAATATGTATCTATAAATCACTCGCTTTTGAAGTTAGCAGACGTTGACTCATCAGTACATAGTAATGCATGATTTCCTAAAGTACTTCTCACAACTACCTAGGTTTTAATCTTCTAGTTACCACATAGGAAATGCATTCTTTAAGACGATACAAAATTAAAAGTCTATATCAAATGCAGTGTTGAAAATCCATTTTCAATAAAAAATCAATGATCATTATTTTCTTTATCGAACAGAACAGCAGCAAGGAATGAACCGGGAAAGAGTTCGGAAAAGGACATAAAGGATCAAAACATAACGAATTCAATCAAAAGAGTTTTTGAACCAGGTAAAGGAAGAACATGCTATAGGTACAAACACGTAAGGATGAACAATACATGGGTGTTTAGATAATCGTCAAATGGCAGGGAACTCGCCACAGCCTTCTCCAGTTACAACAGCCCTTTCATATTACATTACGCCAACAAGAGCTCTAAATAGCAGGATGTTTGATGAGGAAACTGTAATACACATGTTGCAAACAAAAACTGCATCCAATTTTACCTTCGTTAGCAAAATCGAGAGCAAAGTTCCTATTGATTTTATAAGCGACCACGCGAATAAATTTATACTAAAGTGTGTGAAAAATAGTCATGTCTACATGAAAAAAGCTCTTCCGTTTGCAATTTAAGACACAACCATGTGTAGACCACGCATTTCAAATTGCTTTTCTTGGTCTTCGCAGATGGTCCATTGTATTATGCTGTCAGCAACCTGAACATAAGTCGATATTCAGGCACTTCGTCCAAGAACAGCGCTACCCAACCAAATACGACCTCGGATTCCCTAAGTTCAAGTCCAGAAACCATGTCGTCACTCTACTACCAGAACTCGACGGCGACGGATCAAATAATCGATCATGATTACTTAATCCCGATTGAGGGTTACCCAGAGCACGTTGAGGGGCTCCACCCCTCGGCCACAGCATGACCACGAGTACACGTATGTGGAGAGTGTGAATAGATTACGGAGATCACAAGAGTTTCCATTGAGAAACGGTGGCCTCGAGCCGGAACATACGTATCTAAAGATACTACATGAATCCCCTGTTCCAGTAAGTATAAAAGGCACAAATGAACATGTTAACAACTGACCTATTGATTAAATAATGAAATTGTTATCGTGAGCCTCGAGTATAAGTGAATACTTTTTACTGATAAATAAACATGTACAGGGATAGCAGAAGAATGATGATTGGGGGGGCATTCATGTATTCTTATGTTTTAATCCGCTTTAGGCCATAATCACAGTTGATTTTAACAGGAATCAATACACTAGTACATCATATGCGAATGATCAATCTTCCGCGCTCCCAGAAGAATTTTTATACTTGTATAGGAAGCAACTGATACGATTAAAAAATAAAATCTCTTTGCGTAACTTGACTCCAATAGTTGATTCAAGAAATACGTAAAATTTAAAACATGCTGGAAAAATGTTTCTGCAAACTCTACAAAGACGAGAAACACACTTTTTACCAGCCGACACCACCTTTCTCAGGATTATATCTAACATTTACATCATTTATACAGGGCGAAGAAAAAGAAAGACCAAAGTCCAATCAGAAATCGATCATCAAACCAAAACCCAGCGCACAATTTAGGATACCCTAGCTTGCAGGAAAAAACCACGATGACATTTGTTTCAACATATGTTGAGGGGAAAATTTCATGGACTCCAGCACATAACCAAGGGAATGGATAGCTATAACTATAATTGTTAGATAACTATTGCTTTGTTTGCCAAAATGTTACAAAGAGAAGGCCATAAGACGAATCTTAATCGACTAGAGTCGTCCACAGACAGGCTGAGTGACCAAGATAGGATGATCTTCGCTTTACCTGAAGAAGGAACAGTTGAAAACTGACAGAGCTACTTGTAATGAAATAAATACGTTTGGCTTCAGTTTTCTCCAGTTACAAAACGCTTAAAGCTGCTAGGATCTTCTCTAAGTCTCGAAAAGAAATGATTTACAACTGATTCCAGGTGTTCTCCAGAAGTAGCGAAGGATCAATGAAGGGGAATCTTTACTTAAACCGAAGAAGAAGAATTTAAAACTGGTTTCGGGCGTCCTCCTGGATTGACAAAATATCAAGAACGGAGAATCTGCACTTCATCCTAAGAAGGAACAGTCTAGAATTGATAGCGTCGAAGAGTTATTCCGTGCTGATAAATTAAGTCAGTTTGGCTAAGGTTTGATAGATTAGATAATACATAGATAGATTGATTATAATTGATCGATAATCGCTATTTATTTAAATTCTATATCGATGTATCAAAGGCTAACTTGTTAAAAGAACAGGAATTTGTGAAGGCATGTGAAACGCTCGCTTCAAAATCGGGTGCATTAAAAAATCATCATTTGCTCTTTAATTAATAGGGAAAAGTGATCTTTTATGAAAAAGTAATGCAAAAGCCGTTGTTCTTAATCAGAATTGTTGCTCGCTGGTAATCGAATGCAAAACATTTTCCAAACCCATACGGATTTTCATCGGTAGAACCACAAAACGACACATATTTTTAACGCAGATATTTTACCTTCATACACTAAAATGGATACAGTAAGTTGTCATTCCAGGCTAGAAAAAAATACTGTCTCGATCAGCTATATTTTACTGCTAGTGTTTTAGCTATTTGGGCGGATAATGACACGGCAGAAAACCGGCAATAGACAATGGGGTTTTCCAGCCTTTCCTGTTGACGTCATAACTGTGTATACATTGAATTTTTTTTGTAACATGATTGAGATCATGTTTTGGGAATTGATGGACATTTGACTTATTTAATTGCGAATGAAAACTAATAATGGGGGGTTCGGGGTAGATTAGAAGGCGTTCAAGGATTATTATTATTTGGAAGAATATGGGTGAGTGATTGTTTGATGTATTCAAAATTACGAATTAAGGATTTTAGAAGTAGTTTACTAAGTTTAGAGTTCATAAGAGTCGAAGAGTGATGGCTTATTGTTATCTAAAGTGTGTGAGGGCGTTCGTCATCAATGATTGTAATCAGAACGGTAAATGGGAGAGGATTTTCGAAGTAGTTGAGAGTTCATAAGAGTCAAAGAGTAATGGGTTATTGTTATCTGAAAGTGTGTGAGGTCGTTCCTTCTCAGAACGGCAAATGGGAGAGAATTGTAGAAGTATTTTATAGTCTATATAACAGTAAGGGGTTACTATTATTTAGAAGAGTGTGAAGGCAGTCGTGATCAGTGATTGTGTTCAGAACGCTAACTTGAAAAATTTGAAGATTAAATTTAATTTTATCATCATGGTGATGGGCAATATAAGGATAATTTCGGGGCCGAATATATTGAGCAATTTCAGCCCGGGCTGAAATTTTGTGTGATTATATGGTCACTTTCAGCCCGGTGTTTAGACCGGGCCAAAACGCGTGCGTGAATATTTTCAGCAGTGATTTCAGCCCGGGCTGAAACGATTACATGACAGATTTTTAGCCAGGACTGAAATTTCATTTAATTTTTTATCAGTAACTCTTTTGATTTTGATCTATTATGGTTGTTCTTATGTCGATACTGGTCGCATGCTTCATTCAAGCAATGCGCTTGAACATGCTTAAAGAGCATTTTCCATATTACCGCCATGTTCGTTGCTAATCGAAAAGAATTTCGATGAAGTTCATATGTTTTGAGCATCAGCGTATCGACTTATTTAGACCTATTCGCTAACCTATTTTTCATGAAAGAGTAAAATTGCAAATAGAACCAGCCCACGACCAGAATGATTCAAAGCCCTTTGGTAGACACAGCAAAGAAAGACGACAACCTCTTTGCTGGTTGTCACAGCAAAGAAAGACGGCAAATAAATGCTTTCCTGTTCTACAATATTGATATTGATCATTGACGATTTTTGATACAAACATGAGAGGCCGACAACGAACTTATAAATTATGATGGAGCCAGTGACCTAGCGAGATAGTCAATCTACAAGTTTTGCTCAGGCTATGCAAAGTTTCAGAACTTTATCATCATCATTCACTTCCTTCAGGAAAAACTATTGTTTGGCCATAGAAACACGGTAAATTTGCACATCAAGACCAAATAAGCAGGGGTTCTACGCCACTGAAACAGAGCCACTTCCTTGTAAAGACTTTTTAAATGAACAATGGTAAAAAACATTCGGATGATATTGAAAATCCACTTTCAGTCTGACGACGATTTTCATAATCTTTGACGCACCCAAAACTCAAACGAGTAGGGGCACGCATATTCTTTGCACGATAAACTCTGTGTTTCCTGACGACAGAAAGAATCTTTGAACAAATTATTCAAATTACTGTAGACTTAGATAAATGCTGATGCAAGTGTCGCGTGGTGAGCAATTATTGACAACGGCACCCCATCAAATAAACAGATGCATTCAGCGTCGATGAAATACAGAGAAGAAGGTTAAGAGTTCGTTCCTTCCTTGTTTGTTTTCATTTTCACGATGGTAAGAAATATTGTCGACAACCTAACATAGAGAATATGTAAAATTGAGTGCGACAAGCATGTCAAGGTCTGAGCACAATAATGTCGCCAGTCCGTAATCAATTTTCTTTATAAAAAGTGTAAACAGAGATGAAGGAGGATCGAAACTTCAAATTTGAAACTAGGCACTCGAAACTGCTGCAAGAAGTCAATGATTGGAAAAATGATGATGAAGAAAATGACGCCATTTACATTGACTGCTTTATTTATCCATTGTGCAATACCGTGCAGGAAGCTTCGATGAAGGATGAGATCTTGCTGCAAAAATGCTTATGCTCAATTGTCGAAACGCCAAAAGCACAAATCTTCACTTAATCTTGAGGAGCAATTAAAAACTGATTTCGCGTGTTCTCCTGGAGTAGCGCAAGATCAACAATGGATGATTGTTCGTGAAACATACGCAGGCACATTTTCCTTGCTTACATGCCTTTACTTCGAATAAGGATCAGTTTGCGACAACGTTTTACTACAAAGGCCACGAGCGACTTTCCGAAACCATAAAACTAATGTTTACACAACAGTATGAATAAAGACGTCTCTACGCAAGGAACAAGAAAGTGCATGTTCTCAGGCATTCGTTGTAAAACGTTTTGAAATTTTCGAAACTGGTGGCGTGGGAGGGGAGACGGGGGTATTGTAGGTATCCATTCAGCACCATAACAAATGAGAGCACAAAGAGATTGTTTTCGTTTCCATATATCCTAATCTTCATGTTTCAATGCGTTGCCTAGGTAAAAGGGGCCATAATTGACGCGAGTGCAATTTGTGAGTATTTACGCTTCGTGCTGTTTGGTGATTTTAGTGTATCTCTTCCTATTTCATTTCAGCGACAATCAATCGAAATGAAAACGAATCAAACGATTGCACTTATTCTCACGGTCGCTTCTACATTGGCAAGCATTGTCCTCGTAATCTCTTGTTTGTTTTGGCGCAGATCTTACAAAGAAAAGAAAAGGTATTTTGATTATTGAATCAACGAAAGACAGGGCCCAATATTTGAAATTTTCGTCATGAATACTCGTGACATTTTCCATGACTTCTCAGTAACACAATAGATATCAAACATTTCATGTGAACGATAATTTCCCTGATACGTAGACAAGTTTCCGAAACATTTTTACTTAAAAGAAATTGTCGTTAACTTAAACTACTAGAGGAAATACTTATATTGATAAGAGATATTTACGCAAAACTGGAAGATGGCAATTTACGTTTATCTTTGAAAGAATTTTAACCACTTTACACTTCGATTGTATATGACTCAGTCACTCATGCACAATATTACTACATTGATATTTATCAATGTAGTAATATTGTGATATTTTTCTCTTTTCCAAGACCACGTGATATTAATTTACCATTCGTATCTCTCGCATACAGGAAAGAATCAAAGAAAATATCTGACAAAAGTAAGACAAACTATGGTGAGTATTCAATGAAATAGAAATTTATATACTATTGAAATTCACGATAAAGCATTTTAATTTTTAAATATCGTGCGCTGATTGGCCAAAAGCCGTGTCACAACGAAATTTTCCAAAGAAACATTCGTTGTAATTTGCACGATTCTTTTGCAAGTGTGGATGATTAACAGTTAACTATATTTCGAGAAGCAAAGAATGGGCTTGTTCGTTCTGTAATGTAAAAAAAAACACATTTAATCTAAACGGAAATTGTATCATGTTTTTAAATCTAAAATATTTTACGTTTTCTTCATGAATACAATTCTCTTTAAAAGGAAGTGATTGCGAAACCTGTGGGGTAGATGGCTTAACAAACACCGCATTTACAATGGACATCTATGAAGACGTCAGCATCTATGAGGTTTGCTACTTGAACTATATATTTAGTAATGTCCAGGCGGTGGAATTGGAATTGAATCCCTTGCATGACGGTGTTCATCTTTTTCCTGTATAGTTCATGAAGATAAGAAAGCGTCATCCTAAACCTCCCCTCCCCCGTCACACATTGTCTCCGCATTTATGCGTATAGTTACTTCTTATAGGAAGTTTCAAGTTCGTACGACAAAACAAAATACAAAACATCAAAAGCGTCAAAAACAGAATACGGAGAAGAAGATGGAGGTAACAACGACGGCCGTATTTACTATACTTTAGAGAGGGAAACTAAAGCATCGGAAATAGGTAAGAATTCACAAATGGACGGAGAGGACAAATACATCATTTTTTCCGAGAATATCTACGATAAAGTCGACGAAATGAACACGAATGATGCCGAAAGTCGGTATTACTTCACACTTGAAGAGGCAAATGATAAACATGATGATGTGAGAGCAACGACGACAAATATAAATGACGAAATATCAAATGGCAAAGAAGATTATGACACAGATATTATTTATCAAAACGTTAACGTCTGCATTAATCCTCCAAAAGACGATAAATTGCAATCTGCGGCTGAACAAGAAAACCTTGAATGCCGTAAAGAAATGGTAGACGCATTGTATAGTGTGGTTGATAAAAGATTCTTGAATCAAAAGAATGTTTTGACAAAAGAAAAATTTGAGGAAAGCGAAATCGGTCAGTCGAATTCAGAAGCGACTTCGGCGAAGTTGAAACGTCTTCAAGAAACAGAAATATCAAACAACGAACTGTACAGCGTGGTTAATAAAGGATTTATGGACGAAGAAAGTCCATCGACGACCGAGAAGGAAATTTCAACAAATCTAGATCATTCTGTCGACGCGAGAATGGAAAACGATGTTTCCTCGGAATACGAAGAAGACAACCAAGTAAACAGTTTGAATGAGTTCAATGTAAACATTGAAGAAGAGAACACGACTGATGACGACGAACGCGAGGTAAATTTGACCAATCCTCGCGATGAATATGATTACAACGAGGAGCAGAAAGATTCGAATGACGAGGAAACATACGAGGACGAGGAAATATACGAGAATATAAGGTCAAATACTTATGGAAATATTTACGAAAACGTAGAACAAAATAGAATCACGAGCGCAAGAACGATGTAATTTATACCATATTTTAGGATTACTGTAAATAGAAGTTACCAACTAAAAGTTACTAACCGAAGTAAGTGCTTCCAATAGCTGTTAGAATATTATCATGTAAAATATTACAACCATAAACTGTTTGTTTCGCAATCCAGGAGCACACGCCTTAACTTCATCCAGCCGTTTCAAAATTACTTAAAAAATAAAGTTAAGAAAACAAAGTACTTTAGGGTCCCTAAAATACCTTTTCACCACGTTTAAAGAAAAATATTCTTCGCTGTCCTGCTGTCCTCGTTTCTCAAGAAATAGCACTCAAGAATAATTCTTTACGTTCATCAAAAAACTTGCTCGCGCTTGTCCGAGCAAGTTCGTCTGTCCGTTCATTGAAAAAACTCGTTTACACAACTTTTCCTCGTGCAAAGTTGTTAAAAACGGTCTATATTACATATTTTTATTTGATAAACAGCGTAAAGTCGTTGCTTTGAAATCATTGGTGTTTTACGGTAATTATGACCAACAGCCACGTTGGTCTGTCAGATAAAAGCAGTATTAAGTCTATTGGACACAGGGCAACATGGTCCGTGCAACATTGCGTGGTAAATCTCGAGAAATTTATTCCAAAGTTTCAAATTCATTATATTTGTACTTGCATGTGATGTTTTTACAAAAGGTTGGGTTTCTGGCTCGCTACGGCTTTATTTCTAAGAAACTTTGCTTGTTTCCGATTTTTTTACAAGGATATATGATAGGTGTTTATAAAATAAACACAATTAAACGCGTGAGCTGATTGGTCTAGAGCTGTGTTTGCATTAGCCTGTGCAAAACACATCTGAGCTCAACCAATCAAATCAATCAAAACAATCAATCAGTCAAAGAGAATTTACAAATCAAGCATGAAATTCATTTTAGAGGAAAATTAAAATGTTTGTCTGTTTCACATTATCGTTATTTTATAAAAAAAATAAAAGATTTTTTTCGTGTTTGCACTGGCTTAGGCAAACCTTGGAGACGCATGTGCAACGAGCATGTGCAACCCTCGACCTTCGGTCTCGGGCTTGCACTGATCTGCTCTTGAATTCTCTCAAAGGTCTCTTCGTTTTGCATAAGCCTGTGCAAACACATAAACATCTTTTATTTCTTAATAGATGATATAGATGGATTGGTGATTGTATTTCAAAGACTAATTTAAAATGATTTAGGAATTTATTTTAATCATTGCATTGCATCACCATTTCGCTTCATTTTTATCTCATATCTTTAATCAACGGTCATGAATTTAGCACGCTCAATGCTAGGTCGTCAATACAGGCATATATGTACCTCGTTGTGCTCAGAAATAACAAACCAAATTGAACCCTTTTCCAACTTTTTTCAACACCACTCCTTGGTGTAAAGCACTCCAAATTAAAAGTAAATGGGTATTTTGAATAGTAGCTCAATTTCAAACTCGAGGATACTTCATGCAAGCACTAAGAATAGCTCTGTTTTAACAAAGGAACAAAACATGAAAATCTATCGCAAGAAATATTTTCCACCGAAAACATCCCACCTATGTTTTGACTGAAGACATCCAAGATCTAAGACATTACAAGTATTTTAACAAGGTGAATTGGATATCACAAAGAGTCGTTAAATGACACAAACTTGTCAAATCAACTGTCTATCGTTGATGTTGTTCTCGTTTGTACAGCCTCCTTGAAGACAAAGACGAAATGATTTGATGTCGCCCAAGAATCAAATTCGCGAAACAAAAAATCTCCATCCGACGAATTCCAGTTAAAGCGTATGCTGGAAAAGTTTCTCTCTGTTTCGGTGTTGGAAGACTTTTTCATTGAGAAGGCTATCCTAAATACTCACCATACAACGAAAGCACCTCAATCAAAGTGTATGATGAAAGCTAGAGCTTCCCCCCTTCATTTCAGTGCCCAGTTACTCTCTTTCATTGAGAAGACTACACCTAAGAGTCTTTTGGACTTGTTGTATGAACACAGTTGTCAATAACTTATCTTTTTGTCTCGTGGATGGATAATATATTTCACAAAATTGTAATATATACATTTCATAAATACATATCTGATTTTGAACCATTGTTCAAGCTGGTTCGAGCGTTTTCTGTTATTCTTCTTTAAGGGAAATACAATTGTTTCCGACATCCTCTGTCTGCTTTTCTACATATTTCAACGAATAACTGCGAATGCATAAATGGCTGAACCCGAAGGAGCTGTATCAACAACAAATCATCACAGCGCATTTGAGAAGTCACGAATTTTCGGTTCTGTTACTGCACTGTTCTGCACTGTGTTGTTCGAACTGATTTTACCCGAATCATGACAAGAACTATTTAAAGTGACGCCAGTTTGACTGCTGTTGATTGGAACCAGTTTAGTGTCGGGAAGGCCTGCGATACTTCTATGATTGGTATCAGCGGACACCACAGGTGCAATGGACACATCACATAACGTTTGAGGTTCGGAAGTCATTACATCCACGCTTCGCGGTCTTGACACGGCCGTCATTGAAGCTCCGTACGTCATTCCAGGATGTCCATATGGTATGGTGTGGTTCAACGGAAAGGGTGACAGCGAGCGAAATTGACCCGAGTGGAAAAACCTTGAGTTGTTCATGAAGACACACAAAGCACATAATTGAGACAAGTTATTCATGTCTTTTGTACTAGCAATATATATAGCTTCAAACGATATTTGAATTTCAAAATTAGGATACTGTTTTTCTGTAAAACGTTTGAAAGCACTTTCCAAACAAGATTTTTAAAAGCCTTGTACTACATTTCCCCATTATTCTGCTTTTGGGCAAATCCTCGTAAGGCAAAATTGGCCGACATGCAAATATAGATTTAGAAGTTGATACACGAGCCAAACGATACTGTATGAAAGCAAATAAAAACAAAAGCAAACACGGTTTTTCATTCAATCTTTCAAAAAAACATGGAAAAGAAAACCAACTCATAATTGTTGTGGATAACCTGAAAATGTAGTCGTTCAAAATGACCGGCAAGGTAAAAATTTGGCCAATCAATGTTTAACCGGTTATTGTCCGTTGAGCTCTGCGGTGTAAATACTGTTGATGATCTGAGATGAAATCTATACAACACGATCAAACCGGCAGGCAGGCTATGCCACTACCCAAACCCCCAACGCACCCAACCAAATTCGAAGGCAGGCTATGCCACTATCTGACCCCCCACCGCGCCCAACCAAACCCGAAGGCAGGCTATGCCACTACCCAAACCCCCACCGTACTCACCTGTTGTTCAAAATAGGAGGAATCGTCATACCCGCGAGATGGCTTATCGATGGTAAGTTGGGACGGAAAAGGTTAGCTGTGGATGGACCATTACCATAGATACCAGACCCCATAGGACGAATAAGAGACGTTGAAGATGTTTCAAGATTTTGTATAGGTTTTACATGACCAACGGGACGATCGACTATCGCTTTATGAGCTTGCTCTCTATACGATGAATGAAATGTCCATTATAAAGAGGTACTGTGATCCAAATCAACTTTGACAAATAGCTCACATCATACTTTCAGGAAAACCTTAGAATAGTATTCCTTAAACATGCATGGTTTCTAAGTTTTATGTCAGTGCTTCGAGGATTGAATGCGCAAAGTAGCGTTTAGCTGACTTCGAATGACTAATTGCGATGAGCTTATACGCCTCCATACAAAAGCAAACATTGCAAAAATATTTAGGAGATTAGTCGTAAAATGTTTTACATATAACCAAGGCACATGTTTATATCTCGGGCAGAGCGAAGACTGTTCTCGTATCAGTTTGTTCGTTAATCACAAGTTGACATGCGCTATATCATTTCAGGATGTAATTTTTTTCTCATTATCTGTCCGCACATAAACTTCTCGATGAAATAAACAACGAACGACAAATTCAACTCACCTGTCTTGAATCGAAGAAGATAAATTACTGCAACGACTATTAGCAAAATCAATAGCTCGCTTTTCACGTTCATATCCTGTATAAATAAATAAAAATCAATCGTTACATTGTACGAGACAATTCTTTTTTCTTAACAGAGAAATGTAACCAGAAATATAGGTATTATTTATTCTTCGGGATCGAAAAAAGAGCCTCACACCGAGATACACTGCCCAATGTATTGAGTTCAAACGGGTAGAAAACAGTGATAGTATCTTCTTTAAGTAAATAAATGGCACATGTTCTTAGGTAAGGCGAGACATCCATTTATACTTCCAAACTTTTCGATAATTGAAAAAATAATCAACAACAAACGACAAACCTTTTTTGGCTTCGCGTTTTTCAGCTTTGGTCAACATATTCCTAGGTTTGTGCGCCGACTGTTTTTTATGTTTGAATGGTATCTGAGAAAACAACGACGGGATAAAAAATACTTGAAACATGTTACTAAAGAAGAAAAGTTAACTGAAATCAACTGGATAAATGAACAGTTCTTCACAAATGATGATTTCCTTGAACAGATGCATTTTTACAAATGAGGGAAACGCGAAGTGAACCGACTTAAAACAGGACTATGAAATTTTGCTAAATGCTAAGCCGTGATGACTTTACGAGTTCCAAACTGTCCTTCAAGGCGACAATATTCAACATTATATTACCTCACATATCCTCTTGGGACAAGTGGCACACAAGTGATTCAATACAAGGTCCGGGTAATGATTTGGTGGAATATCAATAGCTTCGTCTTTGCCATCGCTCTCCTCCTTGGGACAATACAACGTGTTTAAATTAAATACAATTCCACAGTAAATAACTTTGACTGAAAAACATGACATCCCAAAGATGATGGATTTTCCTTTCAAAATAAACATGAAACTGCATTGAAACAAAAGTTGTCAAGGATTTTACTAAATATTTCATCAATCAATTTAAGGATCATTTTGCTCTAAGTTCCAACGTCCGATCTAATCTAATTTACAAACAGGGAAGCTTTGGAACGATATCTATCATCCAATGACTTTCAATTGTACATTCTAGGGCTAAACTGCAAGTCAGCGGTTAGTCAATACCGTAGGATTAGCCTGCACATTAGTGGATTGTTATTACTACACGCTTAACTTGCAGGTTATAGTGGCTGGTCATTCCTGTAAGATTAACTTGTAGGTTAGTGGATGGTCATTAGAATAAGATTAATCTGCAGGTTAGTGGATGATCATTACAGTAAAATTAACTTGCAGGTTAGTGGCTGGTCATTACAGTAAGATTAACCTGCAGGTTAGTGGATGGTCATTATTATAGACTTAACTTGTAGGTTAGTGGATGGTCATTACAGTAAGATTAACCTGCAGGTTAGTGGATGGTCATTATTATAGACTTAACTTGTAGGTTAGTGGATGGTCATTACCATAGGATTAATCTGCAGGTTAGTGGCTGGTCATTACAGTAAAATTAATCTGCAGGTTAGTGGATGGTCATTACTACAAACTTAACTTGTAGGTTAGTGGATGATCATAACTGTTGGCTTAACCTCTAGGGCCGTGCATAGTCATTACCGTATCGCGAAAAAGATTCAACACTTCTTGTTTTGTCAAATTTGCTTCGGGATTCAACTCGTCGATGACACGATCTAAAATATCAAAAATGGGAAACTTAAATTAAGACAAATGAATTGACGAGCAATTAACCAACCAATAGAGGAATTGGCTAATTTATAGTCGCTAATAGATTAACGACCGAAAGAAATAGAGAGGAGTAGGCACTACTTACCGGACATTCCTTCCTTCGTAATCTGACGTTCGTACATGCGTTTCTCAAACGCACCATAACAAACCAAACGATATATAAAGCATTTCTTTGTTTGACCGTATCTATAGACCCTGTTAAATAAAAAGAAATACTGAATAGAAACGAGATACCATGTTTTGTGTTAGTCCATAAAGTTTGTTCAAGGATTCTCTCCATCTGTTAAGACCTGCAAACGGCTTGTGCATCGTGGCAAGGGTTCCAAGACGCATCGAATATGACCACTCTGTTGGCGCCAATTAAATTGACTCCAAGACTACAAGCCCTACAAAACCAAACCAAAAAATGAAGATGAAAACGCTATGTAAAGACATGCTGTTAACACGTTCATTCATTATTGTTTTGTCTTGTCAATAATTTCACAACACGGAAAACGATAAAAAATACCTTTCGTACATGCGTGGGAAAAAAACAAGAAAAATATTGTCGATATTAAATTGATGTCCTGGCCCGGTGGGTCATTTCATAGACGTAAAATGCTGTTTTTTCTAACCTTGTCGACAACAAAAACACGAACACAGAATTGTTGGACGTTGCGTTAAATGCTGTGATCAATTTCTCGCGCTCTTGCGAGGAAGTGCCACCATCCAGTCCTGGGGAAAACAAAATGAAAAATAAAGTTTTGGGGGGAAATGAAAAAACTCTACAACATTGATTTCGCGGTCTCGTTGTATGGAGATATTCGATGAAGATTGATTTCCAAAATGGAAGCAAACAACAGCAGGAAAACAAATTGAAACGGTAAGGATATTGTAAGAGAGAACACGTAACCAAACGGTTCAAGAATCCATGAAAATGTTATCCTATAAATCCTATAATCGTTTTTCAGCTGGCTATCTTGTGAAATAGACAGAGCTTGCCAACTCAAGATTTGTCTTTGCTTAAATATCGATAAAGAATAAGTTGAACAAAAGCGAGCGCGGCAAGAGCACAGATAGGAAAAATGACAACCATGCATAATATATATATTTCAATCTTACTGTAATAGTTCTTATTTCTTTCCCAATGTTCGGATTGAAAAATGAATGGAGATGGCAATGGAGGAACAGCTCGCTTTTTCAAAAAAACTTCAATCATACTCAACGTCGACAAACTTTGACTGAAACAGAACATGTAAGTCATTTTCACTCATTCGATCCTTAGGCATCAACACGACAATGGTAGTGGCAAACTTTTTGGTGTTACAAACAAAAAAACTTCATTAAAATTCTTTTCAATTGGTTAAACCAACATTGGTTGAACTACATTGATCAAGTACTTTCAAAATAATACTCATTGTATCAACTCAGGCATGGACACGTATACGCTTAAACCACATGTTGTCACGTTCGCATATTCAGTGTTCGTAGCTACACACACAGGAAAATACAACAAAAATGTGCTTTTGTCCAGGACCAATCTTACAAAAACCTCAAATTTCTTGAAAAGTAAGCGAAACTGATAATCTACACAAAGCCCTTCTAGGAAACTCTGTGTAGACGAAAAATATTTTTTATAAGAATAATTACAAAAATAATTTTCACGCGTTTTCTTCACAACAATTTCGAAATACATTTGACAAGCGACCATCCAATCAATCGCGAATGGTCATTAAACACACCCAGAATGTTGTTTCAGTAACTTCAGAAAGCTCATGTCGATTTTTTTGAGAGTGAAGTCTCACCTGAAAACGAGTATCTTGTCGCCAAGTTGAACAGATTTCTCGATAATTTCCACGAGAACCACCATTTTTGCACCATTCTGCAACACGCCTGTTTCGTATTCGTCCAGCAGGTTGCACACCTTTAACGATAACAAATGAGCTTTGAAAACTAGTCAATAGTCAATTAAAGTGGCAAACGAAGTTCTAAAACTCATTTCCATGTGACTTTACATGTCTTGTAACACGCCTTGTTACATGTTGTTTTACATGTGTTTTTATACGCTTTTTTACATGTTGTTTTACATGTCTTGTTACATGTTGTTTTACATGTGTTGTTACATGCCTTGTTACATGTTGTTTTACATGGCTTGATACATGGCTTGATACATGCCTTGTTACATGTTGTTTTACATGTATTGTTACATGCCTTGTTACATGTTGTTTTACATGTCTTGTTACATGCCTAGTTACATGTTATTTTACATGTGTTTTCATAAGTCTTTTTACATGTCCTTCTTCATGTTCTATGAAATAAACTGCGAATTCAACTAGGCGAGACATTTGAATTCATGTTTTAGTTGATCCAATATAAACATGGAGCCCCAACGTTTTCATATCAGTATTTTGAATAACAACATAACCGAACAACATCCACGACTAGCCGAAACTCATCATATTGCAAAGTGTTGAAAACCCTAAACAGACTATTGTGCACACGTCTGATATAAAGAGAAATAAAGAACGGCATACAAAAGTTACGATGAGAAGTACAAAGTTTGGTACAATGCTAAAGTAATGAAATTTAAGTAATGTCTTTTACAAGGATTTTCAAGGACGTATTTTCAAAAATCTAAAGACGACAAAGACCTTGAATTGCGTGAAAAACTAGACTTGAATAAGAAAACATTGAAAACATCATCACGATACAATTTCAAATCCACTTTTGAAAAGAAATGCAATGACATGTATACAAAAATTCAATCAAAAAAATTCGAATTCTAGCACTTTCAAACACATCTTTATAAATTCAAATACATATAAGGCATTGAATTTTTAAATTTAAATTGATATTACATATAGCACGAATTTGCTAGAAAACAAGAAAAATGCCTTCGACAATACATCTTACACATGAACATACCCAGTCACTTGGACCAGCAACGACTTTTGTATCAACGGGAGAAAGACTGACATCTGACGAGCAGCTAACAGCCTGGACTCGAGTCTCGGTCTTGGGCGATTGTTTCGCCTTTTTGTTCATGTTAACACCAATGTCGAGATCAGGATCACACGCAGTCTATGTAAACATATTGGTCAGCGGTAGTAAAAAGGTAAGCTTTATTGTCACGTCACGCGAACCTTCCTGAACTCCTTCGTTAGTGGGTTTTCTATGTATTTCATATGAGTCAGGAATCAGTGAATAATGAAAGGGTATATGTGTAATACATGCAGCAGATTACCCTTCGTAGTCACAAGTTATCACCTGCAAATCTTTCCCTCCGCCCGCCCCCGTTACACCGTTTCTGAACAGTCGTCTCGGCTTCGCTCAAAGTTTAAAAATACACTTATCGCAAAAAAAACGCAACTGGTCTTTCGTCAAGTTTCGGTAATTCAATGTAAAATATATAATTGGAAGAAGTCCGCATTTATACTGGAGGGTATTTAGGGGCTGTTCACACAACCCCGGTAACCGGGATTCAGCGATGCGTGAAATAATTTTGAGTCATTGAAAGGAGTAAAAATGTTAAGCGCAAAACTTACAACCTTCTCTTCAGCGTCATAAGTCATTTTAGTTGTAATTTTGAAATGAGGCTAAATTATTCGTTTTCATTTTAAAGGTTTTGTGAATTCGCAAAGTCAGAGCACAGAGAAATTGCTCGAATAAGTTTTTTGTTGTGAAATATTTAATCTTTTCCATTAGCCAAAATGATTCGACACTTCGCCGAATTCCCGGCTACCGGGCTCATGCGAACAGCCCCTTAGAATAGAAGAGTTTATTTCGTCATACTGACCATTGACGAGTCGTTTGTGTTCGCTTCTTTTTTACTTTCGAGATGATTGTGAAGAATATCTGGATGATTCCAAATCTGTAACAAATGACAATGTATCAAATATGAGAAAAATAGAACATCAGAGCTCAGAAAATTGACTTACTACTTAGGAAATAGTATGAAATTGGATAGCGTGTAACAAGCGAAAAGCAATGTCTTCCCCCCTATTTTGTACATCATAAAAAAAGGGGGGAGTGAGAAGCAGTGTGACTATTTACGTATATGCAGGTTTTTACCACATCTGGTAGAACGAGCTTAAACACCCCCCCTGTTCCGAATTTTGCAATTATATAAAGCTGGTGAGAGAGTGCAAGCTCATCAGACCAGATCAAGTGGAAAAATTTGCAATTGTGGCTACAGTGGTGAGCCACGCAGGAAATATGAACCAGTTCCATCGAATTTTGTTGCACGTGCCATCTTGAAATTCACCCGAACTTCGGGAAGTATTCATATTATCATACCACATTCTTTGCCGTGAATGATAAACATTTCAAATCATAATTGTCTAAAGTTAATCGAACTTCGGTCAGCACCAATATGAGAACAAAGATTAACATTAAACACTGATGATCGATTAAGATTTAAATTAACATCAATGGCGCGATGAAGATTTAGCCAAAAAACAACATAAACCATTCGTAGAAACATCAAGAATCTCGACCACAGCTCAATAAGTCGTACCTTTATCGACATGCTGAAAGCTCTGATTGGATTGATGAAGCCAAGATAGTTTTTCACGGATGAAACAAAAGCCTTGTACAACGATGTTTGAATCGAAGTCATCCTGATTGGTATCACATATTCATCTTTTTCTGGTAAAGTTTTTGTCAACACGGCCTCGCTGCGCCTGGAAAAATGCAGAAAAACAACGAAATCCATCAAGATGCGTAAAAGCAAGACAGTCGAATTTTACGGTGAAACATTGCAAAAAATATCGCGAGAAAGTTCTACTTTAAAAACTTAGCTCGCACCTTTGAACAAAGCCTTCCAGTAAGCTGTGCAGCACGTGCGCCCTAAAGCGCATCAACTTGATATCCTACAAAATATGGCAGAAACTGAGCAACGTGAAATGAAGAAGACCTATAATCAGTCTCTGTAGAAGCAGGGCTGTGTCGGGGGAGGGGGGAGGGCGCGTATTCACTAAATAAAGGACAATGACCGGCCAAAAACCGATGCAGGATAACATCTTTTCACGTTCTTTGACGCAATTTATGCATGACTTGGACGACTTGAACCAGGGAGTACCGTTCCAAGCAAGTTTGCATATGTAGATGGTCAAGATCTGAAGGATTACCGATACAGACTGTCGGTGCTGGTGTTGACTGACGTTTCGACAACCTTAGCAGTTGCCATCTTTAGACTCAAGCGAAGACTACGAGTGCAAGTTACTCCTCACTAACTTTGAATAAGACTGCCGTCAGATTTTTTAAATGTCAGTCAACACCAACAGCAACGGTCCATTTTTTAGGACTCCACTAACCTGGACGGTCTACATCTACAAACATGAAATTTAAGCTGGAGCTAATTCGGCATGTCATGATAAATGAACATCAAACATCAGCCCTCAAATTATCTACCTTAGTACAGTCCTGGGGCCGGTTGCACGAAGCCTGGATAGCGTTATCCGTTGGATAGCAAAAATTTTTAAACTTGTAAAAAAGGTGTTTATATTTTTCTTACGACGATGAAATTTCGTAATCGTTGAAACAATGTTTATTTCAGTGATTGTTCAGTTCGAATCTTATACTTTTTGCTTTTTAAACGATTTTATAAAAGTTAAAAAAAACTTGCTACGCAATGGATAACGCCATCCTAGCTTCGTGCAACCGGCCCCTGTCTATAAGATAATATAAATTCAGCAAACGTGATGTTCCGTCTAAGACAACGTGAAAAATGGCGGCGACTCATCCCAACATGGGCACACTACCTAACTATATTACATGTGAACCTCTCACAATCGCGAAACGTGTTCCGCCGCCTACACGGGGACAGAAACATCGATCTTCGCTACTTACAGATGCCGTACTATCAACACATTGTCCGTTGATGATTGGTCTCTCGAACATGTTCGAGAATTCATGTTTTGTTCCAAGAAAATTTGGCCGCACGAAATCAACCATGCACCAGTACTCCATCAAGTTGTTCTGTAACGGATAACCGGTCAACACAACGCGACGTCTAATATGAGATGAAATTGATTTAAGAAATTAGTACGGCTTTTGACTGGAAACAAAATCTAGAATCGAAAGGGTTTATTACGTAGCTATAAAGCAGAGACGACAGGATTGTGGATTTTGATTCAATAGACGAAAACACTCAAAACAGCAAAATCAATTAATCACGGACAAAAAGCTACGTTGTATTAAAACAAAATAGCAATCTTTACAACGAACATAAAAAATCAACGCATGCGCACTCCCTTTACATTCCAGTTAAATATACGCAAAGTAACAGAAGCGTAGTATGAGCTCGATTGCATTCCCTCCCCCAAGGGTCATATACGCAATATTTTTACTAGATCTGGTCTGATGAGCTTCGACTATGTTGCAAAGTTCAAAAGAAGGGAGAGTGTTTAAGCCAATCAGAGCGAATCTGGTAAAAAATTCGCATAGATGGTAACATTGTCCCTCTTTTGGAAGTTACCAAACGTCATACTCGGAAAAGCTCTCCCGTACAAATTTGACGAAATGAGATGGGCCAATTACAAAGTTCAGTACGGTAGTTTTGAAAGTTCTCATACCTAGTGTGGACCTTCTTTAACGCCTGCGAGGTGTTGGCTTGACTGTTCTTTATTCGATGTCCTTCGTCGCAAACGATTAAATCCGGCCCAGGTTTGCACAACGATGATTGAATTTCTAAAACAATGGATAGAGTGACTACCACCACCAAAAACAACAACAACTACTCGCCATAAAGTGAATGGTTTCAACCCGCGAGTATTGTTACATGTTTGTAGATGTAGATCGTCAATGTTGGTAGAGTCCTGATAAGGACTGTTGTTATAATCATTATTTTTTAAATTATACAAAGCCGGTGGCTCTTCAGAGCACCTGTTTTTCAAGAGGGCTTTTGGTTAAAAATTTAAGAAATTTCATCACATTACAATAAATTGTTATATGCTATATTATGAATGCATGCAGGTTAAAAATATTACATGCATTAAGAAGCAAAATTATTACATATAATAACCTATATATTATTACATAAAATAGTCAGTGTTGATCTTGACTTCTTGCTACAACATCAAGAACACAACATAACTCAATGCTTTGACAGAAAAACGACTCATTGCTTTGTATACTATAACAAGAAAACACCCCAACGCTTTGAAAAAAAAGATAGCTTAGACAAGAACAAAAGATAGCTTAACAAGATAGCTTAGACAAAAAAAAGATAGCTTAAGAAGATAGCTTACAGCTGTGAAAAAAAGTACGCTACGTACCAAGCAGTAAATCCATGTTCCGTTCCTCTTCTTCCAGATCGATAACTTCGGTCACGTTCGTTTTTCTTCGCTTGCTCGCCGTCAATTTGGTATTGTTCACCATGGATGGAGTATACATGGCAAGAATTCGATACATTTCATAACCCATGATCAAAACACCACCTTCGTTCGACCATTTTCCTGAAAAAAGCATTCACCTTAAAACACCAGCGAAGATTTTTGTTGGAGTCATAAAAACCAAGTTTGATTTGCAACGTATCAGTGATAAATTTTCCAATTCGGTCAAATCGTCCTCTTGTTGTGACGGTTGTGAAGTGGGCTTTTTTACTGGAAGGGAAACTTTAAGAAACCCTTCGTTCTGATTCGCTGACGCAAAAATTTCACTATAAAAACTCACCAATCAAATTGGACCGAGCAACGGTTGTTTTCATGTTTTCACTCAACACGAACACTTGAAACGTTCTTCCGGAATTTTCATCATCGGAGTCTTCGGGTTCCTTCTCATCCTCTGGCATCTTCGACTTTTCTCTTTGCGTCTTGGACGACGTTTCCGGAAGCCACTTATTGAACTCGCTGTTCCAGTTTTGTAGCGTGTTCATCGGCACGATGCAAAGCACCTTCTTCGCTTCGGTGTATCGCAGGAATATGTCGATAAAACAGACAAGTTGTAGCGTTTTGCCGAGGCCCATCGAGTGCGCGAGAATACAACCAAATCCGGGACTCACTTGGAAACGCGACAAGGATTCGACCAAATTATCATACAAGAAACGAATTCCGCCAATCTAGAGAAGAGGATTAACAGTTCGAATCAAGCAAATCTGCAACCATGAGATACCAACCCCTTACAAAAATTATTAGCTGTCGCTTTTGGGAAGTAAAATGACATTTAGCTACACCACCACACCCAAGTGCTGTGAGATAGCTGCCTTTCTCACTATCAAATTGACCATGCATTGAAAAGGCATTTGAAAACTAGCATACTTTATGTACCCTAAATTAATAGGAGTTCACCCTTTATGCATTTTGCTCAATTACAAATGAGTGACATCATGTCTGGTTTTGTTGTCAGAAAAACAAATACAGTAGATACGTATCTTAAGAAAAACCCAGGCAAATCTCCGATCTAAAGACCGATGCAAGTATGACTAATGAGTGCAACAAATTTATGGTCCCTCTGGCACAAAGATTAAATTATTTTCATTTTAAACCTGAACCATAGTTGGCTGCCCAAGGTGATACTATTGTACTGAAGTAAAATGATTTCGCAAACCTTGATGACTTTGCTATACCTGGTGTGGTTTAACTAGGATGGAGAGGTGCATTGGTAAAAAGATATCTGGTTCGCTCGGAGGATGATTCACATTCACCAACACGTGACCATTGCCGTCAGGCTGGTTCACCTCATCATTGGTATGACAACCACTATTCTCGGGTTCGGGATTGTTCTCATCCTCCTCTAATTCCGACTCCGAGTCGGAAATCACAACACAATCAGACAAATGGTTAGAACCCTCGGTAAAACTGCAGTCGTCATCACTGTCATTGATTAGAATTACATTATTTGGCTCATTACTAGACATATCCACATGAGCTGGTGTTGCTAACCCATTAATGCCTGAGCCAGATGGCTGGTTGCTAAGGGAAGATGGTGGTGGCGAGGATTGAGAAGTAGGTACCAAATTCAAGCTCTTTTGCAGCTCTAAACGACGTAGTCTCTCCTGTTCTTCCTTTTGAGCACTCAATGTTTCTGCGTCTAACTGTTCTTCGCTCAAAATCTTTCTTATACGTCTCCTTCCCCCTTCTGTTCGCTTGCGTTTTGATGTACGATTCTTCTCACTTTTCCCATTGCATTGTGGCAGCAAGTCCTGACCATGGCTGGTTTCTTGTAAAGCCTTGTCTGTATCCACATCAACATCACTGTCGCTACCACTACGATAGTCTGCTTCCACGAATTCCATCTAACAAAACAAAACTTATTTAGTTGATCATCGGAATTTAGAGCAACGGAAAGTAATTTTGCGTTGCAAAAATAACTACTCGGCATAAATCAAGAGACAAAGCCTTCGTTGATTTTGACACACGGCTAAATTGCTACTTGTCGAGTCATTCGTTTATCACGTGCGACAGAAGCAAACGCTAGTTAAGGTTTGTATGTTGTACACGTGTGAACGCAAGATAAATTTATTTTACAAAAGAATTTATTTTTGTAGTTTAAATTAACAGAGATTTAAAACACGATTTCTTGAGATTTTTGACAAAGACAATATCTAAGTGCTAAACATTTTACCCTAGTAATGTTGTTGTTGTGTTTAACCAGAAAACTACGTACATTTCAACAATATCAGTATCTTCAAGCAATAATGGCAGACATGATTCTCTATTAAAATACTTACCATTCTGTTTCGCGTACAATGACTTATAACAACAGATTATTCTTCGAAGAAATAAGAGAAATAGCCATAGGGAAATAGCCAGACAATGTTGATATTTCCATAAAAACAAACAGACAGACATCCATCCATCAAAAGAAGGCGAAATTAGAAACTGTTTCCTAAGGATGCTTTCCGACCATTTCCGACTGCAATAATTTAATCCTGTGTGTTTGTTTAAGCTCACGTGAAACATGACGTTTGTAAAAAAGCCATGAATTCAGCAATCAAAACTCCAAAAACTTTTTTTTCCGTTAAGCTCAGTAGTTTATAGAGATACAATAAAGTCTCAAGCTGTTTTAGTCTTACACGTAAACTTCTCTCAAACAGGCGGATGGAGTATACACCGAGGTCTTTTAATATAATTTATGCAAAAAGATGAGCATACTAATTACACAATACACATTTTCGAGCTTATTTTCAGAGATAAAAGGGCAATTTCCAATCTGCTAATTGTGTTTCATTAAATCGTGCCAACAAATCACCCAGTCAATATGCCACTATTCTTACACACATGTTCTTGTATAAAGTAAATGGTTTGAGCCCGGGAGTATCGTTATAGGTTTATAGATGTAGATCGTCAAGGTTGGACTGTTTTTGACAGATAAAAAATACGGCTAACCTGACGTTTGCTCCTCATTAGGCTCTGAAGATGACTACTGCTAAGGTTGTCGAAACGTCAGTCAACAACAACAAAAACAGTCCTTTTCAGGACTATACCAACCTGGACGATCTACATCTACAAACATGTTCTTGTATGTTGTCTTCATCAGGCAAACGTTTAAATGCCTTACAATCTTGAATTATTAAAGGTATAAAGAAAAGTTATGATAGTATTGTAATAAAATACGTCAGATTGTTTTCCTCGTATAAATTTTCTTTGTCTTTTCGTTTGAAAATAATTATATAACCCACGCGCGGGCATGCAGCCTTCCAGATGAACAAAGAATAAGATTTCAACATGGCGCTCAGGTCGCGGTGAAATTTTACACGTGGTTTTAAAAACGTCTTTGTGTGAATTGCGCCGTGATTTTTACTAGGATTCTCGCGAAGAGAATGTAGTGCTTATTCGATTTTCGTTTGCCGTCGGAAATCGTTCGCCAAAATGGGTATCCAAGGCCTACAATCGTTCGTTGAAACACAATGTTCCGGCGAGTCGATGGAGACCGTAGACTTTAAAGAACTCGCTCAAAACAGCAGTAAAATGTCGAGTGCTCCTTCTGTTCTTATCGTCGATGTTATGAGCTGTTTGAAGCATTTCTATGCGGCCAACATGGACTGGGTGTGTGGCGGACAATGGAACGAAGTGCTGAGGAATGTCGAGGTTTTTGTGAAAGCATTTCGTCAATACAATATCGAGCCCGTTGTATTCTTTGATGGCGAACAAGAGTCAACTAAAATGCAAAGTTGGATACAAGAGGAGGAAGAGGGCCGTCAGGTGGTTCGTCAGATTCTATCCCATGTTCGTAATACGTCGACATTTCCACCAAAACGACACTTTTTTGCACCGAAAAGCTTACCCACGTGCCTTCGTCTGGCTTTTCGTTGCCGAGATGTGGTTGTCTGCACCACGATAGGGGATGTGCATAAGGCGATCGTGAACTATTGCAAGAAGTACTTGTGTGTGGGCATACTGGGGCATCATTCTGATTTTCTGTTGCTAAATGCCTCTTCCTATTATTCCTCGTCGCATTTAAAAATCGTGAAGAAAACTGGTGTAAACACCGTGAAGTTCAACACTAATGTCATATTCGACGAGCTTGAGCTGGATCGCACACGGTTGGCGCTGTTTTCAACACTTCTCGGTAACTCTTATCTACCTGAGGAATGGCTTGCACAATTTCACTGGTCCTTGCTTGGCCCCGATCATCCACTGGCTAAATTACAGGTACATTATTAAATTGGTTTTGTTTGCATTTGAAATGAGATCGTGATCGTTGACCTGTATTGTTGTGATTGTGCTCTTTATTTTGACAATCGATATTGTGACTTTCAACGTGAATTCTTTGTAAACTGTTTGCAGAAAATTACATTGGCAAGTACTTTTTCTGCCAACAGAATTGCAATTGATCTTTTCATACAGATTTCACAGCCGTCAGAAGTTGCTCTTTTTTGTACTTTCTGTGCAAACCTTTTTAGCTGCCATGTTTACTTATCAATTTGACATCATAATGACCAGTACACATTCTCAACATGGCAATTACTTTTAGCTTTGTGACATCTCTTTATACTGTCAGATTGAGCAAAAAGTTTGCCCTCAACGATGACTTTTGGAGTTGACATTTTATAACTTTCATGCAATTTATAATTGTCTAAAGAATAGTTTCTCCGAAATGCTGTGCATGCTTGTGTTTGATTTTGGTGTTGAACTTCCGATTTTTGAAACAGAGTTTAGGGATTGTTTTCTTACAAACCAAATGTGAAATAACATCTTTCTTTAACTTAACCCTTGTTATTTCTTCTTCATTTCTTGGTCTATTATGCTTTGGCATTGATAAACGATATCTCGTAATAGAAGGAGACATTTTATTTTCACCTCGAATGCTACCATTTTTGGGTGCTCCAAAAATGATTCTCTACATGGCTGGCTATGAGCGTAGAGTATTACTGTGAGACTAATTATTAAAAAATACATCAATGTACTTGTAAACTTCTCAATATTCATTAAGCTAACAAAAAATGGTGTGAGAAATTCATATCATAAGCACTTCAACCTGTCTGAAGAAACTGCTATTATCATGACTTTACAGGCGCAAGTTGGTAAGCAGTTTATATTACCTCCATATGATGTGGTTGTCCGAAGTGTGGCTAAGTACGTGAGAGACTTGGTAGATCCCTGCGATTTAGACCTGATCATGAAGCAAGTTTTCAATTCTGAGGAGCCTACTGTTGCAGACCTTCATACACGTCTTCAAAAATCCATTCAACATTATTCGAAGCTTGAATCAGATGAAGGTAAACCTAATAGTACAACTTCATAATGTATTAGCTTTTCCAGCGTTATATGTGAATAGAAACATATCGTCAAAATATTGAATAAAGGGCCACTAAAGCATATTCACATAATATGTATGCTCTTGATAGATTTGGGTATGAGACGCAAGCACCATTTGCTCAGGATATTATCTTTGATTAACCATTGTTCATTTGCTCATAGCTCTACAAAATGATGAAATAGATACAGATAGACTTTACCCAGTTGCACCAAATGTTGCTCGGTCAGACATTATGTTGTCACAAAGCAATGGAACCAGCGAGTCCAACTATCAGAAGCGTTGGCAGCACTGGCAACAACATCAGTACATGTCAGGTGATTTGTTAAAGGCATCAAATAAGGTTTGTTGGAGTAAGAATAATGCATAAAATGAAATATATTCATACATTAATTTATATTTTTACATTATCAAATCATTTGCATAACTTACCTAGTAATGATTTCCAGTTCAAGTTTACTCTTCACATGCCAAAATGGTTCATGTGTGGGTGTACTTCAACATGAATGGTTCTTTCCCAATCTCAAGTATTTCTCATTGTAAATGTTATCAAATTCTGTAATTTTCTTCCTTTTGGTTTTCACATAATCATTAAATTTCTCAATCATTGCTGAAACATTCAAAGAGGATGAAAGAAGCAACAAAGATTGTTGAAACTATTAAATGAAAACCAAGCTTTAGTCTTTGCATTTGAACAGACAACTAGGCTTTAGACTTTGCCTTTCAACAGAAAACTATGCTTGAAGTCTTGTCAGTTATGACATTACTAGTCAACTATGATAACAGGCAATATAAAATTGATCCTTTTTGACCATCAACCTTGATGTTTAATTCATACTAATTTCAATCATGACCCGAACCTTGTTTCTTCAGATATCCAATGGCATTTCACCATCAAGCTCCGAACCAGATGTTGAAAAGCTAGTGGCCGATGTTCAGCAATTGCAGCTGAAAGAACTGGATTTGAAGGAAACAGAGGAAACAGATAATGTTTTAAGTCCCACTCAAACCTTTTCTGCACCTGGAACACCTAGCACTCCCACCGAGGTTACCCTTCCAGCAACCAACGCTAGCACTCCAGAAACTCCTAAAGCCTTTGATGCCGCTTCTAGTCCCATTGTATTCCCCACCTCTTCCGATACGTCCATACCATCAGTGGCGATGAACACAACTGTAATTATTTGTTCTTTTGATTGATCATGTCTGTAATAGTTTTCTCATACTTCAAGCTTATCGTGAACCTCGATCATACAGGTAGATGTGGAGCCAACAGGAGAGGATGATGACTCTGGCTTTCGAAGTAACGATGTTCATGAAGATGATGATAGTCAATCACAATCACTTTCTGATTATTCTGAGTCCGCAAGACCTATATCAGCAGCAGCCAAGATACCCCCCATCGCAAAAAGGCAAACGTCGCCCAATAATGGTTTGTATTTGCTTTTATTATCATCGAAATGCCAGCTCTCAAACTACATCTTCCTTTATCCGTCTATAGTTTTCACTGAGACAAATAAGTTTCCATAGCAACACAGCAAATGGGTCAGGCACCCCCCCCCTTTTTCGTCGTCACAAGTGTTATTGTAATTTTTAGATAAAAGCGAGAAATCAATGTCCGCCTTTTACGCTTTCATATCACCGGAAGTTCTTGCAACTGCGAAAAAACGTCACCAGGCTGGTCAAATGATGGACATGGTTTATCAGGTATAGTATATTTTGTATGTTTATAATTTCTTGGGAATACGAGACTTTATAACCTTAGAACTATTTTCAGTTCAATTCTTGCAGCTATGTTGCCCCGGGCATTTACTTGTCTAAAATTGGTACATAGTTGTTGGTGGAGCTGTTATACGCTACTCACTGTTCATCTACAAAATAGATTTTGAAAATAATTGTCTTCTGACTTCCCAGCTCACATACAGTATTCCATTTATCAGTTTCTCAATGGCGTTGGAAGTTTCTGTAGGCTGTGAGTTATCTGTTGGCTACCAAATACTATCATCATTTTTTTACCAAGGTTCTCTGCAAAGGTGAGATAAAAATTGGGACTGCTTTAGAAGACGAGAACACGAAAGGTCGCCTTCCTACACCTCTACTCTACCGAGGTATACGTCAGCGCGTATACGGAATATTATTGGACAAAAAGTTGTACGATTCCGCTGGAGCTGAGCAACCGCGCACTCCACCTCCCTCGATTCGAGAGTGGTGCATTTACGGTACGAAAAAACTAGAAAAGCCAGAGATGGTCGAACCGATTAGTCTTAAATGGGACGTACCGGCGTGCAAGCAACTGTGGCTTGGTACCGAGTCAAGCGATAACACGAATCGACTCAAAGCTTTCTTATCGTGTATGCTGTGTGACTCGTCAAGTATGACGAAAACGACCATGGTACCACAAAGATGTGTTATACTGTGTTGTATTTTAAGGTAGTTGGAAGAAATTTTGTGTTGTCAAAATACATAAAATCCTTGAATTCAGTCGTAAATTCTTCCGATTCTGCTCCATACGCGAATTTTGTCCACGTGTGCTTCGTGTATAACGTCTCCAGTGTAATTTCCAATTCAATAATGTTTGATGACTTTATGAATTATATCTTGGTTTTTTTATGCTTTCAGATATCTCATTCAGAAGCAGGGCAGTCAGTCCATCCTGTTTGCCGAGGAGTTAGAGGCGTTTTTAGCGCAAGCTCTATCTCCGCAACTCACTACCGAGTGTAATGTTACGAACCTTAGTCAAATCAAAGTGAGCAAGTTGGATGTGCGCGGTGTCACTTTGGCCACCATCTTCATGCGCGGCGTTGAAGCGGCCATCTTTGCTAACGATGCGTGTGGTTCACCAATTCCCTGGGATCTAGTTTGCCCATGGAACTATTTCGACGGTAAACTGTTTCAGAGTAAACTGAATGTGGCCACCAGCGAGACGGCAACTCTTCTAGATCTTTGTGATGGCAATGTAAGTGCTGGAAAATATCTTCTGCCTGATTTTCTCTTGTCCAGCAAAACAAGATTTTTTCTTGAAAAAAATGCGCTTGTATTATCGTCTCTTGTTTCACATGCTAACCCTCATCTCTCAAAAATACAAGGATAGGTATAATTGGCGAATGAAAATAAGTGTATTGTCGTTTTTCAATTGAAAGTTCTGTACGTCCCCCAACTTGTTTGACACGTAACTTATAGACTTTCTCCCTTTCAACGGTTTGATGTTGAAATATAAACCAGTGCCAGTCTTAACCCGCGTTTTTAATTTACATAAGTAGGACTGTATTGTACGGCAGTGACATATGGGTACATGTTCTGTGAAATATATTTTTCAATCACTTGTGATCACATTTTATCATCAACTTTCCTAGCTTTTACAGTTGAATGGCTAAGCTTATAGAAAACACTTGCTGAGAATGGGGAAATATTGAACTCTAGCTTCGCGCCATATGGCATTCTAGTTTTCTAAAGACTATGAAAATAAATGATTTTGAATGATTCATTCTGCAGCACTCTCGCATGGAAAAACTGGAGCGTATGAAATGGTGTATAATGGAAGGACTGGGACAAGAATTTGTGTTGAATCGTCTACCTTTGAACAGGAATGCGTCAACAATGAGTCTTTTACCTTCGCCATTCTTCGGTAATGTTCCGCCTCACCTCCGAAGCGCGCCGCCTCTGCCGTATAGCAACACCATGAACAATCACAACAGGTTGCGCGGTCGAGGAAGCAAGAGACCCGTGTCCGGATTGGGGGGGACGCTACAGGTTGCAGGGGTACCGGTAGCGAAGTTTCAAGGTGGGTCCCGTGTCTGTTAGATACAAATACAGATTTTTATGTTCATTTATCGCCGAGGATTGTTCTCATTGTATGGTGTTCATTCTTAAAAACAGACACCGTCATGTGTAGTTTCATTACATGTGTAACATATTGAATACTTTTGTTGCCAGGTAACCGAGCTGGTCGCGGTTACAATCCTAATCAACAAGTAGTTGTTGGTGGTAGATCAAGTGTGGATATTGGGGAATATAAATCTAGTCTTCGCGGTCGAGGGTCTCGTCATACCCCTCAAGGCCGCGGTGTTTCCTGGGCACCAGACACAGTCGACAAAGATTTCGATCGCACAGCAGGTAAAACGAAGCTTCTCAAATTTCACCGAATTTCGCTAGCTTAATATCTTAATACATTTAACATACAAGAACTCCAATGTCCTTAATGAAGTTTTGAAAAGTCGAAGCGTCCTTTAATTCGAAAAGCATTCGCAAGATCTTGATAACCCTGTATGTTGATAATTGAGTTCAAATCTCGTCCAGGTCACAAGTTTTTCATGTGCATATAAAAACCGTGTTAGGATTTATATTATGTATGTTGATAAGGTCCTAGTAAATCCTAGAGTTCTTGTATGTTTTTTTAGTGAGACATGTGTATCTATATTAATGATGTGATTTTATGATGTAGCTATTGTCTCGAAAGTTTTGGAATTTTATGGTCAATTTGCCGTAAGAACACTCAAGAAAGCATCTATACACGAATTCGTGAATTTGTGTGTTTAGTAGTTCTCTTGTTTGTCCATGCACGTGATATCTACAACCCATTGCCATTGGCTAAAACTGGAAAATCTTTTCTCGTCATCACCCATGTATAATTTGATCAAATAACCGTTGGTCACGTAAATTGTTTTCATTGCGTTCGTAGGTTATCGACCGTTGACTGCAAACCATTCGCCAAACATGAATCTTCCGAACGAATTTATTGATCACGCTGGAAATTTCTCCCCAAAACCGCAACGAAGAAAGAAACGTGGACAGGTGGTGGATGCAGCTCTCACGCACGCCGGAGAAATGAATCCGCCTCCTCTAATGGCGCCACGTGTGTCGATGCCGGATGCCGCTCACATGTTTGCAAAATTACCTGCGCATTTTGGAACCATGAATCCAGCACACGGACGAGGAATGATGATGGAACCACCTCCGGGTAACATGGGCTCACCGAACCTCAACCATCGGAAAATACCCATGGTAAACACGGCTCCCATGATGGGGGTGAATCCCCCGCTACCGAAATACAACATGATGCCGGGTTTAGGCCTCGCAAATCCAGCAATTCACGATAAAGCAATGATGGGACGCGGATGGTGGTGGGAACAGATGAAACAATCGCCTCATCATACGTAACTACGCGAAAAATGTTGTGTTCACGTTAGAATATCTGGTGTGCACGTGGGAAATGCGTGCTATGGGCATCGAGAGTTCATGCGTAACGCGTAAAATGTCCAGATGTTTGAATTTTATTTTCTTCTCGTGTGGAGCACATGAGTTACCCTGCTGCTTACATGGCAGATGCTTCGGGCCCACATGAAAATTTATTGTTTTCTACGTGTATTTTAGCGTTCTTATATAATATTTTAGGCGATGGGATGTCCTGGCATGCAGCTCTGTTTTACTGTGGATGTTGAGTTTTATAGAGAAAATTTTGGTGATGTATTGATTGTAAGTCTTCATGTGGCCAAATTATTATGTTTTGTAGTTTTATGATTTATTAATACTGTGAAATAAATTGTTGTTTATCCAAACATTTAGTTTGTTGATTTGATTTAAAACCAAGTTTCCTCATGATGACGATTAACTTTATTTCGTACTCATTAGCTTTTTCAGCAAATGCTGTTTTCCAAATGGTTTGTGTTGACTATTTGGAATTAAAAATATACAAGTTACAAATTGAATTTCTAACTACCTTAATTAATCAAACAAATAATCAAAACTTACAAATTTGATACTAATTACAAATTAGATAAAGGTGGATGAAAAAACCTTAGCCAAAGAAACTGTAGGATGTTGAAGTTCGTATTCCCTGAGGTATCTGGTTCGAAAGTTCAGATCTGCTGTATTCCAAACATTTTTTTGGAATTCAGATTATTTTAACATGAAGTTTTGTTGTGAAACTTCTTGGACTTTATTTGTGAATGACATTCACATATTGCAAAACTTTGCAGAGTCTTTATTTGGTCAGCGTTCCTAGCGAAATAGGTAGTATCTATACTTGGCTGTGGTCGAAAACTGACATATTGATTAGAGATGGAATTACATGTCAATTACGCGTAATTGTAGAAATTAGAACACGAAACTAATAACCCTATGATCGTAGATGGGAAAGTGTTGCGACAGTGTCGTGATGTTGGCATAGTGTGAGATGATACACTCCTTACTTGTTCAACATCTTATGGAAACAAGGCCGTCCATAGAACGCTTACTGGGCGGTGTGCTTATCCATTTGAAAGAAAACAGTCTGGCATAAGGGACATAAATGGGTATATAAATATAAACACCCCAGATCTTTCATAAACGCACAGGTCAGTGCTGTATCCAACCCGACAAATGGGGAAGAATACTCATCTTTTATGAATGTTTTATGCAGTGCGGTGTTTGAAATTAAATGAAGCAGGAAGGATCTAGGATTTTTCAAACATCAGTCATAAAACGTCGGAGGCGCTCCGCACCTGGGGGGCTCTGAGGCATTCTCCCCTGAGAAATTTTGAAATTCAGAGCCTTAAAAATGCCATTTTCAGCGTCTTAGAGCATTACAAAATGTATTTTGTGGGCATCGTTTTTGCGTAAAAACAACACATTTTGCTTACGTTTTTTTCAAAAAAAAATGAAGTGAACAATACTTGAATGTTTTGCCAAATATTTCGGCTCATTATCATGCCAAATATATGGCTCATTAGCATGTCTAGGAACGTAAAATTTATTTTATAATAATGCTATTCAAAAACAGATATAGTCTTTAAAAATTTCTACCAAGTTGTCAGGCATAGACCCCCCTAGAGACCCCCATTCAAACCTCAAACCTCTATGTAATGATTTAAGTTAGAAATTTGGCACTACAAGTGACAGTTCATAGATATAGAAAAGCTCAGACTTCAAACCATGCAAGTTTATTGTAACTCTTTACCCATCTCCACATCAGTGCCAGCAAATTCACCTTTTGAGAAAAAACTCAAAATTTTTTTCTGCCAAAGATTAAGCAAAAATTATCAGAGTGAAAGTTTGCAGTTAAGGACAGCTTAATGCCATAAATGTTTATTAGGCATTTCACTTGACTATTATCTTCTGCAAGGTGTGCTATATAGCAATCACTAGTAGCATTGTATTATCAAATACAAACAGAATGTAACCAACATATCTTTAATTATATAATTACATGAATGTTAAAATTGGTTCATGTGTCATGCGTACTGGTTATGATAAATATCTTTTCATATGATCAAAGCTCGTTTAAATGTAAATCTGAAATAATTTAGTTTAGAAATTATAATGATCATCAGAAAAATTAAATAGTGATCATGAAAAATACTTTGCTGTTTTGCCAAATTTCAAGGGTTCGATTCCCGTTGAGTCACCTGATTTTTTCAGGTTTATGAGACAATTGCTTAAATTGTCTAACAAAGTGCGAAGATCATAACTTCGTTTAATTAATACTCATCTTTGTCATGTCACAAACGCATATGTGTAACGGTATTGTTGTGAAACAACATCAACTGTCGTAATTGACCTATTCGAGTAAACGCCGGTGCTTGGTTGGATGTTCTGCTTCTTCCAGTCTAGTTCCAGGGCAATAAATGGTTAACAAGTGCAGGGGAAATTGTGAGTTGTTGTCTTGGGGGCGTGTTTCAGAGCTTTGTGTAATGCAGTCTTGACACTTCCGTTCAAACTTAAGTGTGACAGTGATCACATCTAGTTCCTCGTGCAAGATACTATCACCGCGAGAGCGTCCAAAAAGTTTGTCTTGTGAAAGATCAAGTCCTATCAACATAAATATGTTTCCTTCGAATGAAGTGTATGCCTTTATGTCTATTTCATAGCTTTCTGATGGCGTTACCTGGTCATTTTCAAATGTCAAGTTATGATTTTTCGTGATTTGTATCATGTGACATCGAGTTCGTACTCTATTGATATTGCATCAAACGGAGTTTTTTTTTAAAACTCAGCTTGATGCTTTAATGCAATGAGTTTAGAACACAAACGCGTCGAAAAGGATGTTATCATTCCAGATATCAGACTAAAAGAATGCGAGTTGTTTGAACTCGCTCATGTTGTAAGAGTTGCTCCAGCACATAAGAGCAAAGTTAACGACAAAGGTATAAGTTTGCTATATGGCATAAAAGATAGTTGATTTGAATGTTGTCAACTGAAATCCGGTATTAAAATGAATGTTATGTATGGTAGATTTGGCCCCTTAAGCTCGACGACTCCCAGTAATCCAAGTTTAGTGACTTCATTTGCAGTAATCAATTTCATATGCTTGGGTTTGAATCCTTATATACTCCATATGAACCAGTAGAGTTCACCCATCGAGTGACCTGAGCCCTTGGAAAGATTGACATATGCAGTATGACAGCAAACATATAACTTGTGATTAAATCATGATTTGTAAATATATAAATATTTAGTTAAAGTGCAGCTCAGGGGATGTTTATGACACCACTGACAACAACAAAGCCATACAACAGAATATCCTGTTTGCTTTGAAGAGGAAGGAGTGGAGAAGGGGAAAAATAACAGCATGCAGTTGCAATTTTGCTTTAATATTATAGTTGAAGTTTGGGTTTGTGTTAGGGTTAGGGTTGGGGTCAGGGTTAGGGTTAAGGTTAGGGTTAGGGTTAAGGTTAGAGTTGAAGTTTGGGTTTGTGTTATGGTTAGGCAGTACTTTTCTGATCAACAGAGGCAGAAATTATGTGATAAAACTGCTGGGATGTTCCACAGATAAAGTTTGTCTTAAAATATTGAGTTTGAATATTATGAAAATACATACAACCTGTCTGTTGTTATCTGTAACTAATTATCTACAATGTACGTACGTGTGTATTTTAGATGCACCAGCTGGCTATCCTTACGTGAAATTGTGTTGCTCATATGAAGACTGTGATAGAAGGCTGTTGGTTTTGCTTTGTCATGATGAAGCAAGTAAAAAAGGTACTTCAATAAAATTGAATAGTTATAGCCATCCCCCTTTAACTCTTTTGCAAAGTGTAGCAAACCATTTCATTACCACTAAATGTGACTTTTTAGAGACATTTCTTCTTCGTCACTATCAAGTTTACCAGAAGGCCATCTACAAGGAAATTCCTTGGTTTCAGGTATGCAAAGATTCAATTTTATCAACACAGCGGAAATCTGACAAAATTTCAAGTTTCTTTTCTTTCTGGGACTCTTGGTACACTTTTTCAAGATCTCTTCATATTTTTCTATAGAAGAAGCTATCATTGTATTTGATGATTCCTTTAATTGGTGCATTGTTTTTTTAAGGGACCAATAAGAGCTGTGGAATGTATGGCTATTGATCCTTCAGGTTCTTGGCTGTTGTGCTCCTGCAAAGATAAATATCTGTACCTGGTTCCTGTGTTGGCTCTTATCCTTGTGAGTGAAAATCATGCATTGTATCTCTGTTGTAATTTTTATCATTATCTCTCATTATATACTATAAACTATTGTGCCCAGGGTCAAAACTGGAATGCTAATTGGGGGTGGGGTGGGTGAATATTTAGCTTAGTCTCAATGATTTTAATTGAAAATACATACATAATGTTGTGAGAGCTTTTAATGAAGAACATTGTGCTTGTCTCAAACATTATTTTCCATTGCGTCAAGGGTCCAGAAGAGGTCGACTGCCCACCCCATTGGAATGTTGAAGATTTAACGCGTTTTCCTCCACACAACAGAAAAGGTAAGACGTGATGATTTCGGTGTCTCATGCGACAGTTTAGCACATTCCAATTTTACTTTTAAAATAAAGGAGTCGCCACTTGTATGGTCTGGTGGCAACAATCTTTGATTAACACTCATATTTGTATTCTTGGCACGGAGGTACGTTGGTCATAAATCTATAATTTCATACCATTCAAAGGCCTGAAAATACCATTCAAAAACCCGTAACTACCATCCAAAGACCTAAAACTACCGTTCAAACACCCATAACTACCGTTCAAAGACCCATAACTACCATTCAAAAACCTATAACTACCATTCAAATACCTAAAACTACCATTAACTTACTATAAATACCATTCAACACCCAAAACTACCGTTCAAAGACCTAAAACTCTACCATTCAAAGACCCAAAACTAGCATTCAAACACCTACAACTAGCATTCAAACACCTAAAACTAGCATTCAAACACCTAAAACCACCATTCAAAGACCTAAAACTACCATTCAAAGACCTAAAACTAGCTTTCTAAGACCTAAAACTACCATTCAAAGACCTAAAACCACCATTCAAAGACCTAAAACTACCATTCAAAGACCTAAAAACACCATTCAAGACCTAAAACCACCATTCAAAGACCTAAAACTAGCATTCAAAGACCCAAAACTACCATCCAAACCCCTAAAACTAGCATTCAAACACCTAAAACCACCATTCAAAGAACTAAAATCACCATTCAAAGACCTAAAACTACCATTCAAAGACATGTTACGAAAACACAAAGAGGTAAAATTACCATTTAAGGATTTTAAAATACCGTTCAAAGACGTAAAACCACTATTCAAAGATCTACGTAATACTTATATTCAAAGACCTAGAACTACCATTCAAACACCTGAAACTACAATTCGAAGATCTTAAACTACCATTCAAAGAACGAAAACTAATAGTCAAAGACCTGCGTAATACTAATTCAAAGACCTAATAGAACTACAAGTATTCAAACATTTATAACTGCTATTCGAAGACCTGATTTCAAAGACTTAAAACTAGCTACCATTCAAATACCTAAACATTATTGTGATCAATGAATTTGTTATTAAATTTGTTCTGTGTGCTGCACGCATAGCTTACTGTCAAATTCCATAGTGTGGTGAAGTTATTTTCGTCGATCTCCATAAATTTGGTCAGCCAGTATTTCACTTTGGACTTGAAAATGAAGCGGTGAACGCTTTGAATATTGTGCAAGATAATGTCCATGGTACTTGTTATCTTTTGGTAAGTGGTTGCTACATGATATTTACTGAAAAAGAAAATACAACGTCAATTACACCATGAAATTCGGTTTAAACTTTTTCGTTTTGTAGTACTTTGAAAAAATCTTTGCTGAGTGTATACAAAGAAAAATAATGAATAGTTAGGCTATTCCGTATAAATGTAGCAGGTTCATTTCGTCCCGTAGAAGCAAACACAGAACTGTCTTCTTATGTCAAATTAACGCGTCATTAAAGTAATTGAAACCTCTTTTTCTAGATAACAACAAAGTCAGGTAAAACGATGAAATTTCTTCTGGAAAGTTACACGTTTTCACAACCATCTGCGACAGATACGATTAGCATCACCGAAAGTATGCTGGGCTACGAAATGTTGAGTCATCGATCTATTCCTTTGCACTCGTGTCTTATCCCCAAAGAAAAGTCTGCGCTGCGTTTCGAACTACTCCATATCCAGGCAAGCGAGAGAAAAAAACCCAAATATTTACGTGCAAAAGTGTTGATCTTTTTTTGCCTTTAATTTCAGAGCGAGAAGGACCCAAAAAAGTTGTCTCTGCAGTTTGCGCGGAATCAATCATTTTTATGTTTGCTTCATCCGAAAGAGAAGATTTTCAAGGTGAAGTCGACCACGTCGAGAAACTCGAGCGGACAGAAAATGATTGGAAACTCCTGATGTGTTTTTCTTCATGTAGGTATTTGACGTCGATCGAGAAAATATCCCAATGTTTGTTTACGATCTGACGGAATACACACAGGATATATTGCTCACTGACAGGTTGCTCTTTGCCCTGTGTGTCGACGATGAAAAGGTTAGAGTTTATGGAGTGTTCATTTTGAATAAGGTTTTTCGTAAATCTCTGTAGAAAACCAGTTGTAGACTGAAAAGAAGTAATGTGATAAAGGAAGAATTATTTTGCGTATGACCCGACAAAATTATTGCATATTTTGATAGAACCAAGTGGACTGTTTTACTTTAGTGAATTGGTGCGAGACATGGTTGTGAAATACATTCATTTTCATGAAGCGGCTTCTCCAGTCTATTGCAATTTACACCTTTAACTTTACGGGTGTTTTCCTTTTGCAGGTTAAAATCAACATTTTGTCGAGTCAACTCGCTGAGACATCTCTCGCTGCCGCGAACGGAAAAACGAAAGTAGAACTTAAATTTATATATAATTTTTCACGAAGTTCGCGTATTGCTTTGAATTGCGAATTTGATGTCAAAAAAAAGCATTTGATGAAGACTAAACCATTAAAAACTTTAAGGTTTATCTGGTGTGACCATGTATGGAATTTTTACCCGATTCGGTCGGATGAGCTTAGACACTCCCCCCCTGCTCTGAACTCTGTAACCATATAAAGCAGGTGGGGGAGTTTATGCTCATCTTGTAAAAATATTTGCATATATGGCCAAACTGGGTTCATCATCAAATTCATTGTTTTATGAATTCAAAACACTGATACCCAAAATGTTTAGCTTTATTGCATTTTGAAGAATATTATTTGAAACAAAATTTGCTAAGAATTTTACTTTTTCACGTATCCTAGTGTTCGATCAATCAGATTTTTATAATTACTGACGTTGGTTGTTTCGATTTCGTCGTTTTAGGCATCAAGTTGCATTCAATCATTTACGCTCCCCCCTGGAGAGGACGTGCTCGCCTTATATCGTCTTACCACGTATGTTATCTTGGAGAAGACGAAACATAACGTCAGCGGTCATTCGCATCCCGTCGATGGTTGTTTGGTCATCACTTCAGCTGCGGTGTACGAGATCAGACCCAGGTAGGAGCAACGTGTTTAGCGTTGTCAAGTATACTTTGAGAGACTCCGAGGTGAACATTTCCCTACGAGTAATGTAACTGATGACGATTGATCGTTGGTTTTATCAGAGTATTTCACCAAAATATCATAATAAGTACCATGTTGCTAAAATAAACGAAAAGATCTGATGGAAAAATGATCAGCTGGCTTCATACCAGTGTGCAATATACTTACGTTTTTTAAAACAATGCATTTTCAATTGTTTTTGTCCATTTTAAACATCCGAGTCTCGTTGTTTGTTTACAATGTTATAACGACTGACCAACCCTAATGAGTGCTTTTATCGGCCGTAACAATAATCGAAAAAATCAGACTGGTGAAATGAATCTACATGGATATCATGCAGTGATGCTCAACAAAACGTTATTAGTAGCCAATCAACGTGACCGCCTGTTACATGACAATATATGATAGCAAGGTATAGACTGTAGTCGTCGAGGGAGTTGATATCATACGGCTTCATATTTTCCATACCTGCGTGCTCGCAAAGTTTTTTGGCTAACTGAATTGATTCAGCTCAATTTTTCGATGGTTTTGTAGGGTTTATCCAGAAGAACTTTTTGTTGAACTTGCAGTGAAGAACGTGGACACGGCAGCCGCTGACCGACTGGCAATAATTACGGGCCTCGATGTGAACTCACTTTATGAGGTGAGCTTGCTCATTGAAATCATCATGCATGGGGCTTGTCATGTGTATGATGCACATCTAAAAGAAATGCTGTGCTTTTTTTTCATCGTAGCAAGCTGGTGATATTGCAATGGAAGCTGGACAGTTACAACATGCTCTGGAACTTTATCAGGCTTCAAAGGTGAAGTAATCGTTTGTGGAAATTTTGTTACTGTGTGTTTTCTCATGAACCCTCCTCCCGAAGGAGTAGAGCGAGTACCAAAACCTTTTTGTGCATTCTCATCTAGTGTCAGCACAGTCGACGAGTGCGGAAGTTATCACAGCATGCGAGCATTGTCGATGTCATTGTTTACATTCAAGAAGTAAATACTAAATAGTTTTAAATATTTGTGATTGGAATATGTATCAATACCGGTGGGCAAATGGTAAAAATGAGTACAGAGAATGAACGTTCCCCTTGTCTTTGTAGATATTGCACAAACCAGCGGAAGTTTCTTCTACCGACAGAAAGAAACTAGCAAACCTTGCTGTTCGATGTTTCGTCAAACAGGTAAGCCGTAACAACGCATTATTTTCTCAGATCCCGTGTAAGACTGTACGCATAAGAATAATAAGATCTGCAACTAGTGGCTGTGAACCGTAGTACATACAACAAATTGATAGTCGGAGCTGGACGTGATGCTCGCGGGCTTCTTCGTTCCCATGTCTTTCTTTAAAAAGTTGTGAGAGAAAAGCCCTTGAAATGACGCTTATGGAGGGAGATATATTCTCATGTTCTCGCGTACAACATAAGTTTTGATGCCAGTTGTTTTTACTGCATGTAGAATTGAAAATGCGTGCATTAGAAATACGTCTGAATGCTTACGGCCGGTGGCGAGCACAGTTCCTCCTGCGAATATTTCTTTTTTGTTTTGCAGTGAATACAATCTTTGTTCAAGATTCTGGTTATATAGCATGACTAAATTATCGCGCTGTTTTTAAGTCTTTATCATTGTTCATTCGTCGTGCTCATCTTCATTCATGGGTACACTGCTATTTTCACCGTGATTGTTTTTGAAAAATTGTTTAGATACTGGAAAATGATTCGAACTGCGAAGAAATGTCAAAGTTTAAAGAAAGTTTTTGGTAGGACTTTCTCGAGAGTTATTTGCTGTAATAAAATCTCTTAAGTCGTCGTAATAGATGGATATATATGTATCCTGCAGAAACTTGCCATGTCGTTTCAGTTGTTCGTATCCCACTTTTTGTAGCCAATTTATCAATGACAACTTCGATTACGATGAGCGAGTTGCATTGGAGTTTTTGGCTTCTTACGGTCTTGAAGAATATCTTTTTCAAGTTGCGAAGGTTTGAGAACGAATTCCAATATTGCTGTGAATGCATGATGCGTCGTTTGTTATTTTCGAGATGTTTCTGTGCGTGTAAAACTCTCTATCGATCAAGATTTTATCGGTGTTTAAGGCTCGTGGGTTAGTTGCCGTGGCTCTCGACATCTTAGCAAATAAGGGTCACTTTCATTTGGCGAAGTCAACTCAAGAATTTCTCATCGCCAAAGGATTTGCGAACGTCGTTTGCCAAATTTATAACGGTAAGAACGGATACTTTTGAAAGATACGAGCGTCAGTTATCCTGCAAGTTGTAAATCATGCTCATTCACTTTACAATGTTCGGTATTGTCGCCATGGATAGATGTATGGTCGAGAATTGCTTGAAAAAAGTTTTCTCTTTGTTCAGGTGCTTTCATTCGCTGTCTTTCGCCTGTTGATTCGATCAAATTTCTCCTAGCCAAGGTTCGTTGTGTGCGTTTTTTTGCCAGGCAACGTCTGTAATTTTTGAAAAAACCGTCACAATCATACTAAGCTGTGCAATGATTTCGTCATTAAGTGATTAATTATAATAATCAGGTACAAATTATTATTGAAGTTTTGTTCGACTTGCGTACATCGATGAAAAAGTCTTTCAAAAGCGTTTTTGATCACGCCACTTGTGCAATCATCATTAATATTACGCATCTTTGCAGCCAGAATCTATTTTACCGCGTCTTAAATACGTCAAGTCCTTACTTCATGTTCTCGATGAGAGCCACTTACTTCGTATTGCTAAGATGTTCGATCCTTCAAGACCCGTTGCTAAAACGTTATTGATGAAGTACAGCACACATCGCAGACCCAGGTAAAACAACTGAAATACCTTATACACGTGGGGGATTAGATGTTGCATTTGTGAAGGCAAACTATTCATCCTTTAACTTTTAACCTTTACTTTCCACCCTTCAATCTTTAACCTTTACCAAAGGCCTTTACTTTTCGTCCTTTACTTTTTACTTTTCACCATTCACCCTTTATCCTTTACACTTCACCTTTTAGTCTTTAATGTTTAGTCTTCACACCCTTTACTTTCCACCTTGTACTTGCCACCATTCACCCTTTACTCTTTACTTTTCACCCTTTAGTTTTAACTTTTCACCATTTACCCTTTACCCTTCAACTTTTACCCTTTACCCTTCACACTTCATTTTATGCACCATTCACCTTTCAACTTTTATTTTTCACTTTTGTTTTAACTTTTCACCATTTACCCTTTACCCTTCAACTTTTACCCTTTACCCTTCACACTCTTTACTTTCCACATTTTACTTGCCACCATTCACCTTTTAACCTTAACTCTTTACTTTTCACCCTTTACTTTTTACTTTTCACTATTCACCCTTTATCCTTTACTCTACACTCTTTACCTCCACTCTTTACACCCTTTACCTTTCACTTTTCATCATTCACCTTTTACCTATTACTTTTTATCCCTCACTCTTCACCTTTTACCCTTCACCTTCACCATAATTATGACTTAAAATCATATGATATGAACATGCCCTAGAGCTGGATTTCGTGGGTCTATTGGTTTTCAGTGAATATCCTTTTTTGAAATGTGTGTTTTTAGGTCGAATTCTGGTTCATCACAGGCATCAATTGAAAGTTTTCTTAGTTTCACTCACGATCACAGCAACACGGCAGTTCCGGATCTTTTAGGATTGTTTCTGGCGACGCTTATCGTCCTGAATTCCAAGCGAAAGTTTACAACGTTTCCAGATCTGTATGTTTTAAATATGAGTAAACATTGAAGAAATGATGCATGCGTATCAATATCATCCGAATTGGTTCAATGAATGTGGTCGAAATTAGATTGTCTGATTGTTTTTACCGTATGCTTAAATGTGATCATTCTTGGTAACTTTAGTGTCCGCCTGGTAGATATTTTTTGGCTGTGAATGTCACATATCTTTCAAATACGTGAAAGATATCTGAAATATCGAAATATCGACAAACCACCGTTGTTATTGTTGCTGTCAGTTACTATACTATTACAGCACAACATCGTACGCTTTTGTTATGTTTTTTTTCTTCTTCAGTTCATTGATTGCTGAGAATTGTGAAGACAAGACAATGTCAAGGGAGTTGGTATGTTTGATTTATTGTCAATACTGTACTTGAAATAAGTTTTCATTAACTCAATATAATGTTAAATCTTTTGAAAACTTGCGAGTTCATTAGTTTTGCAAATACACGAGAAACTTACTATTTCTAGATGATTACATGTAGCATGAATTGAACTAGACAAAACAAGGCTGCTTTTGGCAGTTTCAACCTTCAACAACAAACTGTTTCTTCAGTTGTCCGCACTTTTATTACAAATTTTCGCGCTAATATCAAATTTTTACATTGCTGTTTCAAAATTTTGTCACAAATTTATTCTTGTTTTTGCCTTTCATCAAAGGAAGAAAGTCTATTAAAAAGTGGCATCTTTCATGAGTATACGACGTTATCTTGTGGTCAGCAGCATTCTGCTTTGGTTACAAACACCGGCGATGTTTATACATGGGGCAAGTCATCTAACGGCAGGTATTCAGACTTCAGACGATGTCTTTGTAAAGTTTCAGATGCATGATAATAGAGAAATTTCAATGCTTTGACATGATATCGTTTTGCATGCGGTAAAATTTGTTTCGTGCGACTTCTTAGCCAAACTGTTGCTTTTCCCAGTTAAAACAAATTGTTTCCTTTGGAGGATTAAAAATTAGGGTTGTCATACCTCTGGCGCAACTCTATGTTAAATCTTCGATTTCTACCAACGTTGTTGAATATGGTAGTGCTTATATCTTTAAGATTGGGCCATGGTGATTTGATCGAAGAGGAAGGAAAAGCTCCACCTTTTCGTGTGGAACTTCTACATATACAAAGGTTTATTTTTTATATATTATTAGTCAGTGGTGGATTTATAGGAGGGGTAAACAGGTGTACATGGAGGGGTGCAAAAACTCAAACTCGTCCTAACACTAAACATTTATTGACTTTATTTATAACCATTGATTATCGTTAAAAAATAGCAGCACTTATTAAAACGTGTTCATATTTATTTTGTTGACAAAAGCAGGCAGTTTTATCCACTTTTAGTTTTTAGTAGGTTAATTGGTTTCTAACCGTTGAACTTTAGCTGCCTCACCAAGCCTAGCACTTGCCTAAAAAATCTTTGCTGGATGCAACGCTGTTTTTAGTGATAGTCTCGGTTACCATTCCTCGTTTGTCTTGAATTCTTTGAGGCTAATGTGTTAAATTTGTCATGTGTTATATCCTGTATAGAATCAGAGTTCGATCTGTTGCCTGCGGACGGGAGCACACGCTGGCTTTAACGAGACAAGGCGTAAGTTTCTATTCTCTAGTTAAATTTTTTGGTTTTGAGTTTTGAAATGAAACTGTGGTTCCGTGTTGACGACAAACTTGTTTGGTTTCCATCAAATTTACAGGTTTACGCTTGGGGTTCTTCGGACTACGGTCAGGTGAGTTGCTTCAAATGAAATGGAGAAGACCACCAAAGCTTGTTGTTTTGAGTAAACGTATCTACAGGGTGGCAAAGTATTTATTGAACTAGGTATACAGCGATCTAAAGCCATTAAAGTAAATTGTTAGCAGGTTCTTTTCTTTACTTTACAGCTAGGTTTGGGCAGCAACGCAAAACAGACTCGACCTGCATTTGTCACCGAACTTGCTGACAAAGATTGCATCGCGTTGACGTGTGGTTATTATCATTCACTGGCGCTGTCCGCTGACCGCTGTGTGTGGGCATGGGGCTGGGGCGTACATGGCCAACTAGGATTTGGAAACGTAGAGGATTATCTTATCCCTGCTCGAGTGACATCGCTGGACCGATGTATTGTAATACGATTGGCTGCTGGCTATTCTCATACTGCTGTGTTGAATGCCGAGGTAACTTTTTAGTCACTGGTTGAAAGGGATTCAAAGGGATCCAAAAAAATTGTATTACTTTATTCATTTCGATTTAGGGAAAGGTATATACGTTTGGTGGAGGTTTGTTCGTTATGTTAATATTCCACTCCGTACGTTACAATGTGATGTGTGCAAACGCCACATTATTTCGAATAATTCAGGTGTGTTTGGTCAACTTGGGCACGGACCAATCAAAAAGCAAACTCGACCAAAGCTAGTCGAAGAAATTGCCCACGAAAATGTCCAGTTGATATGCTGCGGGTCCTTCGAGACGGTCAGTTTCTCCGCTTTAGTCAAACAAGTTTGTCACCTATGGGAGGTGAACTTTAGTTGTATGACGCAATGTCACCAACACTATGCGTGTAATTTATTTGATTTAGATGGTCGTCACTTCAAGTCAGAAGTTTTACAAGTGGGGACGAAATGCGCAACTTATACGACAAGCCGTAAGTGGAAGTGTTGAACGAAGTCATGTTGAGATTTTTGCTATTTTTTTTTCGGTATAAATCGTCATTAATCTCGTTCTGCTTGTTCTATCCTTTCTGCGAAGATTAATCTCGTTCTAATGCATTCCTTTCATTAAACTTTAATCTTGTTCTGCTTCAGTCCTTTCATTAAAAATTAACCTCTTTGATTCATTTTCTTTTAGTAAACTTTAATCTTGTTCTGCTTCAATCCTTTCAGTAAAAAGTAACCTCGTTGTGGTGCATTCCTTTCAGTGAACTTTAATCTTGTTCGGCTTCAATCCTTTCAGTAAAAATTAACCTCTTTTTCATTCATTTTCTTTTAGTAAACGTTAATGTTGTTCTGCTTTAATCCTTTCAGTAAAAATTAACCTCGTTCTGATGCATTTCTTTCAGTGAACTTCAATCTTGTTGTACTTCAATCCTTTCAGTAAAAGTTAATCTCGTTCTGATGAGTTCCTTTCAGTAAACTTTAGTTTTGTTCTGCTTCAATTCTTTCAGTGATTATCAACTGTTGTCCCTTGCGATCTTTTTGGAAAACATTGACATTATCTGTTTGTTTTTCTGCTTTTTACTTACGCATCTTCGTATTTCTTGTTAACACTAGAAAGATTATTTTCAAAAACCGGATCACAAAATTGCACCAAGAAAACAATTGACACATTATCTTGTCCCCGTGGAGGTTCCATTGAAGATATTTTCACGTATCATACAGGTAGTTTTGCTAACTTTTGATTGTGATAACGGTTTTATGCCTTTCGACTGTCAATTTATTCAAACTGTGCCGCCACACACTGTCGTTGTACTTTATCTAGATTCAATGCGGTAATAATCATGCCATTTTTCTAACGGAGAGCGGACACGTTTACACCATGGGACAAAATGATCGGGGACAGTTAGGACTGGGAACAAGATCAGAAAAGGTACATTTCTATTGCGAAATTGTAGGTGTATTTGGTTATGGGGCTGTTTTTGTGTGACAAAAATGATGTGATAACAAGAGTATTTTCGCTCCTCTTTTACTTGCTTGACTCAAAAGCAACGAAACCTTTTTTTTTGCTGAAGAATTTCAGTAAAGTTTTGTTGAAGAGAAAAGTGGCTGCAGCACAATTGAATGAACCGGATGTTAACTTAACTTGTGGATGTAGCTGTAATGCATTGCGTGGCGCCATGTTAATTGAAATAAAGACGATGAGCCGAGTATTTCTTTAAAAGCTTACATTCTCACAGTCTATGATAGAGTGGTTTACTTCCCTGCAACAAAACAAATAAATTTCTTGCTGAACGAGAAGATTAACTGTGCAAATTTTTCATCAATAAGCATTGAAAACAAGCGTTGTGCGCGCATAACAGTTTCCTTGTTGTCTATAAATGGTTCTCTGTAAATTACTTAACGTAGTTATTTTACAGAATACAGATTACAATATTATCTGATTTACGTTTTGTCGCAACTGTATTCTAAATCTACTGTATACTTTTGAAGAATTTCATGGCGTATGCTCGACTCTTTCTATCCCTGCTGTTTCTACAAATTTTTTATGTTCGATTCCAGTCAAGCCCCATGCTTGTTCAGGACCTGATAACTAGCGAAGTCGTGTCTGTTGCTGCTGGAGCTGCGCACTGTGTTGCTGTGACCTCTCAAGGACACACATACGTGTGGGGGAGGGGAGACTGCGGTCAGGTGAGGCATTAAAGACCATTGTCATATAACATCGCCTTCTCCCGAGAAATAGATGTGACAGCAATGGTTATTGGCTTCGTTCGAGTTGAAGAGAAAGAAATATATCATCAGTAAAAGTTTTTGTGACCAAAGGTTTTAATTTCTTTTTCTTTTTCAAGCTTGGTTTGGAAGGCCCAAAGCTAAAAGAGGTCGTATCGCCTGTTGCATTGAAAAATATCCCTGTTTATCAAATGTCCAACGAATGGAACGCCTCTTCAGAAGTAAGATGTTTTATGATGCCCAAACAACGGATTTGAAGAAGCTTTAGTGGCTACAACGATTATTCAATGAACTGATGTGTTACGATGCATGAGCTTGTAGGTAGTACGTAGCACACAGCCGCCATCTTGGTTGAATTCAACAAGGGATTTTTCTTGTTTACCATTCAAATTTCAACCAGCATGGCGAATATTAACTGTACTTGTCTATTAACTCATTCGGGAATGATTGCGATCCACCTCCAGGAAAAAGAGCGGTGTTGTATGAAAAACACGTTGAACGCTTTCTTTAAGTAGTAAAGAATTGGTAGACCCCCAGAGGGAGAGTGTGTGTTTCATCCATTAAAATATAAACTAATCACATACAAACTGCTTTAACTTCACTATGACAGTTTTATCTTATTTTTTTCCTGAAGATCTGTGCAGAGTCAAGATAAAAAACTTCGATGTATTTTGTTTTAGTCTTTGGATGAACCAAAGTTGAATGAATTGGGATTCGAGAAATATCTTTCGGACTTATCTTCTATTGGTAAGCCATACATTGTTCTCTATATTTTTTCTCTTTCGAAAAGAAAAAGAGCTTCGATTAAAACATTTTTAGGATCAATTTCCTACGGACGAGAGGCGATTGCCACTGCACTCTATCAGTTGTATGGCTTTTACAACGACAAGACTATTTTGAGGTATTTTAAGCTTCTTCTATCGGTAGAGTTAACTGCATACACACTCTGGAAAGTGAAAACGACAAGGAAACGTTGTAGTTGCTGCCATTCTATCTATCCATCATGGCTCATTCAATTTTCTGCATTCAGTCCTGCTTTGTAATTACTGTGTGAAAAATTCATTTAGACATTGCTATGATGTAAAAGATCTCTTCTCCTCTTCCGTGATATATAAGTTTCAAGGAAAATGGCCGCTATATTTAAGCTATCGTTTAAAGGCTTTGACAAATTGGTTTCGAACTGTCGAAACACGAAGTGTAGAGGTTTTATCGGAAACGAAGGAGATAGCTGAGTCCGTAATAAACGAAACGATCAGGTGAAATTGTGTCAAATGCTGATCCTAATGTATCGTTTGGATGTAAGAAGGGACCTGTGGAGGTTTTGTCAACAAGTTTTCATTTTATTTGTAGAAATCTGTCAAATTCTTCAAACGAGGATTATTTTCCTATGAATGAAGCTGTTCTGTTGTTGAATGAGGTACCCATGCGCCCTCGCAGTGTCAGCGGTTTATTTTAATTTTTTAATTGTGGAAAACACCTTAAGTTTGTTGCATGCAGCCTCGCTACTGGCTTACAAATATCATGGACAGGGGTGGGAGGAATGAGTGAAATGTTCGTAGGTTTGAACACTTCCGTGGGTGGGTGGGGTTAAACCCTCTCCTTGGTGAATCCCTTTCGTAATACGTGTAGATTGGCAGAAAACACTTCTGCTCTTTTTACTGGAAAGATTGTTTCTTTTTTTTTTATAATAGATTTTTCGATTTTGGTTTGAAATCTTTTTTGATCAAGCAAGTCTAGAGGCTCTTTTGGAATCTCATTTGGAATTTTTGGCATGTCCTCTGTCCATTGTATTACTACGGTATAATTTGAATAAATATTATTTTAAACGTGACTACGCTCAGAGATCCACAATGATCATTTGTGCATTTGAGTGCAATTTTTATCGGTTTGTCGTTAGGTTTTTAGCGGGTTTGTGTAATCCCCCACGCTGCGGTCAGTTTTGGTTTTTTTGTTTTTGTCGTTTGTGATAAAAGCGAGGATAAATTACTTTTTTGTGAAATTCCATGTTCTGCATTGTTGGATGTTGTTTAACATCGTTATCTTCAGTAGACGTTGCATGTTCGACATTGTTCAACATTCCGGCATTGGTAAACATTGTTCAACATTGTTAAACATTTTTAAACATTGTTTGACGTTGTTCACCATTGTTTGATGTTGTTCAACACAGTTAAACATTGTTTGACGTTGTTCATCGTTGTTTGATGTTGTTCACCATTGTTTGATGTTGTTCACCATTGTTTGATGTTGTTCACCATTGTTTGATGTTGTTCACCATTGTTTGATGTTGTTCATCATTGTTTGATGTTGTTCACCATTGTTTGATGTTGTTCACCATTGTTTGATGTTGTTCACCATTGTTTGATGTTGTTCACCATTGTTTGATGTTGTTCACCATTGTTTGATGTTGTTCACCATTGTTTGATGTTGTTCACCATTGTTTGATGCTGTTCACCATTGTTTGATGTTGTTCATCATTGTTTGATGTTGTTCACCATTGTTTGATGTTGTTCACCATTGTTTGATGTTGTTCACCATTGTTTGATGTTGTTCACCATTGTTTGACGTTGTTCACCATTGTTTGATGTTGTTCATCATTGTTTGATGTTGTTCACCATTGTTTGATGTTGTTCACCATTGTTTGATGTTGTTCACCATTGTTTGACGTTGTTCACCATTGTTTGATGTTGTTCAACACAGTTAAACATTGTTTTGACGTTGTTCATCGTTGTTCAACATTGTTTGACGATGTACAACATTGTTCCACATTGTTCGACTTTATTTAACATCTTATAACATTGTTAAACATTAAAGTGAATAATTTGAACCTATGAACATCGTTGCGTATTTGTAGTTGTCAATAGAAGACTAACTTTGGGTGTTGTGTTTACTGACATATCTACATTCTTAGCGATAATCATCTTCGGGGTCAAGTGATGGGTAAATGTCAGTGTTAGGTTTACTTGACTCCGAAGTTGACTATCGCCAAGGATGTGCGAAAGGTCAGTCGTCAAAACCTGGACGATCAAAATGTACAAGCTTGCGTTGTTGAACATTGCTCAAAATTATAAGACGTTTCATGTATCTGAAAATGGAGGTACAACTCTAGTTCTATAAATATAGGTCAGACCAAGCTAGCAAGACTGCTCGTGAGAATTGATTTTTTTGGAACTTTTTACTGTTTTTTTAGAGGTGTAGCGATTCAAAAGAAAGTAAACAGTAACGACAATGCCAACGAAACCAATGATGACCTGAATATGCACAATACCTTCTTTCCACGTCAGTTCACACCTGGATTTTTATGCGCTATTACCGAAGCAACAGTCGAACAGCTCAAAACACAAGCACCTCGTCGACAAATTTTTGACGAAGATTTAGATTCACTGCTGGTCACACGAACCGCGGGAACAACTAACGTCTTGGTGCCATCATTTAAAGGAAAGACTAAGGCAGATGTCGAGTCTGAAGTCGACTGGGGGGAAATTTTCGAAGAACTTCTTGATCATCTCGAACGTTACTCTGATCAAACGGACTCAATATCACTCACAACTTCGCTGACGTTACCCATTCACCCTACTCTAAAAACTTGCTAATTTCAAATGATAATCAAAATTTAATTTATCTTTAGTAAAGGAAATAGGTATTTGATTTATTTAATTGGCAATCAAATATATGCGGCTACGGTTTTGTCTCCCATTGTGTGACGTCAGAGGATTATGTATCCTTGGTAACGACGACAACAACTGCGGTTGAAATAGAAACGCACAATTCTGCACGCGTGAGGTGATTTTAGGGAAGAAATTGTCCAGTTTCTGAGTGTGAAATCTCACGACATATTGTCCATAATGCCGCGAAATCCATACCCTTTTCCTCAAGTGGAGAGCGATGACAATTTTGTCAAAGGTGATCGCAGGAAGGTTTGTTTTTTACTCGTCGAAGTTAAGAATAAATTAATTTGGCATCAATTATGTGCGAAAATCAGCCATGAGCGCTAAACATCGCTTATTTTTTTCGGGATTTTTCATTTGAAATGAATCTTGTTACAAATACAAAGGAAGCCTATTCCAGCTATTGACGATTTGTTACAATTTAGATACGTGGGATTCCTTGTACAAGTAGCAAACCGGTGAAATTCGAGCTTTACCATAAAATGTATTATAATTACAAGCTTCGATGACTGAACATTCCGCTTATCATCCACTAAATGACCTTACTTGAATGTTCCACTTAACAACATAGATCTAAGATCTCTTTCTAGGGGTTTTGGAGTTTCATATCGATGTATGTTCTGGCATGTGTGCATCTATTTGATCTCTTTGCAGTATGGTGAACCTTATCAAACTGTCGCAGAGCGATCAAATGGAGACGATCAATGGAATCGTCTGTATAGAGCGGAGACATTGTCGAGCAAACGACGCGAAGTATTATATTTTGACCCACAGGTGCGATTCAAATAATTCAATATTCCTTCGTGGGTTGCGGCAGGGGGGGTTGATGTTTAATACCTAAGGTGTTTTGCATCGTTTTAGGCTCCCAGCGACAGTCTGGATTTCGTTATCAAGTCGACTTACGATCATCACGGGGAGTTTTTAAGTTCCAAAGCGGAAACACTGATTCAACCGGAAACGAGGAATTTTCAAAATGGGTACGAGGGTACGATGTCCATTTCTATCAAAATGGGTGCTAGTTTACATGTTAGGGTCACACGTAAACGAGTTTACCCTTTTAATGAGTATCCCAATAAAAAATTAGAATTAAAATGAAATGCCTTACTAGACCATTACACTGGTTATTTCATGAAAGACATCGACTTTTTCTGGGCAACCCTATAGGGCAATTCAGCTGGTGAACGCATGCATACTTACATTTACTTACATTTACATCATTGGACAGGCACTTGTCGTGAATTAAACAAAAGGTATTGTTTTACTTGCCTTTAATCATCTTTCAGACGTGTCCTGAAGAATCGCCCTCCACCAGCGGGTCCGATGATCGACCTGAACAAGTTGCCGCTGAGAATATCGTCTTCAAATAAGCGAGAAAGTGTTCATTCTGTCAACGGAGCAATAGGTTCGTGAGTCAATGATGAAATAATGTCAAATACTTCAATCACTCTAGTAAATTTGAAGACCTTGTTGAGGGCCGAACTCGAGCCGTCGTTTTAACTTTGGTTAGGAGCAGTCGTCGTAAAAGGGGGTTTGCACTACTGTAAATGATTCAATAAACGACCCCCCCCCCATCAAATATAGGCCTCGTATCTAGCAAATGCCCCCTTGAAGCATGATGAGTATGTGTTAAAAGTCTCCTACAAATGAACAGCAGGTCTCTAATAGACCGTTCATATTCAAAAGTTCTTGTGATACACATATTGTGATCACGATTTCGATATGCTTATAATGTACGAAATTGGATCGTTTGATTAATTTAGTGAAATGACTCCGAAGTGATACTTTGCCGTCAGGAGTGATACTTTGTCTCAAACCATATATTTCTTCACACGTTTTATTTTCTTCGTTCCGTAGAGAGCCATCACAGTGCTGCAACGAACCGCGGATACTCCAGGAAACACGACGGAGGTTTTTATGCATGCTGATTTTGGAAAGATGGCATCGTCAACTGTTTGCGTATTTTTATATCTTGTCAATTCCAAAATATTTTCTTCAAACTTTTTTTCTAACCGAGGTAATAAATTCTTCTCGATTTGTGCAGTTGCATTTTTATATTTTTCCTTTTTTAAAATGCTCCTCTAAGGTGCTTATGCTTAGCGAAGAAAGCTGATTCCTTTTATTGTTTTCTTTTGAAATCAACTATTTAAAAGAACTTCTAGAATGACAGTGAACAAATATTAGTATCTCTTTCATACTCAGCTACGAAGGTTTTTGTATTGTCAATTTGCATCAACAATGGCGTCACGCTGCGTAACGAAGCTTGAGCTATTGCGTGTATTGTTACAGACTTGTGATTCTGTTTCATCCTGAAGTATATTTTGATATTCTGTTAGTGATATTTGATATGCGAGTTATTATGTAATTTGATATCACTGCTTGTTTACATGGAACATTATATTCCGAAAATTTCTTGAAAATATAAAAAGAGATATATGCAAAAAAAGAGATGCTCATAAACTGCTGTAGAATTCAGTCAATTGCAGTCAATTTAACAGTTCTGTTCAATGAAAATATTAATTAAATAGCTCAATTTTTGTTTCACAAGCTCTTTGAGTAAATCGTACTCCTGCTACCGACATATTACCGAACGTCGAGACTTGATTGATAAAATTGTTGATAAATGAGTGGAACGATGGAGATGATTTAGAATACATGACAGTTAACGATTGTATCATGTCCAAGTAGATCTAACACTTCAAGAAACTTATATTAATTATAGCAATTTTTATGCATCCTGTATTATTATTGATATACAAAGCCTTTGGTATATCGTTTCTATATTGGCCGTAAACGATTATTGGCCAATTTACTTTAATCCATATTGATGTTTTTGCTCAGCAACTTAATTGCATCTTCATTTGCATCTCCACGTTGCATATTTTATACTTATAGTTCATTCATACGTGATATTTGTCACAGATGTTTTCACTAAGGTTACGTTGTGTTGTATAATCCGCCAAAGAGACGTTTACGAAAAGCATTCCAAAAGATCTTATTAGACTCTGTGAAAAGATCCCAATGCATTCTGGAGTTGAATGTCCTTTGCAAGCAGTGTGAGGCCAAAAATAGCTTTTGATTATCACTAGTACTCGAGATTTGTGCGTCATCATAACCTCGTTCGTTAATCGTTTTATGTTCCGCGAATATTTGATACATTTCATTTCGACAGTCTATGCTCGTGGCTATTACATCGCTTTGTTGTTCATTCTTGGGCAAGGACGCGTGAATGTAATTCTGTTAAAAAAAATTGCCCTTTTAAAATTACGGATCTCTATTCTGCGACGTATTTCCGAATAAACAACCTAACTTAATGCATTGTGAGAAGCATTTTTCGTTTTCTGGAAAGTGATCGAAAGAGGGGCGATTTTCGTTTTCTCTCTTCATTCGAAGAGCATTCTTCATTGGTCTGGCGTCGCTGTATGTCATCATGATAAACCATTTGCATACGAGAGTCAAGCAAGTTGGTCCGAAATGGTTAGTACTCTCTGGTTTTCTTGTTCTTCTGATATATTTCTTTAAACTAAACATCGACACGCATAATACGCATGAACTAGACAGCGAGCAAAATCCTCGATTTCCATGCGAACGAACGACGCAAGAAATGAAGGAACTCGGCGAACTGTTTAAGGATGTTCACGAAATCTTAAACCGAATGCGCATTCGACATTTTCTCATCTACGGATCGATTTGGGGTGCCTATCGTGTTCAAGGACCATTGCCATGGGATTATGACATTGACATCGGAATCTTGGGCGATGAAGCGTATTCAAAAATCCCTCATAACGAATTCATAAAAGCGTTCGAAGCCAAAGGAATTAAGGTTGACGATCACACTTCACTCTCGAGTTGTTACTATTTCAGGCGAGGGGATTTCGCTCAAGTGGATGTCGACATTTTTTATAGAACGCGAAACTACATGCACCGAAGCGGTTTGGTCACTTGGATTTTGTATTATAATTATCAGATGTATCACACTTTCCCCTCATGGATGCTTGACGATCCTTTACCGACCGTAAAATTCATCGATGTAGAAATGCCAGTACCTAGGGGTGGTAAAGAAATTCTCAAATATTTATACCCACACGACTGGGAGACACCGTTCGTTCCTGCTGCTTGTCGCTCAGTTCAAAACAACGAGTTGCTTGCGAGCCGAAATGTCACTATCGACTGAGAGTGAGGGGGAATTTGAAGCAATCCTCGCTGAGGTTTTCTCGTTTGATCAAATTTTTGTAAAATAAATACTCAACTTCCTTGCAATGCATTCACGAAGACGTTTGGAAACATTAAGGCATGGAATACAATTTGTTTTCATTTGTCCAACAAAGAATATTTTTTATCCGCCCAATTGTTGTCACGTAAACGATATTCGCTTGTAGTTGGTATTCGAGAACATCTGCTGCAAATTAGCTTTTAGAAAAAGTCAGAGGTAGAAATAGTTGCCATACCTTTGAACATAAATTATGATCGACGATAGAAAAACATAGCCATACCAGTAATTCTACTTGGAAACAAAAATATTCTTTGTAAACCGGATATTTAACTAAAACTACGCAAATTGGTGGCATTTCTATTTGTATGTGTGTTGGCAAAGTGAAGCTAAAATGGTTCATTTTAATATGTTAATATAACAGTCCAGTAACATGAAGTTAATCGTATTGATGAAATCACGAAAAACGTAATCGAAGAACTGACTCGGCTAATTGGATAAAACAAAAACCTTTTACCAGCTCTTTCAATAAACTATGTGGATTCTCTTTGAGGATACAAAACAAATGATACAAAGCAAATGACACAATTATACTCTAGTAAAAGACCTACGGAATAGATAAGCGAAACATTTCGTTCAGCAAAGCGGGCACTTGCTCTCTTGCAGCTTATAGAAGTCCCACTGTTCTTTTCGTTGTTCAGGGGCGGGGCAAGGGAAGCTCCGATGGAGGTTTGTTTGCGAAATGATCATATAATTACAGTGATATTGACGCACTCTCGCCCACAAAGCCCGAAGGCAAAATTAACAAACCACAGTTGACCGACTATAAAAACTATTGACAAATCGTAATGAAGAAAATATTGTTCGTCCACTAAGGACAATTTAAAATTATTCGGCCAAATTCAACTTGCATGTTCAATGATTTTGAACCACTTAAAATTGGAATTTGTGTGAGAGGTTTTACAGCTCTTCGTCATCCCCCGGTTTCCACGCCCCTGACATTATCTCAGTGCAAAAAATGAGATTTACTGCCTTGTCAATTTCATCAATTAGCGTCATTTCCCCAGATCTAGAAACCATACTTACTTATCGATGATATAAATTGGATATACATCATCAAAGATAAAAATTAATTAGGGTCGACAAAGTTGATATATCAGTCTGCATGTAATTGGAGCACTTTACCTTTAAAGATAGGAGATAGGTAAAAGCTCGGAACTTTTTGAGTAGTCAATTGGTTGTGAATGATTTGCTGTTTTAACTTATTAATTTCTAAATTAGTATGATGGATTGTGTGTATTATAGCAAGGCCTTGCAAAAGAGCGCGAGTGTTAAAATCTATTTTCGTAATGATTTTTCGTTGACTTCCATGTTTGTAGAAAAGATTAGCCTGTTGTCTTCATTTTCTTGATGATTAAGAACAATGTAGAAGCCTAATTAGAATTAGATTACAATGCAAATGGAGCATCTTATTGATCTTTCGTTTGCCCGGAGCAATTTCATCAATCACAAATTTCTCCCGCAAACAACCCACCACAAAACTCCTTTATTTCAACATTTTTAGAGAAAACTCATTGTAAAATCTCACACCTGTTTGTTTTCCTTGTGATTTTTAATTGAAATGAAGTGCTTTGCACACTCTAAGCCGACAAGTATTAAATTATTTGTGGCGAAAATGTTCAGATTACCAAAAGTCAAAAACAAATCACCGAACCCAGCGAAGGCCGAAGGTGATAGTATTTATCTTTTACACGTGACGACAGATCCTGTCAGGCTCTTCAAAGTGATTGAGTCTCATTTGAAGATGATGTTTTGAAGGTGCCTTCTCCTTTTTTATATTTAACAACAAAAAAATCCCTTCTTTGCTCCATATGTGTTCTTCCCACCCATATTAAGCCGCATTTCTTGCACTAAATTTAGCAAATATCCTCGTTGAAAATATTGACAGCTTGTGCAAACAAAAGATTAAGTTCGCGTCCTTCCCACACGAATAAGAGTCGGGAAAGAAAAATATTTGGATCATTTATTACGATGGAGAACATCGACAAAAATTCACACAACGCTTCGAATTCAACAGGGACCTATGGTCGAATTTACTCTTACGAATACATTGCAGCTTTAAGCGTACTTGCATTCTTTATTTTCTTGGTGAATTCGATGGTATTGTACCTTTTTGCGTCCTCATCGAGATTACGGACGAAGACGAACACGATATTGGTGAGCATGGCTTGCTCGGATGTTCTAAATGGATTAGTGGTTATCCCATTACAAATTTTGATCAACGTTCACGTAAAGTATGAATGGTTACGTCTAACTTCAATGGTTCTCTATCGCTTCATGGCTGTCTCGACTATGTTGCACATTTTATTCGTCACCCTTGAGCGACATATTTGCATCCTGAAGCCATTAAGGTATCATGCTTTGATAACGAAACCGCGCATAATCAAAGTTCTCTTCGTCATCTGGCTTATATCCTCCTGCAACTCCGTCGTCTCATTCACATGGTTGGCGTCCGCAGATGACTACAATCATTTGGAGCAACCACCGAGTTTAAACACCTCGAGATTGCTGCGATTTGAATTCGCATACGCGTTAGGCACGCTGCTATTTTTCTTTCTCGCGCCAATGTTTTTAATGATTCACAGTTTTAAAAGAATCTTAAGAGAGATATCCCGTCATGGTAAACTGGATAGCCCTGCTTTAGACTTGATTTGTTCTTCTTCCGGTCAAAACATTTCAAAAAGCTCCTCCAGAGATGGGGAATCTGCGCAAAAACCCTCGAACGCCTTGTTGAGGTCGGAGCGAAAGCCTATTCTTATTTTTTTGGCAATGTTTTTGATATTCACCGTGACATGGGCATCGTGGTACGTTATGATATTAATTGTTTGTGTTTCGCCGCAAGATTATAAACCTGTCGGTGGACTGTGGCCATCTTTTGCCCGCTCTTCAACTTCTCTCGTAAATCCGTTACTCTACTGCTTCGTCAAACAAGATTTCAGGAACACGGCAAGAAGACTATGGGGAAAATCAATTTTCAAACCAAAGATAGAAACAAATACAGTTGAGAAGACCATTCAGCTGAAAGGAGACCATTAAGTCGAAACAGCGAAACGCTTGAAATTTCCTCCCACCTCGAAAAGCAACGAGAAATTCATTTCACGGATTTCAAATTCATTTAGGATTTTTCAAGAAACTTAAAGATTAAAGGGAATTTAAAAATCCTTTCTCTAAGGATTTTGATTGCAATTTTGAAGTGCATTTATTGCGCGTATGGCGAAATTGACTTCGTGAGACATTTTGGAACGCAAGCATAATGCCGAACAATTTTAATTTCGTTGAGTTAATGCATGACCATTTTTCGGCCACCGTACTTAACGTCCACAGATTTAAGGTGATCTTTCAACTGAATGCGGAACAATAACATTCAACGGCCTTACACTTCGGTTGCTTTGAATGCGATTAATTAAAGTTGGCGACACACAAACACACTCAAGTTAAAAAAATGTGTTATTCTCGGTTATTTACAAAAGGAAGTCAATAAGGAAAATCGATATTCACTCGTGCAATTAGTGGCGCGCCAATTAATACAACAAACATGATCTTAGGAGATCTTACAAATTACCTGTACGTAATCAAAGCTAACTTATATCACATGTAAATAGCTACGTTTCTCAGGGTTCAGCGCTATCAATAAGAATATCAAGTGTTATTTTTATCGTAAAAACCTCTAATGTATAATGATGTACATGTATGTTCAATAAACAACGGGATTTAATGGATCTGCTCTGATATTCGCCATGTTCAAACTTGAATCAGTATCGTCGTCTATTTCACCAATAACTGCTCTGGAATATAAGAGAGAGAGAGAGAATGACTAATGATAGCTAAGAATATAAATGGTAACACTTGATCATCTTACATGTTATCCCCTCTGATGATGTAAAGACCCAAGATAACTTGTTCCACACCGCTTGTTGACGAGAAAACCCTCTCGTGGCTTTCGTCCAAGATCAAGTTGATAGTTTGATCGAAACCTTTTAAAAGTCCCTAGAAAATAGCTTAACTAACTAAATTATAAATTATAAGTATTAAATGATACGTAAATTGAGAAACTGTTCGTGATTCGCAACGATTAATGCTACAAACCACGATCATTCGGCCATCTTGAGTAACAACAGCAACAGTATCTAATATGCTTCGAGTTAAAGCTATAAAACTAACTTCGACAGTATGCTACACTTACAATTACAACTCATAGCTAGTAGCCTACTGAACTAGTAGTAAGTATAACTGTATAAAGATTTGCATTCTGCTACAAAACGGTTCGAGGAGAAAAGTCTTTTGAATAGCATGCAATATTTTTTTAAATATCATGATTCTGTCTCACAAATAGCTTTGAGTTGTATTATCCGTGATGATTTAATGCACAAAATTCAAAGGATACGACCAACGTACGATTCCAAAGAGGACGCCATCTTTGTTTTTGAGAGCGTAGTATTTTTATTATCACCTGTTATCCTTCAGTGATCCCACATGATTTCCAACAACTCTGCAAAATTTTAGCCTGAAAGACACAAGACGGCTAAAGCAGCCTCTAGACGGCTTCCATGGTTTCAATCAAAATTTTAATCTCATCGTTTTTATCAGATCAATTCTCACTGGAAGAACTCGTTGGTTGCCCATTGAATGTGATTTTTTTGTTTTAAAGAAGGTCTGAATTTCAAATGAAGTCCAACTTGTTTCTATTCATTTCAAGTTTCAACAGTATTTGAATTCCCTTACATTCTTTCAAAAATCGATCAGTTTTCGCATCCATGTTTAAGTTCCAAGTCGTTTCTGCTCCTCTCCATGCCTTCACCCATTATTATATCTTCCAAGATTTAAAGATCGGTCACGTGATCGACATAATTGTAGCATTTGTAATTTTGCATATTATATACCACATAACTTCGTTCTGATCTATGGATGATGTCAAATGTTTTGCTTGCGGTAAACACGGTCATATTAAGAAAGAATGCCCCGAAATAAGAGCGAGGAAGCTTGCCAATGTAGTTTGTTATAAATGTAAACAAACAGGACACTTAGCAAAGCAATGCAATGTTGACAAATCTTCCTCCGGCATTTCTGTCGGTCGTTCATGGTTATCATCGTCGACGAGGACGTTTGCACGACAAGCGCAGCTGGAAAATGGATTTAAGTTTCATTTCGATTCGACCGCGGCAGAGCAACGTGTATCCAAAGTTCAGTACATCGATTCCCATTGTCATTTGAACTTCTTATTCGACAAGAAGAAGCATTACCACGGTTTTGACAGCTTCAAGAGAAAATTTCAATTTCCAGAAAACTTTGCAGGCTGTGTGACCATATTCTGTGATCCTGCCTCATTTTCCAGCTTTGGTATGAGTGATGAACTTTTGTGTCACAAACAGGTATGGGCTGCCTTTGGTTTCCATCCTCACAATGCCAAATACTACAATGACACTTTGGAGTACAAATTGTGCGAGAGGTTGCAACATCCCAAGGTTGTGGCCCTTGGTGAAATAGGTCTTGATTACTCTGCTCGACTTCAGTCTGAAATTGATATTCAGAAGGAGGTTTTTCGTAAACAAGTTAAGCTTGCTGAACTTTGGAAGAAACCATTGGTCATCCACTGCCGAGAATCAGAGGAAGATGTGTTTGAAATCCTATCGACGAATATTCCAAAGCATTGGAAGATTCATCTTCACTGTTACACTGGCAGTTATGAAATTGCTACGAAATTTTTAAGTCATTTTCCGAATCTCTTCTTGGGCATTACTGGCATAGTTACCTATCCCTCGGCAAAACAAGTTCAAGAAGTTGTTCGCAAGGCACCAATTGAGCGTATTCTCCTGGAGACAGATGCACCATATCTGGTTCCAACATCTCTGAGCAGTGAAACCAGACATAGTCATTCAGGAATGATCCCTTTAGTCGCACAAGAAATTGCAAAGATCAAATGCATCTCCTTGGACAAAGTTTTTGAGCATGCTTTGGCAAATACAAAGTATGTCTATGGTATATCTTAGTCTTGTAAAGAAATTTGCCATACTCTTAATTAGCATTTTAAATTGCCATAGGATCTTGCCATCAGAGTAATATAGAGGACCAGCTGTGCAAAAATAAGCATATCATTGCCTGAATTTAATTCAAGAAAGAGAAAAACGTACCACCAAATAAAAATATGCTTTCTAGTTACACGCTGGTTTGACCTCTGCGTTATTTTGTTGCACTGTTTCTAATATGATTGTATAGTAATTTCATGTATATCAACTGATAATGCAAGGTATTAAATTATTCAAAATTTTATCTAATTTTTAAGAAAACATTGTATAGTAATAATAAGGAATGTAATTAGCATTTATACTGAATAATTTTCTTATACTATTTACAGTAAATTACAATGAATTATAAATTTCAATTCAGATTTTAGGGAAAATTAGTTACTGTAAGCAAATAAAGTTGCTGAGATCTTACATGAAGTTGAGTTTGTGCTGTGGCATATCAAATTGCAGGCGCGTATCATTTCGCACTTTCTGTCACATGACCTCCAATTCGATTTCCTATCACGAATTCACGATCAGTCCAAGAAATTCGTTTTGTCATATACTCCCACAATGTTGTCGTTTTTTCAGCGAATTTTGGACTGGATCCGCAGTTTGTTTTGGAAAGAAGAGATGGAGTTGACCTTAGTTGGTCTCCAGTATTCTGGCAAGACCACTTTCGTCAACGTGATCGCGGTATGATTTACAGTATAATAGAATACGCAAATGAAACTTAAATGCAAAGATGTGTACCTTGCCTGCCGCGGCTTGCATTTTACTCGTTGTTTCTAATAGGAAATGTTTGCAAAGTCTAAGATATGTGATTATGCGAATAGCTGCACGTTGAGTATGTTTAAGGACAGACAGTGATATCTTGGAGCACAACAAGGCAATTAATGTCCGAGTTATTAACATAAAATCTCAGTCAAAAAATTTTGCCATCGAAAAACGTGATCGTCAGGCCGTCACAACAGTAGAAATTCACTGTGCAAACCACAGATCTCTTTGAAAAATGACATGCTTTCCATGCTGGGTACAGTTCAATCATGTGTATCACACTGTCTCACTCTCTGTGCATGAAAAAAATCATTGCACTGCAGGTGTTGTTCACTTCAATATTTTTTCAATGCAATAGTGACCATGCGTGAATCATTTCATTGCATCATTAACTGCCTTGGGTTGAGAGCCACTTTTATGGGGAAAAAAGGCACAAGCAAAAGCGATGTACAAAACGGCTTGACAAAATTTCTAGTTAGTAAAATTTTTTCATCTTCGATTTATTTCGTAGTCAGGGCAATATAATGAAGATATGATTCCTACAGTTGGATTCAACATGAGAAAAATCTCCAAGGGAAATGTCACAATTAAGGTGGATTATGAGTTCCTGTATTCTTAACTTCTTGCTGTATTAGAATAATACTTAAATCTCATTCTTCTATTTGATTTGATTCATCAAATGGTTGGGAATTTTTAAGGTTTGGGATATAGGTGGCCAGCCTCGCTTCAGGAGCATGTGGGAACGATATTGTCGTGGCGTAAACTGCATTGTGTATGTATTTTGAATATCTTATCATATTTGTGAAGTAGGGAGGGTGTATTAAAAATGAAGATGATCCATTTTTCAGACTGGCTATCTGACCTTATCTACCTTATAGTTCATCCCATTTGTAAATAAACCTATGTTGTTGTTAGTTCCTCATGATGTCACTGCACTTGTGAAAAAATTGAGCCTCTTTTAGCTTGTCACTTAGTCTGATCATGAGTTTGTAATAAATTTGAAATATCACTAAGTTATTGCATTCTCTCAATCTCAAATATTGAGCTTAAAAATGGATATTTTATTCAGAGTATATTTCATTTCAATATATATCAAACTAAAATTGGCGCACTACTGATATTTTAATGGGTGATATGAGACTGGTCGCATACAGTCTTTCACTTTTCTATAGAATGAAAAAGAAATTTAAAATATCCGTTTTATAGCTTGTAGTTTGAGATAACGTCTGCTTTGTGAACATTTTTGACAGTATTGTTTGTCTGGCATGAGTATTTTAATTTGAAACTAATCTTTAGTTTGCCTTTTCAGTTACATGGTTGATGCCGCAGATCATGAAAAGTTTGATGCGTCCAAGAATGAACTGCACAATTTGTTAGATAAACCACAATTATCTGGAATACCGGTAAACTTCTTGTCACCATGAAATGAATCTTCAATCTCTCTTTGATCGTTTACTGTGAAGATGCCCTCTCTCAGTTAACACTTCATTGTGCATTGTGCACAATCATAATCACAATAGATATCATATCAGACTCACATGAGAAAGTAACTCCCATGACAAAGGTTAACAGTAGCAACTGCTATAAGCTGATTTTTTTAGATAAACCTATTCATCATGGCTCCGAGCTGTTTGAACTTTTCCCATTCTGTTCTTTTGTTTGCATTTCAATTGAATTTTCCATCTTTTAAGGTTCTTGTCTTAGGCAACAAAAAGGATTTACCAGATGCTGTTGATGAAAAAGAGTTGATTGAAAAATTGTTAGTATGCTAGAAGAAAGGGATGCATGCAAGCACTTGTTCTACTGTTTGTGAAATAAGTAGAATTTTTATGTATTATCACTGCCAATGGCTTGATGGGCATTCTCTGATTTTAGAAATCTTTCATCTGTCCAAGATCGGGAAATATGCTGTTACTCTATTTCTTGCAAAGAGAAACAAAACATTGGTATGGTTTTATATTGTACTATTCAATAAACAAAAGATGTTTACTGTGTTTGCACATGCTTATGTAAACGCAGGAGTTCTGTTAGAGAACTTGAGAGGAGATCAATGCAGCCGAAGTTCAATTTTTCGATTCTTTTTGATTGTTTTAATTGATTGAGCTCCAATAGGTTTCATAGGCTAATGCAGATTCAGCTATAGACCAATTAGCACACTCATTGTATTATTTTTTTTTCATAATATACTGTAGAGAAAGTGAGTTTAAAATAGTCTTTTCAAAAATCACTTTCATTTGTCATGAATTGAAGCATTTTTCTCTTTTTTCATTTTCTAGATATTACTTTGCAATGGTTAATGAATCATTCAAAATCAAAGAGTTAGAGCTTATGATTTATTTTCTATTCGTGAAGATTACTCCATATAGACGAAATTTTGTATAATTAACTTTCAGTGATTATCTTTCCTATTGACTAAACTTTCGAACAAAACTAAATAGAATTAGTGATGATTTTTAAATCCAATCTTTTTTGGATTATCCGGAAGCATCCCTGATCGATGTACTTTGGAGTACGGGAAAGTGGTTTACTCCACATGTAGAGTGATAAACTTAAGAAATGAGTTCAATAATTGTGGCGAAGTTAATTCAACAGTGATATCAGTATTTAGGTAAATTTTTACAAAGCATGTGACCTGAAAATTTATTAAAAAAACCCGCAGGAATTTGAAAAAATGTTGATATGCAGTACGTGCGCGATATTGTTTTTGTTCGTTTTGAAAAGGTTTACTTTGTGCCGAGAAAGTGTTTAATTTATCAAGTGATGTGCGTTGTTTCCTGTTGCATATATTGCTTCGCACAAACTCTGCCCTCCTTTATTGTTTTCGGAAAAAAGACACAAGAGTGTAGCGTATAAGTATTATAGTTTTGTCGTCAAATTAGTTGGGTGCGTCGGAGTAAGTTAGTACTCAGCTTTCTACAAATAAAGACACTAGACTGAAGTATTAGTGGTACAGTTCAGTTGCAAAAGGTACAGTTTAACTTTCATCATTCACGGCCGAGATGTGTGTCCAAACTAACTTCTGGGAACATTTGTACGTGTGGGTGTTGAGCTATTTGTTGTTCGTTCAACGAACATCCGACTGCCTCCAATTTAGGGCCCTTGCCATTTCAACTGTTTGAAAGTCTGAAACTAAAATTGTTTCGTTATTGCCTGTTGGCCTACTTTAAACTTCTTGGACTGGTTTTGTTGATTGTCAACGGGAATTTAATACTGCATATAATTTCAGTGCCATTTAGCAATACATAGTTGTGTGTAATAAGGGGTCCATTTTTATTTCAGAGTAGGGTCTATGTGCTATATGGGCTGAGCCTGAAGAGATGTGATCCTAAAAAATGAGCCACTGAATCCTCCATTCTGGTATCTTCATCAAAAGTGATATGATGATTAAACGCGAGCTTTGAATATTCGATTCCGGTGTCTTCATTATGGGTGATATGATGTTAAATCTTTAGTCCATATTTATTTCTGTTGATGTAAGGTAGGCCAGCTTTCAAAATTGAGAAAGCTGTATATATATTATTCAATAAGTAGAAGAAAAAGTTGGAATGGAAAAACTAAGTCAGCAATCAGTCCACACTCCACAGTAACCTGGTAGCTCTATTTGAGAATAACGCATTTGAGATCTATTGCTAATAATAATTTATTCATATTTATTCATTTTTATGTAAATATCAAGGTTTGAAATCATGCAAACATCGAGACAACGTCGGCATCATCTTTCAACTGGAACGCTTTGAGCAAAACTTTCGGTTATGAAAAGGTTTTCCAAATTGACTTATTAGGAATATAAGCATTTGGGAATATTTTTATCGAAGCAGATATATCGCGTACAAGTATTTCTAAACATGGTATACTGGTCGAAGGCTTTGTACGTCTTCCTCTATTGTGCTATATTCCTGGCAAAGAAAGCGGAATCATTGCCCGAATGTAAAGAAGTACGTATCTCTTAAATTTTACACCTTGCTTGCTACAATTCGACTCGCGGTATTGTAGGGTGTCCCGAATGTACTACAAAGAACGAGAACAACTTTCCTTCTTCCTTCTCATTAAAGTGGAAAGTAATAATGCGTGTGTTAGTGTAGACAGTGACGAATGAACAACAGAGAACAGTTTTCACGGGCAAGAGCATGAATTAAAACAGCATGTGCCAATGTGAAGATTGGAGCCTAAGAATAGAAAATGGAGTTTACAATGAATAAACCAGTGCACAAACTAAGCAAATGTGCGTTTGTGTTGGATGAGATGAGAAACTACAAAAAAACATTTTTGAAGATATTTCTTCTTAATTACGTTACAAGTGCTTAACAAAGAGAAATTCTAATATTCTATTACAACTCCATCGTTTGCTGCGATTTTGTCGCGTCGACCATCGATAATTTAATCTTGAGATTAATTTGATTCGATTTTAAATTTAATTTGAAATTTAACGAAAAGTTTTATTATGGTTACAATATTATTAATACTGTCTCGGTTTCATTGTGTTTGTTTAGGGTGAATTTCATTACGAGTACACAGAATGCGGTGCGGACGGGGGGAGATGGCATGTCCCCGTGCCTCATTATGAAAGTAAATGTGCTGTCACGATGAGACCTCCTCTGTATCAAAAATCATGTGGTATGTAATAAGTGATTAACGTCAGCGTCGCCATCATTTGCCTTGTCCCCTCAAAATGTTCTGTATCATGATGTTTATGGTGAAAAACCTAAAAATACTGAAAACCATTGGCAGTTTTACTGTTCATTTACATTTGCGAGCTACAAGAAAGCAATAAACAGTTACTGCAAGCGTGATTAAGTAGTTTGTGACGTCCGTACTTTATTTAGTTGCGAACAAAAGCTATATCGGTAATCTGAAAGTTGTAACGTTTTTTGGGCAATTGTTCATCATGAATTTTTGTAACTAAATTACGGTATCATCTGTATAATACCTTAATTTCTTATTGTTTTACGTTTTATTGTTTCGAGATTGAAGTTCGAGTTATACAGGGAAATTTCAGCAAGGGAAGTTGAAACTCGTAAACGAGGAATTCGAGTTAACAGACTTCGTATTGACCCAAGTAAAATTCTATGAAAAATGTACTGTAAAATCCAGGGGGGTTGAGCTTACTGGAGGTTGAGTTAGCGCGGGAAGTAAGATGCATTTTAGTTCAAATTATCTGGGTTCTGCTGTATTAGTAATGTCAAAAAGTTCATACAATTTGTACATATGTGACATTTGGTAACGGGGGATGGCTCCAAAATCGAAAACCTTGCTGGCACCATTGGACATTACTGACTGTGACTACATCAAAAAATGCCTTCCCGACAAACCTGAGTTCGTTGTTTTCTTGCTTAGATGGAACATGTCCTGCCGGGCAATTTACTGACGTATCTTTGTTGAGCGAGGAATGCAAACCGTGTCCCAAAGGAAAGCACAGTCTTGGCAGTGCCGTACGTTACACAAATTGGACGGAATTTCCGCCGGATTTCGACACGTATGCGACATTGGACTTCGGAGAATCGTGGAGGAATGAAGGTGAATCGCAGTGCAAGTAAGTGAGTTTGGGTGAACAGGAAAAAAATTTCATTATTAAATTTTATTCTTTATAACATCGCGCGCTTCAACATCATGCTTTCTTGAAAATTGTATGAATTAGTCTACTGAAAAGGAGGTGAAGACATGGACGTGTCACAAAACTAAAGCTGACATATTGCTTCAAATTCCTCTTGTCAAGCGACTTGTATATTATGGCCTGTATGCAGCCTCATTATGGAGGATATTGGTGAACAAAAGTGTAAATAACGACACTAACGTTATTCTGCGATGACAGCTTTGTTTGATCTTATTGCCGCCGCACGTGATTAAAATTATGAAATTTACTATACCGTACATCGTGTTGTTGCCGACTTATTCTCTACATTAGCAAGCAAGCAAGCTAAATTGGAGTTCTAATATAAAAGAAAAGACATCAATTAAGTGTTATACATCATGCATTCTTCGGTATCCTACTCGAATTAGGAGTCATGAATCAACTGATATCGAAGTCAACTGGGCTCTTAGCTAGTGGCTAGTATTTTGGTTTTGAACCGAAGCTCAAACCTCAAAATCAACAACAGTAGAATGCACGCAATATAGAAATTTTTTCGAAAGCATTTATGTGAACAAAACTCCACTCTACATCCGTGTCTTGAAAATGAAAGCATATGTTCGATGTTTTTTAGTGCATCATGGGTTGCAGATGGAAATCTTCTACGTACCGAAGTATCGCCGTGTCTCTTGCGTCTTACATATATTGCAAACGTAAGAAAAACATTGAAGTTGGAAATTAATAGCTAAAGGCTTTCGTTGACAATATATTTATGTTCCACCAATCTTGCTCCGTTCTTCAGGTTGTCAAGGACGAAGGCTCCATAACCTTTTGGTACTATTACACCAACGATTATAACGGCATGTTCTTCAGCGTTTCGGTGAGTAATCATTTGTACTTTTTTCTCATTCCTTGCATGTAGCTATTTATTTTAATTTAACAAGACTTACAACGCAATTACACCGCTACAGAAATTTGTCGAAAATCTTCGTTTTTATTCGCCGTTTTAACTTCACCAAATGTTATGTCGGGGCGAAATTTTAAATTGAAGAAGTCATAAGCAGAAAAGTGTGCTGTATGTAGGCCACCGAACTAAACTACCTGTTCTAAGTATAGGAATCAAAGCTCAGCAGAAAGCTTTTAGAAGAGCCATTCAGTAAAGTGATGATGTCTTGAAAGTAAGAACAAGACGTCTCTCGTTTGTCTGTAAATAAAATCATCTATAACTTTTATGGAATGGTTCTTTTAAAAGCCTTCTGTTAATAGGCTCTAATATTTCCAATTAGAATTCAATTTTCGCCTCGTATATCACTTAATTACGAAGCTGGGCCAACCAGTCCAAGTTTAAATAAATATTTGATAAACCTCCTACTAACGTATTTTATAGGTTCGCAATGAACAGTGCGAGATTACCAAGCAACGCCGTGATGGCAAAAAGGACAATGGTGAGGAGAAAGATGAAGAAATGAGCGATGAAGATATGAGCGACGATGTTTATTATAATACTGATGACGATGACGTGATAAGCCTCGATCCGTCCTCGCAGTACGTATGGAAAAATGCCACAGTAAGTTTTTTCATTTTCTGTAGTTTTTTCACACATCCCATGGTGCATAGAATTTCTCATTTTTCCCTTTCACGAAATGTACAATTAAATGTTGTACATACCCATACGTATTCAACTTAAGCTTAACTGTGCATATAAGCACAGTATAGACACAAACAGTAGTGTCACTTCACTGTGCAACTGGCTACTGTATATTTAATTAGATTACTGGCTGCGGCTAGCCACCTAAGCGCTCCTATTAATTAGAAAATGCAATTCACTGGCTGCCACTATGCTAATCACATGCGCAATAAGATATGCGCTACACAAAAAATTTCTATAGAGTGGGACTTCTGTTTGTTTCTATGCTGTGATCTAAGGCATCACCCGCGAATGTTTGCGCATGCACGAACTACTACATTATAGCATGTGGGTATATGCGAGCGATGCTATGTCGCTTTTTCCAACCGAATGTCGTGTTTATGAATTGAACTCATCTAGTTTGAATAAAAAGGAACAACCTTTATGGCCATACAACCTTAATTGAGCTCGTCTTTCTCTCATAACCTTTAAAACCTTATAACCTTAATTGAACTCGTCTTTCAAACTTTAACCTTTATAACCATATAACGCTGATTGAAATCGTCTTTCACTCATAACCATATGACCTTTGTTTTCGAACTCGTCTTTCACTCTTTTATCTTTTCGACCTTACGAACACCTTTATTCGCATTTCAAACTCTTAGTCACACGTAGTCATGTATACGAACACATCCTACTTCGTCTTTTCGTCAATACTTCCTCTAATCAACTGTCCTTCAAAGCATCTGTGGTTCGTTTATGTACGTTGCGTCCTGTATTAATGAGCACTGCACAATCTAACTTATCGCTTGCATGATGTTCGTTTATCTGATTATGAACAAGTTACAAGCTCGGCGAACTGCTTTTGCTTTGGATATGTTATCTATTTCACACGACATAGATATAAAGGGAGTATAAAATCAATGAAGCGGGGGGGATCTCGATGATTTTGTTGGGGGGAGGATGCTCTAGTTTGATTAGATTTCAACCCGTTGAAGTGACATACGTCAGAATTTTTTATCAAATTCTGTAATCTTTTTGCTATGATTTGGAGATTTTCGGGAACGTGCTCTGTCACACACCAATTACAACTGCTTTTGTTGAATTGTTTGCAAAATTACAGTATAGAGAAGTTGGCCTCCCTCCTACATTCCTCGTACCCGAGGCCAGGTGTCGTTCACACTCTTTCCATCCCTTTCTAAAATCCATCCCAGCCATGAATGTTTGCGACTGCTTTTTCGCTTTCAGTTAAAATTAAAACGTGGAAAGAATCTAGTTGTCTGGCAAGTTGAACGCTGGAGCAACGAAGGAAACAGTTTTTCCAAAATGGCTTTCATCCGAGAAATCGAAGTTAAAGGTCGGTGGGGTTTTGTATAAAACGTTTTTACCCGACGTCGTAGCCGACATGTTGACGTACCAATTGAAAAGAATTTTAATGAAGCTCCGCTCTTCGGAGCACCAATATGGCCGCTTCATCTATTTTTCAGTTGATCCATAGGGAAATAGTGAAAACGCTCGATGCGTAATTTTGCGAATGTACCAATGTTCGGACGTTTTAATATTTTTGTTTCGAATTAATCTTTTGTGTTGGATGAAACCAGAAAGTTTAGTCGTGAGACTTTGTTTAGGCAGAAACTTCTCATGTCATACATAATAACTAATTTGGAGAAAACCAATATTTATTTTCTTTTTGTTCCATCCGTTTGGAAAGTTTGAATAGGAATTATAGGAGGAAGACTCGGTTACTTGAGATGTCTGTGCCTCAAGAGAGATACAATAATGCACTTTGAATTTTCCTTACTTTAGGTACCGCGTCGACTTCGGAATGCGTCAATTGTCCACCGGGAACGTTCGCTGATAAAGTGGGATCAGGAAAGTTAGGAGATTTCTTCGTTAACCTCTCATAATCTGGAATTTTAGGAGTTTATAGTGTCGTCACTTACATTGTTCTTTTTTCTTTTTTGCTACTCGTGTGTTAGATGTGAACAATGTGAGGCGAACTTCTTTTCGGAGGCCGGTGCTAAGGAATGTGAACCTTGTAATGAAAAAACGGAATATGCTCGTGAGTATTCAATACTCGAAAAGAATACCATACCGCAGAGAGGAACTATTATTATTCGCTATATATACAAAATCTCCGATTGTGATTGTTGTTAAAATGTATGGCAACCTTAAAGCTTTGTCTGTTTACAAGTACAATTCTACTTGAAAAGTTTTTGCGATTGCCCGTCGTCTTAACTGCAATGAATGTTGGTAACGAGTGACGACAGATATGTTCGCAGTTCGCATATTATTGAATCTTTTTGTCTTAGCTCGTGGAAGCGCGAAGTGCCTCGAACGTCCTGCTTGTGAGAAAAAAGATTACATGGAAATTTCCTCGGAATGCGATGAAGAAAACAAGGTTTGTACTGACAAATAATTTCAGCAATTGCAGCGACTTGTACCGTGTCGAGTCACGAAGGTTCAACCTTTGCTTTAGCCTACATTGTCACAGCAAGTATGGCCGAGACGTACTGTTTTGCTTGCACTGTCATAGAAAGTATGGCCGAGACGTACTGTTTTGCTTGCACTGTCATAGAAAGTATGGCCGAGACGTACTGTTTTGCTTGCACTGTTATAGAAAGTATGACCGAGACGTACTGTTTTGCTTGCACTGTCATAGAAAGTATGGCCGAGACGTGCGGTTTTGCTTGCTTTGTCAAAGAAAGTATGGCCGAGACGTACGGTTTTGCTTGCACTGTCATAGAAAGTACGGCCGAGACGCACGGTCTTGCTTGCGCTGTCATAGAAAGTATGGCCGAGACGCACGGTTTTGCTTGCGCTGTAATAGAAAGTATGGCCGAGACGTACGGTTTTGCTTGCGTTGTCATATCCAGTACGGCTTAAACGGTCAGATGCGAGCAGGCCAAGTAACAAAGATATTTTTGATTTAGTTCCAAACTCTTTACAAATGGATTGAGCCGAAGATCTGTAGTGAGTTCCTCGATGGCGCCGTTAAGTTACATGAAGCCGGACCCAAGGTTGAGTGTCCCACATGTAGTCCCGGAATGTACCTTAAAGACAACAAGTGTCTTTTCTGTTCCGTGGGATACTTCAGTGACGGTGTCAAGGGTATAGCCTCTTATATTACGATATGAACGCGAAGATTTGTGAGCGAATATATATAATCGACAACAGAGAACTGTCATCATACATTGTGAAAGGAGCTTAGTTTGATAATGACCGGTTTTAGAAGCATGCCACTCGAAAAATTGAAATAAGGAAAAATTACAATGTTACTTTTTCGACAGGTTGTGCGAAGTGTTTGCCGACGACAGCTTCCGATTTGAAACATGATTATAGAACTTGGAGAAACTGGCCGCCTGCCACTGATCACTGGTGTTCCAGTTATGGTAAGCGATTATGCGGATCTTCAATTGCGATCTTCGTCCCGAATCGGAAACATTCGACAGAGGCGGTTGTTCATTAAACTGCGAACATTTTACTTGTATATTGCAGTTGACGGCTGCTCAACACCCGCCGGATGGCAGCTTCGTGGCCACTATATAGACAGTGGATTTGGCCATTCTGATGACGTCAGTCTAGATTTAGAGGTGAAAACTGCAGGCTTTGCTGGCGACCGAGGACTGGTGTCGAGAATTGCCACGGAAGTTGGATCCGTAACAATCGACTTTGAAATGGACTGCGAAGGATCCTGTGAATTTACCATGTTCGAAGTAAGTTTGATTATTTACTCCGTGGTTCTTAAATGTTGGCGACTTTTTGTTTTTATTGCTTAAAATAAGCCCAGGCTTCTTTCGAATCGCGATTTTTGCATCATGAGCATATCCTCACCATTTGAGATTTCATGAAAACTAAGATTTTATGTAATGCAGTCCTATATAACCTCTATATTGCTTTCGCACACAGAGGAAATTCAACAGAAATTCTGCAACAGTGGCTCATTGGAACGGGAGAAACACTCGCCAAAATTTCACGTACGTATGAAAAGAAATTTTACCGAGACGATTTCTTGGTACCTCAGTGATTCATGTATATCACATCCTCGCAGCGTTTTTATCCATTAACATCCACGATAGTTGATGGATTACCTCCTGACATTGGAGAGTTTGGAACTTAGTCTTCTGCGGCAAATGAGTGTGCGTTCTTTAAAAGATTGTTAAGACAAAGTGAAGGTTTTTCTTCTGTTTCAAGCAAAGTGCTTTCGTCTTTATTCAGGATGCCTAGGCATTCGAGAAGGCACGATGCAAGGGAAGCTGAAAGTTTGTGATCGGGGGGTGTACCGTTCGTTATTGATATCTTCCCTCCGTTGTTCTCATTTACAAAGGACTAAATCCACTAGTAAATAAGCATAACTAATGACTCTAACCTTATAACTTTAGAACCAAGATTTGTATGAACGATCCATTGTTCAAAATCTCTGCCCGCGGCATTTTAAAATAGGGAAAAGACGAAATCTAAAGAACAAGTCTAATGAATTAGTGGCTCAGATTTGTATGTTGAAAGAATAAAGCTTGACTGAGATGTCGTTCACGAAAAAGATCACCCTAACAGCTGATTTCCCTTTTTGTTTCCTAAATACTCTAGCATGACAGATGAAACTGATGAAACAGAGTTTGCAAAAGAGCATGTTTTGGCGGCTAGTAGAGTTGAAAACAAACTAAAGGGAAAAGATAAATGCTTTGAATCCTTGATCTCACATGTTTCTCAAGCCCAGTGTTTGACATCATCTGTAGCGTAGTTTATTACAGATCTTCAACGTATGTACTTAGATTTCATGGTCGTGTTTGTTGGTCTATTTAGGTACGCTGTGACTGAAAAAGGTCCCTTGACTTTTCGTTGGGGGTTTAAGAAAGAAGGTAAAAGAGTATTTGATCCTGATTTGAAGACTTACAAATACATCAATGACAGGTTCGTAGTTTACCACAAAGTTCCCACGGTTTGGATTGATAATTATTAGAATGGTTTCAAACTTTAAATGCTTTTCAAATAAATGGAAATTGAGTGGGCAAAATTTTGAGAAAAATCAAAGTACTTTTATTTCGTTTGACACAAACACGTGATGATATTTTCCTGTAGAGTAAAGATATACTCTGTACTTCTTTCAAATACTGTGGACGGTGGAGCAGAAGTTTGTTCAAAATGCCGTTTTCAAGTTGAAGATTCGAGGTAATGGTATTCATGCAGTGTTAGAAATTTTTGATGTTCTTGAAACGTGACTGTAAAGTTTCATATCGTAAATAATATAGTGCGATATTACATGTAGATGTAGATCGCCCAGGTTAGTGCAGTTCAGAGAAGGACTGTTAGTGTTGATGTTAACTGACATTTCGAAAACTTTAGCGGTCTTCCCAGTCTTCACTCCGAAGATGACTACCTCGAAGATTGTCAAATCAACCATCAACATCAACATTCCTTCTCAGGACTCTATACTGACCCGGACGATCTAAATCTACAAACATGAGACGATACTTCTGGATTCATTTACTTTATAGTGCGAGATCATACTCGAAAGGGAATGTTTGGTTTCGGTGCATTTTATCTCTAATATAGCAGCGTAAAAAGTTACATAAAACACTGTGAAGATTTGTTTCAATAGCAGTTTATAAATCTGCGACTGCATGTAGCAATACAAGAGTCTAAAGAATACAAGACAAAAATCTACAACAGCAAAGTGAAGTTTTGCAAAAAGGCACACCAAGACAAGTTTTGACATTACTCTCGTTTGTTTTCTGCCGTGCCATTATCATGAAATACTTAGATTTTTGTGCATTTCAAAAACACGTGAGCTCAAAATAGCTGTTTTTGGCTCTTTTAAAATCCATTCGTGCGTGTTTTCTACATACAAATATAAATGCTTTCTCAGTCATCAGTAGCTCCCTAATTATATGGAGTCCTTACGTGAAAGGGAGCTGATATTTTCTCGTTTTTCCTTTTCCTATAGTTGTGTTGAGTGTCCAACTGGTCAATACTTCGATGCTCAATCATCAATGTGCAAACCCTGCAAAAGCGGTGATTTTCTTGTGTATTTTATTTTCCTCTCGACTCGAGCAATACGTGTTCACATCACAAGTGCATCGTGCTTTTTTTCTTCGATCGTGGATTGTATTTATAATAGCCAACAGCACCGTGCCGTGTTAATGTTTCAGTAACTTCTCTCCGTAACAATAATATAGATTCCTAACAAAAAAAGGAATGCTAGTTACCTAAAATGTACATAGTACAACTACGTTTGTGAGCTTGCTACGCCAGTGACTAAGAGAGCTATCCTCTAAGGTGATAGTTCAAGTGTTAGACAGGCACATGAAGTCTTTGGCGAAGCCAGCTTTTTATTTGTGCAAGAGTCAATATTCATATGTGCTAACAACGCATTTCCATGTAGTATTTAATCTTCCTTCTCTTCAAAATTCCATTTGTGAATAGGTACGTTTCTCAATAACAACAAGTGTGAAAAATGTGGCCCCGGTCTTGTCAGGTAGTATATTGCATGTTTTCGAAAATTATTCTCGTGAAAGCTAGAGAGGGAGCGAGTAAATCGAAAACTTTTTTTTCTCAGCAATCCGTCGTCTTCAAAATGCTATTCTTCGTGTCATTATCATGGGAAAGACGGACGCCATATTAACTTCTTACAATTGAAAGGGTGCGATTTTTTCAAAGTCGACCGTATGTTTGCTAATACTTCAAAATATTCACTCAACTCGTGCTTTTTTTCAGCATCCACGTGGCTCGAACGAATAAATTTTTCTTCGGCAAGGAAATTCGTTTTTCTACGAGTATCGTATCAATTTGTGTGGTGTGGATGCTCCCGAAGCGACCTGTCATGACAATTCCACCATCGAAGATGGTAAAACGGTGAGATGTCTGTAATATTCACTAGGTTTTTTTCTTTTATTTGATATGTTAATTGTCCCTGGCTAGCTACACAGAAGCGAATTCCTCTACTCTGTTATATTTGACGAGTTCAACTCCCTCCAGTTGATAATCACACTAACAGCATAAACATCTTTCTAAAATATCAAAAGAAAATCTAAACTCCAAACTTTACGTGTCTATCCATAGCAATATAAGAATATGAATTCTGACATTGTTGTACGCACATGTAAAACGTGTTTCTTGGACTAGATTTGATTAAGCACTTCAGGGTTCTAGTCGACCACTCTACTAGTCAAGCCAGGGACTGGAGGCGAGCCATATCTTTTATAAGCTGCTTATGCACGAGATATTTTTGCCCCAGCAGTGTTAATAGTGATTCTGATTCTCGTGTTGGCTTTGAAATATAGCAATGAAATGCTGCGGCTAGAATCTTCGTGAAATGTTTGTTAAGAATGTAATGAAAAATGTTGCGTGAAAAGCAGAAGAAATATACATGAAAACTAATAATTATAAATCAGTGATTTGCGTAGAAATAACTCGTCTCGACGAAAATATTATTTGTTGACATACTGACAAAGTTATTGCTGATATAAATTGCTTAAAATATAAGTTTGAGTAACTCTCTGAAATGTTTAACTTATTCATTGCAACAATAAAAAATATTAAAACACTGTGCGCTGCGTGCCTGTTTTTTTATAACTACATACCCCAATTTATAAACTTCATATGATTTTTGTATTTTTCAGCAAGTGTATAAATTGAATGCAAGCATTTGTCAGATGCGCATCGTTTCTGGAAGCGGCAAATCGCCGATTTCGACAACACCTGCCGGGTAAAAATGCTGAATAGCAACCCACGGACATTGAAAATATTCATTTGATGATGTTTTCCTTTTTTTCAGCATCGGTCATCAACTGATGGGAGTTTACGATGAGAAACCACAGAATTTATCATTGGATGTATTCGACGATGGAAAATTGTTGAACGAATCATTGATATACTTTGATTTTCTCTCGCATTCGTAAGTTCGCCATTTTCAATTTTTCATTACGGACATGCCCGCACTAAGCCACGTACAAATTTGAAAAAGTTTGTTACTAAAGAAGATGGATTTTTTCACTTTTGCAAATCAGTTTCTATCACAATGGAGATGGCGCTGCTACAAATATTAAATTTCATTAACGAACATGTAGCACGCTGTCAACTGCAGCTGGATCGTTCACAGAATTTAAAGTGTCTGCCATCTATTTACGACGGTCGTTATATACTTTATTTTATTTTATAGAACGACACGTTCTTGCCCGAAAGGTCGATCGGTCTTGATTATCCTACGATGCGACGAACAAGCCAGTGACAAGGTACAACATTAGTAGTCAATAACCTTTTAATTTCCCAAGTTTTTTGGTCCTTTGTTTACTTTTGCTTTTCCTATGGAATTTATAGGGTGTGATCAAATTCCCATCGAAATGTCAAGAGGGCACTTGTGATGGTTGCCAGTAAGTTAAGTTGTGATGGTTGCCACTAAGTTAAGTTGTGATGGTTACCAGTAAGTTAAGTTGTGATGGTTGCCAGTAAGTTAAGTTGTGATGGTTGCCAGTAAGTTAAGTTGTGATGGTTACCAGTAAGTTAAGTTGTGATGGTTGCCAGTGAGTTAAGTTGTGATGATTGCCAGTAAGTTAAGTTGTGATGGTTACCAGTAAGTTAAGTTGTGATGGTTGCCAGTAAGTTAAGTTGTGATGGTTACCAGTAAGTTAAGTTGTGATGGTTGCCAGTAAGTTGTTGTGATGGTTACCAGTAAGTTGTTGTGATGGTTGCCAGTAAGTTAAGTTGTGATGGTTGCCAGTAAGTTAAGTTGTGATTGCCAGTAAGTTGTTGTGATGGTTGCCAGTAAGTTAAGTTGTGATGGCTGCCAGTGAGTTGTTGTGATGATTGCCAGTAAGTTAATGGTTGCCAGTGTTGTTGTGATGGTTACCAGTAAGTGTTGTGATGGTTGCCAGTAAGTTAAGTTGTGATGGTTACCAGTAAGTTAAGTTGTGATGGTTGCCAGTGTTGTTGTGATGGTTACCAGTAAGTTGTTGTGATGGTTGCCAGTAAGTTGTTGTGATGGTTACCAGTAAGTTAAGTTGTGATGGTTGCCAGTAAGTTAAGTTGTGATGGTTACCAGTAAGTTAAGTTGTGATGGTTGCCAGTAAGTTAAGTTGTGATGGTTGCCAGTAAGTTAAGTTGTGACGGTTGCCAGTAAGTTAAGTTGTGATGGTTGCCAGTAAGTTAAGTTGTGATGATTGCTAGTAAGTTAACATGACCAAAAATTATTCTCCTACAATGTTAAAAACTATGTTGTACGTAGAGGAATTAATCTAAACATTCGATCTGACTATTGCTTAGGGTGGTTTTGGGAGCACAGTTTCAAACGTCTAGTTTAAGGAACTTTGACGTTTTCCACCAATCACAGCTCTAGGTCGTGCTGTGCTAAAGAACTGTAAAAAACTGTGTGTACTTATGTTCGCTATTTGTTCTGTAATCTTCATAAATTTTAACTATATGAAGATACATGTATAGTTACAATGACGTATTTGTTCTGGAGTAATTTTTCTGCCTTATATGTTAGGTTTTTGTTCTTGTGGCATTCGAAATCCGCTTGTCGCCTGTGTACGAGTGATGATTACGAAAAAATTGTTGGTGGCTGCGAAGTAAGTTGTCCGTTATTAAAAAGTTTTGTCTGACCAACCTTTCAGTATCTATAACTGGAGGGCGCTGTCCTCTGGACAATGACTACCAAGCGTATATTAAAAGGTATTTTCTTTGCTAATTTGTTGTCGTTTTTACTGTATTCTTTATTTTGTTGTCTCGTTGAGAGTTTTGTTTCGTTGTTTGTTCAGTTCGATCGTAGCTTTTGTCCCTTTAGATGTTTATAAGTGAGTCGAAGTAGTCTGTAATATGACTACTGTCCACTAAATCAGTAAGAGTGTCGTAGAATAGAATTGTATCTAGGCTATGTGCAATCTGACCTGTCATTCTAAGCAGTCAACTGCTTAGAAGCTTCAAAATCAATAAGAGGCGATTCATATTATTTGTTTGAATAATAACGGCTTTGATTTCAACCTGACCGAGTCGATTCTTATCTGTAGTTATTTTTTTGTGCTACTAGAATCAGATTTGTTTAAGCCTCGATGACTTTCATCTCCTTATCTTGTAGTGAATGTTTGCTCTTGTAAATATATAGAACCGAAAGAAGAAAATTCAGTACATTTGGAGAGAATCACCAAAGTGAGCGAAGAAAACTTTCTATAAACATGCCATTATCGGAGAAGTGAATAATAATTCATCCCACCTGCTTAACTTTACAGATCTTGTGTTGGTGGGGTTAGACTTCCTCAAGGCAAAGTTATACCTTGCAGCGACATGACAGTTCACGAAGCAGTCAAGCAATTTCAGGTAGAAGCACATTTAAGGTAGATAACCCTTTTCCATCGTCGCTTTTTCTTTTCAATTTTTCCTGATGGGAAAAGTAAATGGCTCTATGTAGAAAGAAAGTGCACTTACGAAACTTTAGTCTGATAACTACGGTTGACACGTACATGAAAGTGTGGAATGAATGATTATTTTGAGGGTTTTTTCATGTGGGAAAAGGTTTGAGTACGATGGTGTAGGTATGTTGTGTTTGAAATGAAAACACAACCTCTTCCTTAGGCTTTTCTTCAAAATCCGGGCCTCGTAATTCCAGCCCCACATTTTTCGTGTAAAGCTAGTGGAAACGAGGCTGTATGATTTGTCAAACTAATTGATCCTGGCTTCGATTTTTTAGTTCGTCATTGGAGCTGTTGCCTTTATTTTGACGGCCATCATCGCCATCTTGATCTTCCTTTGGTACAAAAACAGAGTGTAAGGATAACGTAACTAGATTTTTCGCTGAATGGGATCCCATATTCAAGATACATGTATTGCATTTTCCAATCAGGGGCGTAAATTTTTATTTGCGGTGGCTGGCTCCACAAAAAATTTAAAAGCTAGCTGTTTTTTCGGTAAAACACAGTAACTTATTTCCATATTTTACGTAAAAGCACAATTGAAATAATACATTGAATATAGAGAACAAACTTTTTTATTACAGACATGTTTCGGTAAACTTATGTCATCATCAGTTTGAATGAATTTGTTACAAAATGTGATACTTAAGAAAGTGTGTTAAGAGTGAAGATTTTTCGGAAATTCAAACGTAAAAATTTATCTTGCCTTCAAAACTGTCAAGAACATGTTAAGTAAAAAACAGATTTTGCTGGTAGTACACGATCGTGAAACCCAAGTTACTCATTTGTTTAGGTGTATGGGGCATTCAATGATATTGCCGTTTTCCTAATTTTGGGACCAGCTTGAGATCACTTTTTAACTTATTTGAAACTAGAGAATAAATTGCGTCAATATATTTACAGTGTTACCACTTTTATTTTCAGCTTAAAGTACAAACTGTATCAGCGTGTTGCTGTCACAGATTCCATCAGAAATGACGGTGAACTTCCTGCTGCTGAAAGCTGCATGGCTGATGACGACGAGGACTTCGGAGAGGTATGATGATTTTGTACAATCCTTTGAGGACAGCTAGCACCCCACCCCCCTGCGAAGTGTCTATTCATACGTGTATTTGTCCATAGAAAGTGGAATTCAAAAAGGGGGGAAATCCTGGCAGAAAACTGATCGAAAAACTGAAGGACATGCGCGCCGATAAGGTTTGAGAATTTTGCCATGGCGATGACGAGAATAGCGAATTGTCACGAAATTGAACTGAATTCGATTTATTTTACAATTTTAGGAGGATGATACGATGCGATTGACAGACTCGTTTGACGTCGATTTGAGCTGAATTGGATTGAAATGAAATATGGCAAGTTCTTACCAATTTTAAGCAATTTTGATTTAAACAAAATATAGCGTCTCGGAGGCATTAATAACAGTAGTCTCAGGCTTCTGCATAAACATACCTACAAGATGGAAAGACGGTTTAATATTTATTGCTTACGAAATGAAATATATTGGTTTGTTTGAAACTTTTAGTCATAATAACAGTGTTGGCGCGCGAGAGGTTCTTACCGTCTTGAGGCAAGAGCAATTTTGGAACGCACAAAAACAATTGCCAGAAGTAGCGCATGTGCATTAAACTGCAGATCCAATCACCCGCGATTAATAGACTCTTTGCACAACCCTAGCTTACTGAATATAACTGGAAGGTACCACCTCCCGCTAAAATTTGAAACCATCAATTTAAATAGTCCCAATTTTTCCACGCTCGGCCCCCAAAAAAGTTCATTTACGACCGTAGGCTAATATGCGGGATTCGACCCGAAGACACGCGTGTCCGGAGGTAAAGTTTGGCTTCATGCAAGTACGCGCATGTTTAGCTGAAGGTAGCGTTCCAGTTATATATTTAGTTCAACGCACTGTGTGCTGAAAGGTAGCATTCCAGTTTTATATTTAGTTCAATTTACTGTGTGTTGAATGTTTTGCTTTGGGATATCTGACAGTGACCTCTGTGTTACGGCACCTGGGGGAAGTTGACCCTCCCCTTCCACCACTGCAATATAATCATACTAAGTTAGCATTTTGCTCAGGTCAGTAATATAAACTGTTCCTTTCTCAAAACGAGTGAAGAAACACGACATTTTGATCCATGTATTGCTACTCCCAGTTCTGTAGCTGGCTTCGATAATCCCCCCATCGAAGATGGAGCTGGCTACGGCACTTCCTGTACTTCGTTACAGTAACAGGATTTTACAACCAGCTGAGCAGAGAAAGCGCAATGTTTAATGAATGAAATCGCACGTAACACTTTTCACTGGTCCACGATAGTTTTTTATCATTATAATTAAACGTTTTATCGTCAAAGTATCAGCGTAGAATCTCTACAGAGCACTGAAATAAAATATTACAATTTGCTGATGTCCCGATGGAGGCCCAAATTTTCTCATGTTCGTCGATGCAGCAATGCTCTCGTCCTCTCGCATTAGTTCAAACAAAATGTGATGGAAGATTGTACAAATATTTCCTGGATTTTGGGGAGTTAAGTAACACTAACTGTATAATTGCAAATGCGTATCTCCAACACAAATTCAAAATTTGACGGCCCTTTTTCATTCCATCGCCCACTAAAAATTAACAGCTGGGGGCACGCCACTGACTCATCGTACCTAGAAAACTTGCATTTTTTTGTCACATTTTCTAATAACGAAAATGTTTTTATTTCGAAAAACGAAATGTTCTCTCCCTCTCGAAGTAAAGCGTCCATTAATACTAGGACGAACAGCGTCGAGGTAATCAAAATGGTCTTTAGTGCATAAGAATGGCTTTTGCGATGATTTTTGTCGATTTCTGTTCTGTTTACAACCATATGTACAAATGATTTTGAAGCTCGTATCAGCTCGGATTAGCTCGGATTGTTTGGACAAGGTGAAGAACTCGTGTTGTCGGTTGTAGAGCTATACAGCGACCAGGACGGTATGTATTCCTTGTCGCGTCGTGATACGGTTGATGCAGCACTGTAAGCAGGAGTTGCGCGTCTCGTGGGTTGTTCGCGGTACAGTTCCATGATATCGTGCGATGAGTTGCCGAAAATACTATTCTCGTACGAGGCTGTGTACGAAGCAAATTCCTAAAAACAAAACAGCCGATGTTAAATAACGAAGTCAGAAGTTTTATTCCAAATCCGATTCCCATCGACTGCTTGTATTGCGACAATCTTACTCACGTCTTTCGTGTCAAGGAAATTAAATGCTATGAATTTTTCGACTATCCCGACTACACTTCCAAACAGTGGCGTATTACTAATTACGAGGCCTGTAGGCTAAGACAAAGTTAAGGGCCTTTATGCGATATCTATTCCTCCTACTAAGTTCAATTTTCCTTTACGTTGCATTTCCTGTTAGTAACCCAAAAATACAAAATAAAACAAATTCCGAAGAGGGACATCTCGTTTTCTTGATATTCAAGATATTACAAGAGTTTGAAACAAAAGATGGTGTAATATTTCGTTTTTATTCCAAAGATATCATCAGACTTTTGTTTTATTTTGTATTATTTGAAATTGTCTGCTTGTCCTGGTTATTGTTAGTAACCCCATAGGGTAAAAAATGGGAAAAGTTCATTTTAAAGGAAAACGAAATTTCAAAAATCATTGACATGGTCAGGGAAATAGGAAAAGTTAAGACTTCATGAGTTCTGAGCATTGCGCATTTGAACAGTAGATAGTACGAAAGCCATTTTTCCTTTGCATTTAATGGCTCGTAAGGGTTTCAGCAGCGTAAACTATCTAAGTTAAGCACATTTAGCTAGCCTGCATGGAAAGCAAAAACGTTCAAATCCTAATTCTGTCCAGTTACAACCTGCCTTTCGAAAGCTCAGGCCTGTGGGCTTAAGCCTACTCAGCCTACTGGATAATCTACCCTGCTTCCAAATAAGGACATTAGACATTGGAATCTTATACAGCTTATTATCCGGACTGTGATGTACGAATAAATAGATCACGGAATGTTGATTCACAGGCACTCACAATGTTTCGCATCATTACCTTCCAAGGATTTTTCCAAGAAACCGAATTGACCATAACCAGTAAACTTGCCAAGCAGAGGCAAAATCCCAAGACAGCTCCCCCCACAATGACACCAAAAATGGCGGCCAAATATGCAACATCACCACAGTCCACCGCTGAAGAAATCGTCTTTTTATCTGAAATAAAGATTGGCAAATAATTTTACGATTTCGGTTTGTGATTCAAAAAATGTTGAAATACCGCCGAGCTCCCAACAAACAATTCGAAATTTTTCGCGATTTTAAATATTCGGCATACTCATGCCTACGAATGTTTCACATCATATATCTTGCAAACCCAGAGAGTTTCTTTGTGAATGCACCTTGAAATCAGAAATGTTGTCTGTCATCAGCACTTGTACTATTTTTTTACTGAAACGAAAATTTTGGGAAATTGAAGTTAATTGTTCGGTGTACATTGTCCATTAATGTTTCTGAGGGAAAAGGAGACGAAACTCTGTTTCTCCCTAATTGAGTTGAAAACGGTGAAGTTTATGTTTGAATGGACATAGAAGAATATCACAGTGTGTGTGTTGAGGATAATGTCGAACAAAGTCGTTATGATGAAGGAGGAAGAGGGAATTGTTTTGGATCAGCAGCTTGTCGAAATCAATTTTATTCGTTTTCCCTTTTTCAATCGAGACTACAACATCATGAGACAATTTTAAATATTCTTATTTAATTTAATTGGCGGAATTATTTAGAATTCCGTGTACATAATCTATTTTCTGATTACATCCACTCGGCGATGCCATTGGGCGTAGGAAGAAGATCGATAATTGTGTAGAGGGTGGCTCGTATTCATACATGCATGCTATTGTCCGTCGAAAACAATAGATTTCAAAGGAAATATGCGAATATGTGCACCCACCCCCATTTATCGGTCATCCTACGCCCATGGTTGAGATGAAGCAGTAAGCCTGTATTTGTAACGTCGTTACAAAGTTAAGCATGGCAATTCGTCAAAACAGCTGACGACAGGCTTTAATTGTTACTCGACAATTTGTTTCGTGTTTGTTCTGCGTTGCACACGATATGTATACATATATTTTATTTTATTTTACTTTATTTTATATATATATATACATAGGGATATAAATATTAAATAATTCCTCAAGAAGCTGCATACGAACCTGTCATCCCGTCTTTTACGTAACAAACGCACGAGTCATTTGCCGACGAACAGACGTAGCCATCCTTTTTATCCCAGTAATTCATCCTTCTCGTCATATCTTTCCATTCGATCCAATCGGGTCCGTCGAGAACCATTGCAAACAGCGACAAAGCCATTGATACCACAAGGAATATTGTTGTCGTGAATGTCTGGAAATTTTTTATGTATAAATGTTGTAGTAATTGCTTTAACACTAAAAGCAAATGAGAATGACGAGACAGGAAATCGAAAATCTTTGAAATGAAAGAAGCCTTAATCGAGTCTGATGATGAATTTGCAATAACTGCGAAATATTACTGTTAAAATAAAAAATTGTCTTGTTTGTATCTCAAGTATTGAGTTAAGCATGAACTTTTTATTCGAAGTATGTTTCATATTGTACTACATAAAATTGTCCGCTGGTAACGGAGTAAAGCAGCCCTGCGGATGGAATTTTTCAAATTTGCTTTACGACACAAACAAGTTGCTTTTTTGGCGTTTTTTTTTACATCCAAGCTGGATTGATGCAGCGCAATTTTGATGATCAGATAAAAATACTTGTGAAAGTATTTTTAGCATGGACAAATGGAAAAATTAAGTATGTAGAAGTGCACATAACAGCTTAAGACAATAACAACCATCTTTAGGGAAGCGAATGAGATTTACAGTAAAAGTTGGCAGCTTTTGTGAGGGATGGTACAGTTGCTTTATATGATGGACAGTCTCTTTTCCTGCTGCGTTTGAAAATTGACCTTCTATCACAGGATTTTGAAGAGATAAATATTCCACTTACGAATCTTCTTCTATACTGTCCGAATGCGGCAAACAGCGTCATGATGGACGAACAAATATACTAAAAGACAGAAACGAGCAAGTTCAACTTAAAGCTTATTCTAAGCGTTACAACACTAAAACCATGAACGAAAGCGAGGAAATATACCTATCCTAAACTTAACATTCACGGCATCTCTAAAAATATGGGAAACGCATTTTCGTTCAAGCGTTTTGGTTTCGAAACAGAATTTGCGCACGAGGTCGCCGAGCTCTAACTGTTTGAAACTAGACGATACAAACGCGTTAATGGAATTATTAGATTGCTAGTAGAATGATATTTATATTTGTTTTTTGAGTTTGGACATAAAATGTGAAATTCAAACTGCCATGTCCTAAGCTAAATTTTCATCTGCGTTTTTTGTTTGTGTAAAATTCTCGTTGATGTCACTAGACAACTGAACGTTATTTAGGTCAACGTAAAAAGACTATTTTACATATATAACAGAGTTGAAGATACATTTAACGAAGATGTTTATTACGCAACTCACCGAAGCGCTCAGCCAGTAGTGACTGAAGTCGTATTCGGTCTCTAGTTTCTGTTGTAGACGAGAAATATGGCGAAAATGATCTAAGTACAAAGCAAGACTGCCCGAGATCAGGATAACAGTCGATATTGTCAACTTTGTGCAGCTGAAAATGCTCAAAAGCATTCGAGCTTTCGGTGAATTTTTCACACGATGAGCGAACATATTTTATGAGACGCCAACACTTCTCAAAGTGAAATTAAAATTGAAAAATGACGTGCGAGTGATATATAGTAGTCAGCAACTCCTTCTGTTGTGAGAGATCGAATTGACGCACGCTCTGAATCACTGTTTAATTTAAGAGCGTATTTAGCATGAAGGAAATGTAACCAAGCAGGTGTTTCTATGTTTGGTAACCAAGAGCGAAACGGTGTCGTATGCAAATAACGTTCAACTGAGTACGTGCAGGAGAAGGCCATTCCTAATGCACCTGCATGAGGGCAGATACGCGTAGAAGTAACTGGTTCAAATAAGATGAAAAAACTGTGTTGCTCCTCACAATGACAGCCTTAAAAAATTGACACACGTGAGAGTTGAAGGCGTGCCTGCTCTCGGCAAGTTGAGATTATTTCCAGTAATAAAGCATCAGGGCGTTTCACATTCAATTTGAGCCCTCAGTCAAACGCTTCTCTTTGTAGTTTATAATGTAGCTGAAATAGGAAAAAAACTGCTTGCTTCTGCCATACTGCTCAATTCTGTGCCAGCAACCTAATACCATTACTGTTCTCCAAGTGCTATTTACACGTTGTACATCTGTCCTTTTTAGCTGCAAAGCTCTTGCCATTTCATTTGCTTGATGAAATTCCGACTGCAAAATGAATTGCGCAGATCATCGTCCAATGAAATCCTTGATGGAAATGGAAAAAATGATGTTAGTGTACAGCACGTTGTTTCTTTACCTGATTGTATCGCTGGCAGATCTTTTGTCAAAGATTATCGCAGGTTACAGGTGCCTTTTAATATACCTGGTGGCCGGTTTACACACTCCACACGACATGAATATAGATGCCGCGATAAGCCCTCATTGCTCATTGAGCTTATTCTCTTTATCTTCGATGATGCGCGCGCACAGCACCGGTCAACTGCTGAGAAATGCAAACTAGTCTTTATTTAAGTGCCCGGGCAGGAATTTGATGAAAAACGCGAGTCTCTTGTAGATAGTTAATCAGTCAACGCTTGTCAATTGAAATGTATAAAATAATTTGACAGATTTAGCATAGGAAATCAATTGGAACGAAATCGCACATGTTTAATATTTCGTAGAGCAGTATGTTAGAAAACTAAAATGTGATCATTACGTGATCATTTCGTAGAGCAGTATGTTAGAAAACTAAAATGTGTTCATTACGTGATCAGTCTTGCATCAACCACGTGGAGAATGTGTGATCATCGACTGCTCACCTTTTGTCTGAGAGTAGCTCTGAGAAAATTCGCTTTTTTCATCTACATGGAAGGTTTCTTGATTCACAAAGTGAATTCGCAGTTCCCGAACACCTTTCGTAACCGCTAGTTTCTATTATTGTCTGCCCGTGTTTTCTCGACAGAAGCATCTCGGTTAGGCGAGGATAAAAATAGCCGACCTCCTCATGCATGCTCGCGACCACAAAGAGCTCTTCGGAAATTGAAAAAAGTCAATAAAATCTTTCTTTGTTAAGAATTCATGTCTGCGAACAATTAAGTGCCGCCTCGATGCTAGACATCGAACTGTCAGCGGAAATCTTTAGTTGTGTTTATAGCGCGATTCTTACGCGACGAGGATATTAAGGTTAATTCAACCAGGAGAACTGCTGTGGTATGTAATAGCTTTAATGAACGAGACATTCAGAGCACGACAAATTTAAAGACATCAAATTTTTTTCTTTTTAAACATTCTAAAAGATAAATCTTTAAACTTTCTAAGTCCCGAGTTACGAAATCGTTTCTCTATGTATGATAGATTTTTCCGGAATGCTTTCGACAAACATTCAGATCAATGTCCATAATAAAGAACGGGACTCCATGTGGCTTGCGTGTATTTTTAGTTCAATTTGCCAACTGTATATGATGATTCCCAAACAAGTCATTGGAATGCTTCGAGATCTTTGTATCCAGTGATTCTTCATTTGTTTCGGCGTGATTTGCCCCAGGCTCCCAGCAATCATCGGTGTAAAAATGCCCTTACATCATGTGATGTTTTTACCTTCACGGTAAATGGTGATTTGATAGACAACTTATAGAAACTATGGCGTAAGGATTGAGTTATATAAAAGTAATATAAAAGTAATATAAAAGTAATATATATAATATATATAATAATAAGGATAACTATAATGTATACAAAGTGTGTAACAATGTGTGTATATAAAGAAATATATATAAATAATTTTATATAATGGGATTTTGTGATAGAAACTATCGCAAACAAAATCGCACGGATAGAGTGCTCAATGCCACGGCAGAGCGGTATAATTGAAAATAAAATGAACCACGAATTACTTCATCGAAATTTATTCCCTACAGAACTGTTTTGTATGGCAGTTGTTTAACTTGCCACACTCGTCAGGAGAATTCTCCGATGAAGTAATTCGTGGTTTATTTTATTTTCGATTAAATAATTTTATATATATTTAATATATATTTCCATTTCTCCACATTGAAACACATGCTTGTTTCAAATTTTAAAGATTTTTCAAGATCTTATCGACGTGAATCTGCTAATTGTTCATGTTATACAATTTCAAAATGTCTATATTGTTCATCTTGCATTAATTTTTCTCCTTGTGAAGAGATAAAAGCTTTAAAAATCAATGACCCCTTTCATTTATGCACATTGCTTACATAAATATCACAACAGGCTATCTTCCCAGGTATGGTCTGCGGTAAAAAAAAATAAATATCCCACGCATTTATTAAGGAAAGACGTATCTAGCAAACGGCAACCGTTTCCCCTGGCGTTGGATTTTAATGAAGTTATATGATCTGACGCATTTGAAAAGAGAAAAAACTTTTTAGTTTCTGTAACCACAATGTTAGTTTTAATCATAAATTTTTTCATCGCATGACTTGCACTTTTTTATTGCATTCACAAAGCTATAGAAGTTTTAAGACCGCCCATTGGGAAGGAACTGTTCGCGTATTCTTTCCAGCTCTCCGTCTCCAACCTCGATGAGAATGGCATCTTGCGTACACGACTTGCGTATTTATGCCGGATCCAACTTGGTGTAAACGGCTGTTTCGAACACGGAGTTATTGAATCGAGGAAAAGTCTTGTCGGTGTATCGATTTGAGCCACAATATATATGTCATATTGCAAGGTGAAAGTGTTACGGCGACTTCGAACTGATAATTGTTTTTCTTGCTAATAACGGAGCTTATGAATCGAATCATCATAAACACCCCAGAGATGAACGGAACCCTTATTAATATGACAAGCAATTCGGGCACCACCAGCGCCACCACAGGTCTACTTTTCACTACAGCGCCATTAATGGAAACGACAATTTTCTCGTCGACAAATTTCACCACTTCTGAACCTTCTTTGAGGGTGCGTACAAGTAAAAATCCCGAATTCCCCTTGTGGTTTGTCATTGGCCTTGTTATCTTGGGTATACTTACGTTGTTGGGCAACGGTATCGTCGTCTATCTTGTGGCAGCAAGACCCAAACTTCGCTCGAAAACCAATTTCATGGTCATGTCTTTGGCGTTCTCAGATATCGTCGTCGGCGTTGGAATAGTTCCATCGTTCTTGGCATGCATGTACGAGAAGTGCGATAACCTGCTAACAAAACTATTTTACGATGCTTTTCTGTTCGTGTCCGTTTGCAATTTATGTTGCATAACGTTCGATCGCTTCTTGGCCGTCACTAGACCACTTCGCTATCACACGAGGGTAACGCGTGGGGCAGTTATCAAAGGGGTGGCACTTAGTTGGATTATACCAAGTGTAGTCGCGCTGATACCAGTAACTTGGCAATATACGAACACGTCTTCTAGTGCTCGAAAAACATACGACAAGATTTACTATACCGTACAAGTCGTCATTTTCGTGTTTTGCCCTTGTCTCATCATGTTGATCGTGTATGCTGTTATCGTGAACGTTGCATGGAAACAGAGCCGGCACATTCATCACTTGAGAACAACCGTCAACAGTTCTGGTGTAGGACCTGATAACGCTTCCGTGACATCAACAAGAGAAGCAAAAGCAACCTTGAAAGTATTCGGTGAGTGCCTATTTTCTGTTTCAATCTGTTGTGTTTAGAGTGTCCAACTGTTTCTTTGCCGTAGAAATGCTTAAAAAAAGTTGAAGTGTCCAAGACACTGCAACACCACGCACACAGTGTTGTCAAACGGAAGACATGAACAGTAGCATAACGCATGGCATGCTGGGATCAAACGATGCTTCCCAATCCCATGCATAGAAATGTCTGGAATTAATCATTCACTTGTATTTTGCACTATTTTTGGTAATATTTCACTTTTGAACTTCTTGAAAAATGAAAACATCGACCGCTGATTAACCGAATCATCGACTGTTGAATGTGTGTCTTGAAACAGTGACGTAACCAGCCTGTACGTTAGGTCGTGCTATAAGATATTCGGTGCAAAAACTAGAAATTTCTAAAGAAATTAACAATGGTAAAAGTCTAGCTTGACCAAACTTGCTGGCTGGCTACGGCAATGACTTGAAAGCTTTCATCGACTTTATATAAGTCTATTCTTTGGTGAAGTCGAATTTTTTTACTGTTGTAAGGAGATTGAGATTAATTCAACAGCTTTTATAGGTTTTATGTTTTGACTGTCGGTATAGAATTCCAGTTATATTTATGTAGTTTAACGCTTTCTACGAAATATTTTGAAGTATTTATTGAAAAGAAGTTAATGAAGTTGGACATATTATCTGAAGGATTTTTTCAAATATATAAAAAAAACAAACAGCATGACTGGTAGTGCAAAACCAACAATCTATATAATATTTTGAACTAATTTTAATTTAATATAAAATTTGGTGTTAAGTAAAGGCTTACATAAAAGGAGGGCAACAAATGAAAATGGAAATATAATTACACAATTGGATCTCACTCCGTATTTTAGGTACTGTCGTTCTCATGTTCGTGGCGTGCTGGGCCTTCTCAGCTTTCCGTACTATTGTCACGATATATAACTTGATGCGCGTTCCAGAAAACGCCATCCACGTGTCCAGATTACTGCTTGTTGCGAACAGCGCTGTCAATCCTATTATCTACGCAATGTGGAAGCAGGACATCAAGAACGAGATGAGAAGACTTCTTAGGCTGTATTTGCCTGCAGTGAAGCCTTCGATTACATTGGCTGCTCGTCAGTGCAGTGCAAGTTCCACCATGAAATCTGTGACTTATTTAAAAAGGAAGACTAAAAATGGTGATTTGAAAACAGGTGGCACTGCCGTGCAAATGAAACCAGACTGTGAGCGGTCAAAGAGTGGTGTCGTCAACCACGGATTGGGAAGTGTTGAAGAGATCACCACTACTTTTGACATGGCAACTTCGATGCGACCTAGGCAATCGGCTGCGTTCGGTATTGATAATATTGTACCGAAAATAGATGGGATGGAATAAGTTGGTGCATCAAAACACGCATCTTATATTTGATTAGCAAACAAGAATCCTCCATTGCCTGTCGTGGAAAAAAGGAATAATTTTCACAAGAATATTCAGCAGCACAAGTCGTCATTTCCGACAGGCGAGGGTGTTTGAAACTTGTAATTTCTTTCATTCTTTTTGCATTATTTGTACAAAGTGTTTGTATCTTTGTTATGTATTGTATTGAAGTATGGAATACGGATCATTGATTACTGATCAGACAACGGCAGTTTTGTGTTAAAGGGAGCATCAATTCGTTAATATAGTTACATATGCTCAAAATGGTACCGGAATCGTCAAACATACAAATGACAAGACATTTATGGTATTTGCTAATGAATTCCTATCCAGAAATGTCAGATTGATTATTCGGTATAAAAAGGCCTAGCATCATAAAGTCTTGAGTAATTTTTCTTATTCATACAAATGTATATAAATGAACTCTTAACCGTATGGAAGTATAAATGAATCTTAACAAATGTAAATGTAAATGAACTCTTACGAAGTCAGGTTTCACAGTCCAGTTTGGTGATGGATTTTTTAAAGATTTTCTGCACAAGATTTTGATTTGAGTTTTTTTAAACTCAACACAAGATCACTAAATTGGTCTTAAATATACGTTCTTACAAAATTAGCACAAGCTCTTAAAATTTCCTGTGAATTTCTTGAAGATTTAATGCAAGGTCATGTGTGTTTCAAATGCGCACAGAGTAGTTTTATTTCTCAGATTTAACATTCTCAAGCTACACAAAAGAGACTGCAAACTCTTCACCGTGTGGTAAACTTACTTCTTGCAATTTTGACGCATTTACATTTTATCTACATTGCTTATGATAATCATGAAAAACAATTCAACACTTAAATATTTTCAAAGCAATTGGATGCAGTGCTTGGCGTACCCAGCTCGACAATTGGGAATGGTGGATATTTATATGTGCATGTTCTGCCGTTTCACATTTCTTTGGAAGGAATTGTTTTCTGCGGATTAAAATATGCATATATGAATGTTGCTTCCCCTCTAACTAATGATCGTCCCACCCCAATATATAGGCCACTGGTTGGATGAAGTATAAAATTTATTGCTCTGCATGTTTCTTTTATTTTTCCATCCAGAACACATGCACTTCTCTTATGTAGAAAGTTATCCTTTTACTATATATATATTTTAGTAAATGAGATTTTACATTACATGTTTGTAGATGTAGGTCGTTCAGGTTATCGTGGAGTCCTGAGAAGGACTGTTATTGTTGATGTTGACTGACGTTTTGACTTGAATCAATTGATTCTGAAGATGACTGTTGCTAAGGTTATCGAAAGTCAGTCCACATCAATACTAACAGTTCTTCTCAGAGCTTGACGAACCTGGGCGATCTACAACTACATGTAACGATAATACTTGTGTAAAATTTTTTCGCATTACGTTCATCATAGGCTCTCTTACGCGTTGGAACATTTTTGCTTTGTCTCAACTCTGTTAAAATGTTTCATATTTTGCCAGCAATAATGATATAATGAAAGAGTCACGAGAGTTGACAAGAGTGACTGGCGCCATCTATCATTTGCTGTCGTTTTTGTCCAAAAACCGTTTCTGTTGACGACCTTTGCTTTCGCTGAAAAAATGTTGACGAATTCAAGTATGATTTGATGGCTTTACCTTATTTTGCGTCGCTGACGTCAGAAGTGTCAAGTGCTTATGTGATCAGGAAATACTTGGCTTCTCGGAAAATGTGTTAGCTAAATCATTGCTGCTAGCCAAATAATAAAAGCGATTATTTGTAAAATTAGAGCGCACGCAACAATACTGGCTGTAAGTCAGCGTTTCCAAAATAAATATTTTGTTGAAAACATTTCAGGGAAAGTTTTTGTTTTTCAATGACGATATACCATAAAATTACTTAAAGATGGTTATCCACTTACTCGTAGTATTTTTATAACTACGAACATTGTTCTAAAACATTTTCTAGGATAAAAGATACATGCAGTGGTGCACGATTTTAAAAAAATAGTATCGTGGGAAAAAAGTCCTTCACTGCAGGAGGTCGTTTCACTCAAAGACTCAAGGGGAAGGTGGATTGGCAAAGTTGCCTTTGCCCGTTAGTACAGTTATTCAAAAGTATGCACTTGTTAAACATCAGAAAAATTTCAACCAGAAATCAGTCAATAAGAAAAAAGCTTTTCGTTAAAATTATGTAAATGGACTAAAAATTTTGTAAAAGTGATATATGAAAGGGAATCAAGGCAAATCATTTAGGTACGCGCCGAAAAAAAGCAAATCTTAGCTGTTAATTTTAACATGTCATGAAAGAAACTTTCCCTATTTTCTCCTTCGTGGCTACACCCTGGTTTTACTTCCAGTTAACAGCATGATCTAGCCAACGTGTCTTCTGCATTTTCGATGCATTGAATAACGACAGCCACATACCATCAATTTTTATTCCCTTAGAAAATTATTCACCCACACAAAACGTACTTTTGGCCTTTTCACCCAAATTTTGCCATAAAATATCATAAAGCGAAACTTCAGGATTTTGCTTGATAATATTTTGAGTATTTTGGGTGGATTTTTTGTTTTCGTTTTTGGTCTTAGTCACGCTAAACTACCTCAGAGGAATACCACCTATCTGCTTCTAGTTCTAGTATCCAAACCCTAATTATTAACAGCACCCTGCGTAATTCATTGGTTAAAATATGAAAATATGTCTAAGCTATTTTTTTATAATCAGATTGATAACTCTATCCTTCTATTCTTAACGTAAAAAACGAAGTTTATAAAAATTTTCATAGTGTTTCAAAATAGCGATACAATCTAGCTGAGCCCTTTTTTATCCTTCATGCTCTCAGCGGTATTCCATTAAATTCAAAATGGCGGACGCAGGTGAGATATTTGGATAAAAAATAATTACATTTCAGGCTACACTGAGTGTTATTTAATTGATTTCTTGTGGTTTTTGTCCTTATTTATCAAGATAGTAGTTACTTCCTATTTATTGAAAAAATTCTGGTCTTTAAGTTGACAGTTCGCAATTTCTCATTGTGATGTTTTTGACCAGATTTGGAGCTCGACTCTGAGCGAGCGTCTGCAAATCTCTCTCATCAGATGGTGAGGAAGAAGATATCATTGAAATTGAAGCCGAAATCAGAAGGGAAATCGAAGAAAAAGGACAAGAAGAAAAGTGAAAAAAAGTCAAGTCTTGAAGGTGTGGTAAATCGTGTAATCATTTTTGTACGTAGCTTGCTCATTAAAAGACCTGACGTCGATTGTATAGATGAAGATGCGAGATTGAAGTATATCAGACCTGCCAATTCTCCCGGTTTCGCCGGGAGACTCCCGCTTTTGCTGCATTTTTCCCGACCTCCCGACAAAGATACTAAATCTCCCAGTTTTTTTAAAGCTTAGACTTTTAGAAGTTTTTGGCATTTTTATTCATCGCATGGAAAGAAATACTCGATGAATAGCATTCAAAACATAACTGGGCATGACATTGATTTTCGTTTTTTCGTATAATTATGTAACACAAAATGGCTGCCAGTTAAAATTTTTGTGCATAACACTTGAGGTAATTATTGCCATTTGCCTAATAAATCAATCTAAAAATATGTCGTATACAAGAATAGAAATCTCCAGTTTTTTTGACAGATCTCCCGGTTTTTCTGCATTAATCTCAAGGTTTTGTATTCCTTGGGGCTGGCAGGTCTGGTATATCAATGGCATCATGAATTTCTGTTCTAAGTATTTTTTGTGACCGCTATTTAACATATATAGGTGATAAAGAAGGAAAAAAGAAAAAAACGTCCAATGTAGAATCAACATCAACCGCAAAGCCGAAAAGTGAATTAAACTGGAATCAACAGGTATCTTGTTCACTTCCCATCACTTTTCATTGTTTTAAAGAAAACTGTGATTTTTTATTGATATTGATATGAGGGTGTATAAATAATGCCTGGTCATGTTGAAGTGTTTTTAACACAAAGTTTGAAAAAAATATTCGTGAAACTTTAAAGTGAGTTTGTCAAAAGATTTTGTCTTTCATGATTTTCTATTACGTACCTAAGGGCCTAGTCTATATCAATCCCGTGAAACTATCCCAAAATTTGCATCAGCTTCAAGGACAGTCTTCAGCCACTGATCCCCTGTTTTTGATTGGAAAATTTGAATTTTATCCTAAAACAATTTGAATTTTATGAACGAGCATACCTACATTTAGTTTGACATTAGAGAATTAAAAACCATGACCAGCCGACAATTTAAAAAAATATAGTATAAAACAAATTCTGGAAAAAACAAGACATCTTGAGATTGCAAAATATGAATCAAAACAAGACAAAAGCGAACTGTTAATTTTCGACTTTACTTCAGCTGTCTGAGGATGACTTTGAAATATAGTCGAAAATTCACAGTTCACTTCTCGTCTTGTTTTGATTCATATTTTGCAATCTCAAGATGTCTTGTTTTTTTCGGAATTTGTTTTATACTATATTAGAGAATTACCCTTTGGACTTACTAATGTTTTGGCAATATTCACCTTTGAATGTAGTGTTTGGAGAGCAAAAGCAGTATTGGAGATCTTGTTTTTGGCTAATTCCACTAAGAGCAATTAGTTGCTTACATGTGTCAGACTTGTGCCAACTTTTTTTCTTTTCTGATAGATGTTTCCAAAACATTAAAAACTTATGGCCAGCAATTGAAACCTGGGAAATTTTTAGTTTGAGAAGTTTTATGTTTTTGCTTGTAGATCTTCCTGATTGGTCAAAAAGTTCAAGATCCTTTGCTCCACCAATGTGAGATATGCGCATTACCTATACTGGTGTATGGAAGAATGGTAAAGCTATAAATACTTGACCAATTTCTGCGTACCATACATGACTAAATTTGTTTGACTACATAAAACTGGTGAAGTTAGCACAATTTTCCTTCTTGCTATGCGAATATATTTGTTTTCGCTCACTGGAAAAGTCACAAATTGCCATGTCTTGCAATAGCTTGTATTATGTATCACCATAACATGTATCTAACACATACCTATGCCATAGCTTGTCCCATTTATCACCATAACATGTATTATATATATTATGTATCATCATAAGATGTACCATTTATCACCATGTGACCATATCATGTATAACCGTATCATGTATTATGTATCACCATAACATGTATTATGTATTGCCATAACATGTAGTCAGCACATATCGGCTTATGCCTTAACTTGTACCATTTATCACCATGAAATGCACAATTTCTCTCTATACCTTGCATCATGTATCACCATAGCATGTACCATGTATCACAATAAAATGTATTGTGTGTATTATGTATCACCATAAGATGTACCATGTATCACCATGTGACCATATCATTTATCAGCATAACATGAATTATGGTGATAAATGATATGGTCACATGGTGATATCACCATATGATGTATCATGCATCACCACGTGACCATATTATGTATCACCACGTGACCATATTATGTATCACTATAACATGTATCATGTATTATGTATCACCATAACATATATCATGTATCACCATAAGATGTATTATTATGAATTCTAAATTCTAATTATGAATTCTAAATTTGAATTGTTTTTCTCTGATGAGGGCTTTTTCTTACTTCCACCCTCCTGTAGAATCCCTGCAAACACACGTTTTGTTTGGAATGTGCTGAAAAGTCCAGAGATAAATGTCCACGGTGAGAGTTATATGTCTTTAACATATCAATTTCTCTTTAACTTTCAAAGCAAGCGATATTTTCACTCACTTAAATACAAATAAGGAAAAATTACCATACGTCCATTGCCTTTCATCAAACTTACGTTCCCACTCCCTCCTGGCGTGACAAAAGCATTGATGTATTAAAGGGGGCCCCAGCCCCCCTGTTAAAATTCTTTGTCAAGTTAGGGGGACTCAGTCATCACCCACCTCCGTTTATAATTTTTCAACATTTATATTCACGTGCCAGTAAATGCAAGCTGTCAGATTATTATAACATGAAGTAATTTCGACAGTTTATTTTAACGGCTTATGCAAACAGTACGTTATCTGTTCGTTCAAAACTTGATTTTCTATTCACTTCAATATTTGTTGCCTTGGTAGTTTGTGACAGAGAGGAACGTGAGATCAACCTCCCTCTCTCTCTTTCACCCATGGGCGTTGGAAGATTGATGATTAAGGAGGGGGGGAGTACGAGGCTCGTATTCATATATACATGTTATAATCCGTAGAAAACAATGGATTTCAAATGAACTTAACATTGCATATTATGTATATATGAATATTAATCACCCCCTCTCTCATTGCCACGCCCACGGTTGCACCTATTTTCTTAACTATAGAGAACTGGAGGTTGAGGTAAGCAACTCTTCAGTTTGAGGCTCTCAGTTTGATATCTAGCAGAGGGCTTCAGTTTTTCATCAGTGAAAACTCAAACTATTCATATGTGCATCATCCATATCTTTCCCAATTTTTAAAACTCGGCTGCAAAGTTTCTATCTAGCTATGCTTTTGCTGCGTGTGTTTTGAGTAAACGTAGTTTTTGTGTAATCGTTGCAGATGTGGGGATCTTGTACAGCGTATTGAACAAGCGAAACTCGGGCAAGTTTTCATGTGTTCCTTCGGTGGCAGTCGTTACGGTATATCGGGCTGTCGTCGTAGCTATTTGTCGCAACGTGAGTTACATGCACACATCAAAAGACGACATCATGGTGAGGCTAGCAGTGCGGCGAGCGATCTCTCGGCCGAATTTGCCAATGATCTCAAACGGACTGAAATGCCCTCGTATCCAAACCCAATGCCAGCTGTCCCTATCATGCGAGAAGGCCTGCCACCTCAACCCGACCGAGCATTTCAGGGTAAGCTTTAAGTAGTACTTTGCTAAAACGTAGGGTAAGGACAGGTAACACTTTGTTGAAACTTAGGGTAAGGTTAGGTAGTACTTAGTTGAAACGTATGGCAAGGTTATGTAGTGCTTAGTTGAAACTTAGGGTAAGGTTATGTAGTACTTAGTTGAAACGTAGGGTAAGGTTATGTAGGGCTTAGTTGAAACGTAGGGTAAAGTTATGTAGTGTTTAGTTGAAACTTAGGGTAAGGTTGGATAGCGTTTAGTTGAAACTTAGGGTAAGATTAGGTAGCGTTTAGTTGAAACTTAGGGTAAGGTTAGGTAGTGCTTAGTTGAAACTTAGGGTAAGGTTAGGCCACGCCAAAAATACACTACTAATTAAGAGTGCGCGTGTTTAAATCAGAAATACGTAATCGGAAATGAAAATTCTCACTTCACGCCATCAACGTCAAAATCTCTCTCTATTTATGGCACCCGAAGTCCTGGCTTCGAGGAAGACACTTTCTACAACAGAATGGATATATAGTTTCTTCGAGTTTATTACTTTTTACGCTAAAACAATGCATAGAAGTTGTTCACAAACCTTTTGAGATCTATGAAAGCCCAAAATGAGGTCATGAGCAATTTTATAAAGTTTTCATCCGAAATAATGATGGCAACGACAACCTTTCATGAATAAAGATACTGTCGTCGTCACTGTTGTGTTTGTTGAAACTGCATTCTTACGTTGGGCCCGTTTCCGTTTGAGAAAATTTTTCACGGAACCTACAATATCCAGGTTTTGCACACGCGCTGAGTAAGGCAAGAGATGCCATCAAATTTTTCAGTGGAAAAAAATGTTTATTCAAGTGGAAATTTTTCAACTTTGTGTAATTTGTCCGGTGACAGCATGCGCAACCTAGAAAGTCATACATTCCGCGGAAGATTTTTTTAACCCTTAACTTGGCAATGTAACAGATCTGAAAAATCACCAAACAAAACGAAAACGAACTTTTGACAAAATTCGCCAAGTAAAGTGTTAAGTGGAAACTGGTCTTCATGGCAAAATGCTATGCTGATATTTATTATGATTTAGGACGTTTACCATTAATTGCCGATCATCCAATCCACCCGGTCATCCCCATTGAGGCGTACCAACACCGACCTCCCGCACCCAATTTACCCCCTACACAAGGAGTCGTTCCTCGTATGGGTAGTTCAACGGTACCACCAAGAATCATGACCGGAGATCCGAACCTTGTCAGGGCAAGGTTCGATGATATATCTCGGAATACGATACCCGTTGGACAGCCGCAGGTCCGCTTCCCCGGGCAGGAGGGCGAGATTCGCCCGGGTTGGATGCCTGCTGACAGAGAATGGGTGCATCCCATGCATGTCGACGGAGCTTGGATGCCACCGAGATCAGGTAGTGGCCCTGTTCCTGGTGTACCTCACGGCGTCAGGCACGAAAGGCCCCCGTTTATAAGAGGTACGACACCATTTTACTGAAAGAACTTTTTCTATTCATCTTTTCATTATGTTGTAAAGTGTAAATAAACACAAAAGCTATAGAGCAAAACTTTCGATGGAAATACACTGCGGAAAGGTGATTTTGCCGATTGATTATGCAGAATTAGAAAACAAAACGCTTCGTTCATGCGACTTGGCTACATCAATGACCAAACGAGATTTAGAGGAGGTATGAAGTCGTCTTTTCTGTGAAATGGGCCTTACATTGTGAAATGTAATCTTGTGAACCACTTAAGATCGCGACTTTGGGATGGTAAATATGTATGATTGTGTTCATATATGTACATTGTCATGGACTTATTCATGGGAGTCGGGATGGACTTATACATTGGGGGTGGGGTGGAATCAGTGTGGAATCTATACAAGGATGGATATGAGGTAGGGGTGCTGTTGAGAGTTGCCTACGCCCCTATCCTTAGCTAAGATTTGCATGAAAACATCCACAAACGAGCCATCGAAATATAATTCAAACTAGACTGACTGAGTGTCATTGTATAATTACTAGAGCACCAACACAAAATCATTCTGGACCCCCATCCCCGCTTCTTTACATGAGGTGTGTGTGTGTGGGTAATGCATGGAGCATTATGTAAATATACAGGCTTTTATGTGTCGCGATCGTGTTTGGCTTATTCACTGGAGGGCTTATGCATAGTTTTCATGCGGATGTTTACGGTAGTCGGCATCTTTCTCTCAACAAAACGATATCGTGTACGATGTTGCCTGGATGGCACAAGTTAGTTTATGTTGTCTCGTATAAAATTAATTTATCCATCGTCACTATATGGCGCAGAAAAAATCCTTTATTGTGAATATGAGTGCCAACTTCGCCGCATGATATAAACACGGAGTACTTCCACAAAGTGATCATTAGTGGGTTTAATGTGCAGGAAACACAGGCAGTACCACTCTGGATGTATTCAAATTGCTCGGAAGAAGATTTAATGAGAAATTTGAGCGGGCGATTGCCTCTGTTTTCTGTATCGGCCTTGTGTTGGCACGTAGTGGTTACCACAATTACACTGAAGATAAAGACTTTCTGTATGTTAATATTCTGTTATGTTAACATGTTTCTGAATGAATTGTTTTGCTCCTCTGCAGTTAAATAGTTTGTAAATTGGGACAAGATATATTTCTCATTCCTCTCATTGTGGATAAGTCAGGGTGAAATGTGATGGAAAAATTTTTTTAATTCTTCAATTTTTTTTCATTCTTAATTTTGCTGTTTTTTTCTTCCGTGTTTGTATCTTCGCCTTGAAACGTAGTATTTTCGTCTTTTGTTTCTTCTCGAAGGTAAAACACTCACTCTGGAATGTTGTGCTTCTTTACTGTACGGCAAAATAATCTTTTGCTGCGTAGTTTCTTATTGAATTTTCATGTTTTCACGAGCGAGCATGATGACTTGAGCGGGCAAAATGACATCATCTAGATCGTAAATCAACCAATCAGCGTACGCAATATGGTACTTATATTATGTTCTATTCATGTCACGCGTTCTAATTTTCACAGCACTATCAAATACCTTTATTAAAATTATTTTTACGCTTCTACTCATTAACTTCCTAGTCATAATTCATTGTTTTCGCTTGTTTCAACGACACTGTCGACAGTCTTCAAAGTCTGCCAAAGATCCAACAAATGGCCTTGCGATGCTTTGAGCCTCTCAGCGGCTTCACTGAATTCTGCTGTACGCTTCTCCGCCCGCGATTTCACCGTTTCATATAAGCCCCAGGCCTCCTCGACTTTGTTCTTCATTCTCGCTAAGTTCTGCTGGTGAATCGAGTTGCGACGCTGCATCTCTTTTTCAAGGGCTTTTAGCTCTTGGACCTTCTGATGTATCCGAAGATCTTTCTGCTTACACACTTCGTGGAGTTTGGCATTCTCGTCCATCGTGACTTCCTTTTCCTTTTTCAAAGTCAGTATTTCTTCGTGCAGTGATTTCTCCTGCTCTATTGTTCTTCCATGTCGTCGGCGTAACTCGAAACTCTTGGCGTGTAGAAGCTTTTCTTTTTGCTGAATGTCCTCTTCAAGTAGAAGAACTCTTTCTTCGGCTTCGCGTTTCTCGTTTCTTGCACACTCAACGATTTCTCCAAGTTTTAGAATCAGTTTTCGTACTTTGACCGTTTTGGTTTTGAAGCCATCCAGTTCTTTTACGGCCATCGTCGCCTCGTTCTCCACGTTATCAAGGTTACCCACGTGGTCTGGGGCGGTTTTCGCTAAAGTGTTTAGCAGTAGAGCGCGAATTTCAATTTCATGCTGTAATTTCAAAGAAATATTGTCACGTGACAAAGTTGTGGTTCTTCTGTCTAAATTTCTAACGGTCAGTAAAGAATAAAATAAGAAGCCCTTCTCCCCTTTTTTCATTCTTTAATTACATTCATAATTGGATGGTTTCAAACTCAATTTCACACAGTTTTGTAAAACGCATGTATGGTTTAAGACGAATGACAATCGGGAACAAATGGCACTATTTTCGTATCTTTGACGTTTACTTTTCGTTTTGGAAAGTTTTAGGTACACCTTCATATTCAAGGCTTGCAAGAAAATTATCTTAGTCTTCATCAAGTTTTGCCTTTTCGTATTGTAACAATTTTGGGCTGTTCTTGATCAAAGAAAAAAAAACTTAATGAGAAACAACTGTCAGTTTAGATTACAATTATATTGTTTGTTGCAACAGTTCATCGTGCCATATCATTACAATCGTGAAATCGCTATCGTTGCCGCTGAATTTCAAAAAAGTAGCTAGGTTCCTATACGAACCTTTCTGATTTTGCAGACACATGATTGACCGAGCTATACGAGAATGCTGCGATCGAAGAAAAAAGTAGTTCTTGAAATTTTAAGGGAATTTCCTGGGCGGACTCACCTGTTTGAACAAATCTCTGATCAAGAACTCTGTTTGCTTTCTACCGTCGTCCATTATTCTTGTGGCCTCCTTCGTAAAACTTTGCCTTCTTTTTTCTTCTATAAAATATTTCGAACATTAACCACGAAGTGTAAAGACGATTGCGAAGGACTTTATTTTGTTGCAATTTAAACCAAAAATGGCAGCAAAATATGCTACATCACGGACATCATCAGACAATAAAAATTGCGTTTTCATTGAACAGAACTTTTTAAAACAGTTTATGCGTATCACGTTTTATTCTTAATGCATTGAAGTTTTTGTAAATTTACAGAACAGGTGGAATTTTATTACATAATGAGAACTTCAACTGTAAAATTGTCTCAAAAAAGAGTAAATACCATGGTGAATGGTCAAATACTAACGTAATAGTTCTTAAAGGAACTGTTTAAGCCAGAACACTAAACCAACAATTCTAAAAGAACTGTTTTTTATGCTAAGACTTGTTTCTTATGTTTCAATGCATCGTGTCTTTTAGCTTTGAAAACAGTTCTTTTAGACTTGTTGGTGTAGTGTTCTGGCTTAAACAGTTCTTTTAAGAAATATTACTTTATTATTTGACCACACACCATGGTATTTTCTCTTTTTAAGACAATTTTTAAATTTCATTACCAGGACAAAATCTCTGTTTGACTTAATTGTTTAACTGTTAAACTGTCATGTACAATTGCTGATATTCAGTTCAACAGGGCAGAGTTCCCTTCGCTGTAAAGTGTTTAATGCGATAAAGTTTCATCCAAGTGTTGCTTGGATGCTGAAGATTATTTGTGAGGTCTCATTGCCGCTACATTTATGCAATTACGACATCTTTTGTTGTGCGTAATAAAGTTCGACGTATCGAGAATGAAAAGAGATATGCATGAAAACTGTTTTGGGAAGTCCTGTTTCGTTTTAATTTAAAGTACCATCGATCATCCTTTGTAGTCCCTTTTCTGCTCTCTCTATCTCGCGGTGTCTGTCGTCTTCTTTTTTCGAGTATTCCCCGTCTTGACTGCGTGGTGAAATAGGATCGTATGTGAACTCGTGATGTGCCACCTCTTGACACAGCTTATCCCAAAGCACATTACTTGTTTTGCTTTGATTCGTATTCAGTCGGTCGTCTCGTGGGACCTTATCGGAACACGTCGGTTTACATGATTTCGACTTCATGCCAAACGCGTGTTCCATGGACGCTGACAACTCGTGTAGCATCTCGCTGGCTCTTTTTGGCGATATTTTCGTTTGCTCATTTGTTCTTCTTACACCAAAAGTGTCTTGGTTATTTCTGTTCAGGTCTTCAAAAAACTTCCCCAGCGATTCAACGATGCTTTTGCATTTTCCTACCATTGATTCTGTTGAGAAAAGCAACATTGACAAAAAGGAAAGGCGTTTTTCGTGTTTACACTGGCCTATGCAAACCGGGAAGTTAGGAGAACTGAAGAACTGATCAGTGCAAAACCTATGTCGACATTTTCCGAGGTTTGCTCGTGCGAACACGAAAAACATCTTTTATTTCTTTTATAAAATAACAACAATGCGAAACAGATGAAATTAAAACAAACTTTTTGTATTGATGATTGATTTGCAAATTCTCCTTAGTTGATTTAATTGATAGAGCCCAAGTTAAGGCAAACTTAGCTTTAGGCCAATCAGCGCACTCGTTATATTGTTGTTATTTTATAACAAGATATGACCTTGGTAGATATTGGCCGAAACAAGATAAAGTTTCGCTCTTAAAGTCATCTGTATTTTACTAACTTGTTTCTTATTATTCGTCGCAATTTTTTTGATCAATATTGTTTTGGGGCCAGTTGCATCAAGACCTTACCGAATAGCGCTATCCACTGGCAAGCAATATTTTCGAACGCTTCAATAATCTCTTAAAAGAAAAATATCTACGATTTGAAAGGGGAAATCGACGAAATAAAAGTTTGTTTCAAGATAGAAAAAGTTTCGTTGTCGTTAAGAAAACACATCGACTTTTTCCCATGCTTCGTGCAACCGGCCCCTAATTTTTATTTAAAACAGTTTAAGAAAAGGATAAGAAGTTAAAAATAACACCATTAAAGTAACTGACACACACTTAAAGCGACAATTAACTAATCTTTACACTTCGCATATCAGTTACGCCTGGCGCCCATTTGGTGCTAATGTTAAGGCTTTCAAATTAAGTGGTTTTGCCTTGGCAGGACGAATAACATCGGTTTTTGCCTACTTGCCATGCGATTTAGTTTATAGAAATACTTGGACAAATCAGTGTGGCGTGCCTGTACTAAAGGCAACCAACGTGAGGCAAAAGTGACTATGGGGATGGAGTGTGGAGGATAGGATAGGACCCTTAACAAAATCCCTGCTTTTCGCCAATGAAAAATTTTACTGGCCGCATAAACATTTCATGCATTCGCGAAAGTGCATTTAGAGTTTATTTAAAGTATAACTCATGCCGGTATTCTAAAAGATCGCTCACAATCAGCGATTGGGGGCTTCAAAATCACGCCACAACTATTCGAAGACGATATTTTCACACCAGTAACTTTTCGATTAGAAATATTTTGCAAAAATCTTGCCATATCGATGGACAAGTGAGTTTGCCGTTGATTAGCGAGAGCGCAGTTTCTTTGTGTCGCACTCGGCGAGTGGGAATGCGATTGAGTTATCTCAAAAATGTTTTAGCAACTCGTCGCCTTGAAATTAAGTCAAACCGAACTCAAACATGATTTGAAGAAGTCTAATCTTCGTAGCACTGCGTCAATGACCTTGAATTGGATATAAAGCAGGAACGAATAGTTTAGGCGATCAAGTTAAAAACATTTGATCGCGTTTTGCGACTTATGTTTTGCATCCGTCGAATGATCGTTTTGTGTTTTTTTTGCGTACAAATCCTTAGTGTGTGGGTCATCCTTTTAAGCTGAATTTCGAAGGTCCAATATATTTTCGTCATTTATCATAAATTTGTAGATTTAGCTATTGTGCAATGCGTGGCATCTATTGACTACGGTCAACTAGAAATCTTTACCTTCTTTGTACTCCTGTTTATCCTCTTGTATCCCCCTCTCTTTTATCACCGCTGAGGTGAGTTTGCCTACATCCACCAAGTCAGTTTGACTTTCACGATCGCGATAAGTCGTCCTCGCTGACTGGTTAATGAACTGTTTCCCTTCTAAATCTGCAATCTTATTGGTCAGGATATTGACGCTCTTCTCCAATCGTCGTCGTTCTTCAAAAAGATTCGCTTCTCGTTGTTGTAGTAGAGTGATCTGATCTTCATAGTGATCCTGTATGAAGAATCATAGGTTACTGTTGCTTCCTTGTCTACCCAAAGCTGGGACGCGGTATCTTAAGTTTTATATTAGAGATATATTTAAAGCTCTGAGAAGTTTATAAATTTCTCTTATTATACTTTTGTTGATAAAGCTCGGATAAGAAAGGAGTCTGTAGAACTTCATTTTATAATTCACGCCGATTGTTAGCATGAACACGTGCAAAACATAAGTCATTTCTTAACTGAGTCAGGCCTCTTGCACAATACCTAGTGGTACATTTTACCTTCTGGTTCGTACCAGTGCCCAGTGGTACATTTTACCTGATGGTATGTACCAGTACCAACTCTAACTTTACCTGATCGTTTCTCAACCGTTTTCTGTTCCCTGGACTGACGCTCCGACTACGAGATTTCTTCGACCTTTCTGAAAACAATTGTTTGGATGGTTGCAGTTTGCCAAACTGCTCGTAATAACGACTCAATTCTGTTTCTAGCTTTTCCAAACGATCTTCGTGACACGTCGATGCTTTTGTGCGGACTTCTAAGGCGAGTTTCGTCTTCAGCAGCTGCCCTTCCGCTTTCCTCAAGCCTACATTGACAGAAAATCATGTTTTGTTTAGACCTTACTTTTAAAATAGTGTTTGTGGTTTAGGTGGCGAGGAATGGTTTGCAAAAGCAATGGGACATCTAAGGGTTTGGGTTAGGGTTATAAATCATTAGAAGAAACGACTCTGCCGCAGGTGAAGGGAGGGGGGTGGGGTGAAATGTGTTCTCAATAGAAAAATGCCTGTTGATCTTTTTTGACGAACCTTCGGATAGTTTTTCTATTTTCTCTTGTTTTTCATTGGATGAATGCCGTAGTCTGTTTCTTTCCAGTTTCAGCTCCTCCATTTTATTATGAAGCTCCGAGTTTTCTTTTCTTAAAAACTTTTGAAGAACGTTGCCGTCTTGTGTGTTCTCTTTTTCCGTCTTCAGGTGCCCGATTTCGGAATCCTTTTTGAACAGTCGCTCGCGTAATTCATAATTCTCCGCAGAGAGCATCTGTAATTTTCGCTCGAGATCTTTTATAAAACAGAAAAATATTCAATGTTAACAAGTATGAAGCACCAATAGAGAGTGAAGTATTAGTTGCTTGTTTTCATTTTCCAACGGGACCAACAAAGCTTGATTTTCAATAAAGCTTGCCATGTATAATTATTAAGTGTAGACTTCAGCTTTTGTGCGATAAGGGAAGACTCAAGACTGGTTCACATTTGTCTTCAAAATCTTAAAATCACATTAAATTTGAACATCTAGTAAACGCAATTCTAGTCTGTTCCCCAATCTTGAAGTCTGTAGCCCAAAGAAAAAAGGTGTTGGTTTGACTTCATAGTTTAACGCTCCTGGATATCTGAGATGTATAATCGAGACAGCGTTATTATTGGAACTTTGGGAACGCTTAATCTGCATGGAAATCGCCGATTTTTTGTACAAGATTGAACCAGCCATAACAGCAACGCCTCCCTCTTGAACTGAAATTGACATTTCGGTGCTTGTGTGTAGAAACAACGGTGAAGAACTGGTAAAACCTGTACACTAGATTACTTAGATTTGTTCTTGTATTTATTGATGAATATGAAATGATGCTTATAGTATCTTTGGGAGAAGAGTTCAAGACTGTCATTTAAAGAGTTAAAGTTATCTTTTTCAATGATATTTTTGCAACAAGCAAAATAGCTAAATGATTAAGCATTTTGTTCGGTCTTTGCTTCAAGTACATTCAAAATCTTACTCACTTTTCATGTTAGCTTTCTTGCATTATTTTGAGCTAGTCGTGATCAGTCTACGTACGTTTCTTGAACTCTCGAGGCACAACGCGCGCGTTTCGTTACGTGAAATCATAATAACTTCATATGACGTCATAAATAAAGCGGGTGAATTTTTGATTGTCAACAACTATTGACTAAACCGTTCTTGTACGTATTCCCCGTATTTTTAGAAATTCTTCTTGAATGCGTGTTTCGCATATAAGTAATTTGGAAACTTAAATTTAGACAAGAGTATTTTAACACTTAGTCAGACAAATGGGCGTGGGATCTGTCGGCACTGGCAGCTATAATTGTAAACAAATGAAATCACTGCAAAAATTAACTCCCACTGCACAAGATCTGTTTCAATGTTATGGCTATTGAAAAGACGAGTTGGGGAACAATTTAAAGCAAATCATGCTGAAATTGCCACAAAGATTTCTTATTGTATGACGTACTATATTGACGCACGTTCACTTCCTGTTTCGCAACGACAAAGTCGCGAGTCATTCCGAATTCCAAAGTGTTTTTTCAACTGTTCAGGAGAGAAGAGCTGCACGTGGTTGAATTTTCATGTTTTGAGCGACACTTGAGGTAAGCCGTAAGATTTTTAAAATTTGGGTGAATTATTTTGTCGTAGTTTTGAAATGGAATTCAAATAGGTAGATACATGTGCCCAATCCATTTTAACCGTAAAAGAAAAATATAATTGTTGTTGTGTACTCCGTTCTCATTGCGAAGTCGTTAGACTGTTGTGACTTATTTGCATTGAATTAAAATTGATTTGTTCGCTTTAGTACTTTTTAAATAACTTGTGAAAAGTTTGTTTTATCGTTCAAACGGTACGTTTCGTAAGTTGTAATTTGTCATATTTGACTCAATTTTATGGCGACTTTTTAATGGTTGAAAAACCTACGAAGTCATTAAAAACCCGCCTTTTTATTACGATGTCCGTTTCTACCGGATCCGAAGTTAAAAAATTGACTAAAAAATCTTTAAATATGCAAACTGCATGTTTTGTATACAACCTTTGTGTTGCATATCTGGCTAACATCGAATCAATCATTGAATATGCCACGCTGAAGAAACCCTTTTTAAGACAATTAAAACACGATTAAGTAAAAAGCGCTCATAAGGACAACTGACACTTGCCATCGCTATTGTCGTTTTCACCCTCGTTATTTGACAACAATTTCTTGCTCAATTGACTGCCAAGTTGTTTTTCAGTGTCGTCCTCCTTGAGGGCTGTTTCGAGCCAATGACTTTCAAGATTTTCTTTGTCGTCTTCGATAGGACTTGACGAGGACAAACTTATAGGTCGACCTTTCGATCTTTTGGTATTTGCAGGGATAATGTCTTCTGCATTTTCCACGCCCTTCGTGGTGTATTCTTTGAATATTTTCATGGCAAAATCCTTTGATTGTGCGCGAGAATCTGCGGGAAAAATACAATCTATTTTTGGGGGGATTTTTGACAGCTTAGTAACTGCAACAACATTTTGCATTGATTTACCGTTCCTGAAACCGATTGATACATTGTCGAAGTTTTTGATACCAGCGCCTCGTTCATTTTGCGTACATTTTATGTTGCCTTCTTTCTCACCATGAATGAACACGCTCGTCGCCTGTTCACAGCTCTCAGTATCGGAGATTTCGTGCGCTATTTCTTCTGTCATTATGTAATGACTACCTTGTAAACAATACAATACTCCGCTACATTATCTTTGATAAAGAATAACCAAAATTTTAGGAACAGCATCAATAAACAAACACAGTTTGTCAACGAAACGTTTTCAACGATTTTTCTAGGCCGCACGCGTCATTTAATGATTCGCCATTTGGTTTCAAACAAAAATTTGAATAAATCAAATCGTTCGATTCTTTTATGAAAAACAACATTTAATTTTTTTGGATTGAAGTTTACTGGATTTAGAGCGAGCAAAGAAAAAACAGAGTTGTCAAAATCAATGATGATATGAGCAAGGCTTTTGGAATAAAGCCGGAAGAGTGTGAATTAGTTATTGTATTAGAAAAATGAGATTTTCTCGGTTTTTAGTTTGCTACATAAACTTCGTTGCTTCTTAATTTTTAATAAATATTTCGTTCCATGCATATTTTCCCACGATTTAATGCTCTTTATACGTAATACTATCCGTTTTTTAGTTCATGATTTCTCACCCTTGCTTTTCGCTACATGCCCAACGGGGTGCTTTATGTTTGAAATTGGTCCTGGGAATCTCCATCCTGACCAGTAGCTATATATCATCTATATTGAGGTGTTGCTCGTCAAGTTTTTCTTAATTTTAGACACTCCCTTCTTTGCTGTTGACAAATCACAATTGTATTATACTTTGCTAACCACCTTCCTCTCCATCGTACGCAAATTAATGTACTTCGCTCCTTCAAATTTGCTTATTTTGCGTCTCTTAATCTCGTATGGAAGTTAGCTTTTGTTTTCATAACCAATGCTCAATTGATGCTATGTTCAACAGTACGTTTTTTCTTGTCTTAGCCCGTTTATGTATAACAATTGACATGCACAATCTATGTACATAATACTGTGCGTTCCTAAGAAACTTGGACAAAATTTGATTCAAAAATAGCATTGTTACGAAACAACAGATTAGCAGCCCCCCTGCAGTACGCAAATTACTGTGTGCACCGATTACACTCCCCCCTTTCCTCGTAGAAAATGGATGACCCAAGGGTATATGATTTCATTTGAATATTAACATATCGAAAGGATGCATTAAGAAAATCCGTATATTACTCCTCATATCTAAATAATGTCAAGGGATAATTGTTGACAGTACAAATTTACTCCCAAATTACCAGGAAGTACAAAAGAACGATCTTTTCTTTCGAAGTGTGCGGAGGTTTTCGCAATTTCATCAAAGAAGTGGAGTTGTGTACGGTTTTAGCGAACGTTGCTTGGTTGTCTATCAAAATTTCACTTAATCAGTATTAATCCACTGCACCCTTAATGACATGTCTTGTGTTTTTCAAATAATGCCAAAATCACTGCTGGCGATGATCACCTTTAATGTTTATCAGTTCATGCCAGATTCAAGTGCGTGTCATCTTGGCTGCAGGTTTCTCCGCATTCAAAAGTCTTAATTCCACTGATTTGAACAATTTGACTCCGCAACAAAGAACTCAACTGTTCGAGTCTGTGGAATTGTAGCAACAAAACTCTGAAATCTGATTCCGTAGCGGTGTCAAATCTATCTTCAAATGATTTTCTGCTTGTGTTTTCTATAATTGCGCATGCCTGTCATGTTGTCACTTGCTCTATATGTCTGCGAATGTTTTAATCTGCAGCACATACAGCAGCGTTCATCAAAAATAACGACGCGTGTCAATTTCGAATTCAAAATATCTTCAGCACGAAACTATTGGCTATGAAGTTCTGAACAATCAAATTTTAACCAATGAAATATCCTCCAACCTACAAACGAACAGCAGTGATTTTTTGTTGACGTGTGCTGGATACGCCAGTGGTTTCGATGACAAAACTGCATGTGTAAACGTGTTGAAAGGAAATCGCATTAATTTTATCTACATTTGCTTTAAAAGACTTGTCATAAAGAACAAGCAGGCATTACGCGAATGTGACACTTATGAAATATATAAAAAGGCGGAGACTGACGACAGAGATAATGTACAGCCATATAGGTTCCACAGACATCGAATGATAGTATGGAAAGTATGAACGTCAAACCGCTTGAAAATGGGAAAGTCCTAAATGCTTAATATTTGTCGTTTAGAACGAGTAAATTATGTGTTTAATTATTCTGAAACATCCAACGACGTTCGTTGGCAGGTTAATTATTATAATCAGACAGTCCAATGATCTAGAACCTAATCTACTAGATTTCTGACTCCTCCATAAATCTGTAGTTCGGAGTGGGTAAAACCGCCATCTTCAAAGATGGCAAAACTGACGATATGTACGCCTAAAATGTCCTTCTTCTACGTTGATAAATAGTTTCAGTAGTGATAGTCCTGGTCTGGGTCTTGAAACTTTTGTTTGACATCTACGGAGCTGGGACCTTCTGTAATAAGCAATGATTTAGAACCCAATCCTCTAGATGTCTACGTACCGTGTCAAGGTGAGGCAAGAACGCCATCTTAAAAGGTGGCAAACAGTAAAACTCAAAATGAAAAACATAGCTAAAAGAAGGTTTAAAAAACCCAATCCCAACAAACCTTATAAAATATTAAACCTAAGCTATCAACTTGGCGACTGTATATCAACTCAGGAAAAGCAGATATTAGTCGTAAATATCGTCAGTTTTGCCACTTTTCAAGATGGCGGCTTGCCTCACTTGAAACTATAGAATTTTGGAGGAGTTTGATATCTAGTAGTTTGGGTTCTAGGTCATTGGCAAATGGCAATAAGTCATTGAGATGTATAGAAGCGGCAACTGTGTGACCAGGCCTTAGTCAAACTTCGTTTGACGTTTGGTGGCCAGCCTGAACACTCAAAAGTCAAAACAATTGAAATCATTCAAGGAGCTAAAAGCGTCTATCACAGAAAATGGTAATTACTTGTTGTCTTTTTCATTAAGTGAATATATTATTTAATCCCGCTTCTCAGATTTTGATGGAGGGATTTGTGGCAGGACAATAGTCGGAGCTTAGCGGTTGGCACAGCAGTTTGTTAAGCAGGATATCTTCCAGCAATATCTGATTAAGGATATCGCATTTTCTTGAAGCGTTTGTGCGTTTCAGTCCTATCGTGCCTGCAAGGCACGAAGTGTTGCAATACCAGAATTCACCGCAAGCCCGGTTCGACGTAAAGTACTTATGAACATCTTATCACATCACACAGTTTACAGTTTCATCACAATTAAATATTATTGAGCGTCATTTTACATCATAGTCAATACATTTGGTTTATAAGTACACAATTTAAAAACCGGTTCTATACAGTCGTTCGATCGCGAGTGATATGATGAGGGACCAAAATTGTCCCGCTTGCTTGTGTAAGCACTTTCCTGCATTGTCCCTTAAGTGAGTTGAAAAGTTGCAAAATGGCCGAAGGTTGCAAAAAATTTCTAAGATGATACTCATCGTAAATAAATAGGGCATGTTTTTAACTACTTCGTGAGTTTTTCAACCTGTAAAGGCCGCCTTAAAATCGACTCAATTAGCTATGACAAAATTGCAGCGTACAAAACGTAACGTTTGAACGATAAACATTCATCCTGCAGGTACACCTTGTTCCATGTGATGTTTTGAGAAGACTTAAATCGGTTATCAGAGCAACTCCCCTTGCCGGACAACTCGGTCCATGTAATCAGGTCCTGAGTCGTCTTAATTGAGTCGTTTCAGTTTGGATAAAGCTCTTGCCGTTCTTGAGCGACTGAGACCTCAGAATATAATTCGGACGACTATTTGAGAACCAGTTTAATGAATACAAGTGTAGATGCCGAATGAGTTCATAACGGTGTGGATGTTTGATATTTTATGAGCAAAAAGTTTCGATAAAAATTGCTATTTTGTGAAACTAATTACGCGGTGTGATGTCATCGTGATGATTTGCACAGGGCAGAAAGTTAAACACCTCTTAAAGGGAAGGCAATTAACGCAATTCTATTCAAAATGTTATTGACTCATTTTATTTGCTCTTTGCAATTAAATCAATTAAGCCGTGTGACAAAATCCCATGTCATAAATACATTAAACGAAACTTAATTATCATATGGAAAAGATGTGATCATGCTCACGGTCAGTGTCGTGGTGCTAAAGAGCATCGTGTGAAGTCGTGTATGACCGTAGGGAGTTCACAGCTAAATGATTTGCGCTTATGATTGACAGTTGAGTTGACCGTGTGAAAGTGCGATACAAAAGATACTTGATATATCCACGGGTGATAATCGAACGACAATTGGAGGCCCTTCCATTTTCTAAAGAAATAAGTGGGGCACAGCAGAACATAAGAATATTACCACTCCTCAATTAACGTAGCACGCATTGGCGCCAGTAGAGCCAGTAGATATAACATATTGAAAATTCTCTGCTTGTCTTTGAAGCTCTCCCTTCAGAGAAGGCTTTTTTACGGTCAAGCACACTCGGGAAGGTTCGTTTTGGTTGTTGTCGGCCAGTAGAACATTGTGGGTTTCATTCTGTTTCGAGTTGCTTTCCTTTGATGAAAATTTCAACTACGAAATATCTTGTCCTTAGCTGGAACTTCGATCGAATTGTATGGGAATACTATTTTTATATTCTCAAGTATACTCATGCGTTGTTATACGCTCATTTAATCTTAGCGATGTTGTCAGAAAAGAGCTGAAACACCTTTTGTGATGTTCGAAGTTCTGCAAACAAGCTTACTGCGTAATTACTTTGTGAGCGTCGAGATTTCCATTAATCTCGACGAGTAAAATGACCATCTGTTTGCATTGATTGACTTTTATGCTATAATTTTCTATACTTAACGGATTTCTTCGCCAATATTTGCAAAACAAATACACACCGAGCCGTATCATTATTTAAGCTGTACCGGAAGACCGCATTCAAATCTGTTTAGTGCATGACAAGCTATTGCATGACTAATCATATCGTGTGAAGATTGTCTTGTTTCGAATTATAGCTTGGCAAATTTCTTGAGAAAACGTTCAATTTGAAAAGGCGAAACTATACATATTGCATTTAATGAATGAGCTACTTCAGGTTGGAAAGTAATACCTTCGTTCACTAAGATGAAGAGAGTGTGTTTCGCTTGTTAAATTTTCAAAAACAAAAAGAAAATCGACTTTGGCATGCGGATGGTATTATAAGCAGATGTGCGTTAAAACCACTTCAGTATAACGAGAGCTTTAAGCAGCAGTTGTTCATCTCATAAGAATCTCCGCTCTTGTTTGGTTAGGGTAAGGAAATTGCGCCCGAATTAAAGTGCTGAATTATCGATGACGAATCTTGCCTTGCAACATTGGGGAAAATATATTCCCCTCCTCTGAGGTAATGCGAACATTGCATGGTCCTCAAAAAAGCCATTTCAAAGTTTGAAAGTTTTGTTATCGAAGATAAGTGTATAAGAAACACTATGAACATAATATGAATTTAAATCCAAATCAATCGCCGAGTGTTTAGTCTCATTTGTAGCTTACATCAGTGGCCAACCCAGAAAAATATTTTATGCCAATTGGCTAAGTTTTCGAAACACTGAAACACCTGTTCTTGCAAATAGTTCATTGTTCATCATCAAGGCCTTCTGTACAACTTTTAAGATTTTGGTTGCCCAAGTACGGCTATAGTGGTGCATCGAGTTAGCAGTTTTTTAGTCCTCCCTTGTAAAATTTATTATTAGCTAGTTTCTTTAGAACAGTACAGAAAACTTTAAAATAGCATCATCGTTATTGATTTTTGTAAAAATCTACTGTTTTTCCGGTGAGTCGATACAATGAAAAAAGTATCCGAAATAAGCGGAAAGGCAGGCCATTCCACTGGACCTAACGATACTTCAACAAACCCTTGAAGTGTGAGTGTGTCTGGTTAGCGTAGCTATATCATAATCGCCACCTAACACCGATTAAATAAGTACATGAAGCTTAATTGGATCAGTCATCTAAAAAATATTTAATGTCAACAAATAGTCGCGATCACAAAAAATAATGCATGCTCAAATTCCACGACGGATTTTGCGCCCATATGAATACAATCAGCCGGACCTTACCAGCACTTGTGTGCATCACATCAACCAGAAAACATCTGCTGTTGTGCCGTGTGCATTTACAAGTTTGAGAGTTTCCTGCCCGTTCAATGTGGATGATAATTGGCCGTTGACTAATTTATAAAGGTAAAGTTCGATTAATGAATAATTTTTGAATATGTTAATCTATTTTAAACACGAGTCGACTTTTTTTCATTCTCGATCGCCGGGAAGAAACATGTTTTCCTTGAGCATCACTTTTCATCGTTCAAAGTCAAGGATTATGTGGGACTTTTTGATATTGTGTGGAATTGTGTCGACGATTGCTTCGAAGAAATTTGTTCATAGATGTACAAATGTCCAAACTTAAATTTTTTTAAACTGCAGTGACGTAAAAAGTCTTGCATGGTAATTCGAAATGCATTGCGTAACTAGACCGTGAAATTTTAATGAAACCGCTGCCCTGTGTTATCTGCCAATCATTTCACCTAAAATGCATGTACTTAATGTGTTGAACATAAAATAATACAATGGGATGCCTACAAAGTGTCTTTCTCTCATGATCACGAACTTAATTGGGACAGACATTTAGGCATGTGTTTCATTATCTCAAAGACGTCATCCTAAGTGTGTTGAAAAACGTGATTGGATGGGTGATGATTTGTTAATGCTTGTTGCTTAATCACACATAGCAAATACTTGTACTTCAAAAATAGTTTCTCATTCGTATTTGCCAGAGTGATTGTTATTTCAAGTCGCGTCCTGAAGCATTTTTGCTATAGCTGGAATGGATTATATCTTTTTGTGGTATAGAATGCTTAATCAAATCCTGGTGTAGGATGAAGCATTGAGATTATCTTTATCGCATTACTTGTGTACTTCCTGTCTTCATCTTTACTTTAATGTCGAAGGCCTTTTTTTTGACATGCTCTATACTTTCATTATGTAGTTGGCCATTCAACTTTTTTGGCTCATACTTCGCTAGGTTTTTAACTTTTAACTTCCCAAGTTGTTTGGTTCTTTGAGTTTTAGATGGTTTCGTTGATGTGGCCATACGGCAACGCCGGGTGAGTACGGGTTAAGTGAAATGTCATGTCGAACTGGCAAATCTACGCCATAAGGCTATAATGTGCCTAGCATAGGAAGATAAGCTGTTCCTGAGAATTAAACTGGCGTAAATTCTGTGGAAAAGCGTCTATTTCCTTCATATAAACCGATATGATAAAGCTTATGTCAACCGTATTCTACTTCAATTGTATCACTTCTTAGAGCGTAGAATGTGGGCTAAGAGATATTTCTGTGACATGCGCAAATGCTGAGATGTACTCATATTTCTCCATGCAGTTTTGATAGGAAGATAAAATTCTGTTGATCGTCACCTGCAAAGTCTGAAATTTCAAAAAAATATACTTTGTTAAGTATAGGTGAAGCTGTTATTGAATTAATGCTCAATGAGAAAGTTTGCCAAATATTTCATTCTGCAACAGGCCATTTGATGTGATTGTCAAAAGTTTCTCTTATGCTTCTCCCCCTCCCCCTTCACCTGCATTCTCCACTATGCATTCTTTCAGAAAGTTCACAACTTTACTTGTATTAGTTGTATATGTTTAGGATTACATTTTTCCCAAACTACAACTCCTCTAAAGTGGATTGTAAAGTGAATGCACATGAGACATTTCATGTTCTGTCATGTTCGTTTGGATAAAGTTTTTTTTGAGGACCAAAATCGTATACTGCTTTTCTATAAAAGTGAAACTGCGCTGCTTTATTGTAATGAATGCACGAATTAAGTTTATTTGGTGAATTAATTCGCTCATGTAAAGAAAATGTGCATAAAAAAGCTCTTGCTGGTCAACTGTCGCATTTGCGAGAGCTTTATCCTTCTCAGGAAAGACTGAATAATGCTAATTTCAAAAGACTTTTAACACCGTAAGTATGTCAATTGTATAACAAACTTAAAACTTCCTTATTTCGTCGACCAGGCACATTACTAATCCACCTAATCACTAAGCTACCTCTATAAGCATATCACGATGTTTCTCTTTCGAGATTTAAGCTCGCCTTTCGATATGTGCAATTAGATATATCTAAAATGGTCAACTTCTCCAGCCGAACTTAAATGGTCGGTTGTTGGAGAAATTTAGCATTGGACTTGTTTAGGGAATGTGTGTATGTTGTTGAAATTCTGTCTTGTCATCAAGCAGTGAATATTCTGTCTTGTATTTTTTTTACTGTGCGTAGTTTTAAAGGTGTGGTGGTAACTGGTATGTAATTCATATTTCCTTTATATGACATATAAGAAACATACAAATATTCGAAATATTGTATCCGAATCTTTTTTATGTCGAATTCGACCTACAGTAGTCGTGAAATTTCCAAAATATAGGTTGTATGTTGGTGAATAATTTTGAACACACAGAAAGTACATTTACCACGCTGTTGATATGATAGAGGCCGATATACATCCAATTGCAGTCATACTGAGGACAGGAAATTAAAACATCTTCTGTAATCTGGCCAAATGTCAAGTGTGCTCAATAGCGACTAAAAACACAGCAGTTATGTAAGCATTATATACTCTTTGTGCATTCGTATTGTTAAATTTGAAGTGCCCAACAAGGCGTACATGTGTCGTGCTGCGTGAGGAAGAGCAGATAATGTTATTATCTGCTTGCTTCGAAAATTCTGAATGTTATTAGTCAGTGCTTTTTAACTTTTTGTTTTAAAGCTTGTATCATTGCTTATATGTTTTATATATATACTTGTGATATAGTTTTATCTAGTTCGCGTTGTGTCCAAAACCCAATGCTTTTGCAAAAATCCCTGAAAAGTTTGCCAGACTTCAGGAGAAATGTGCTCTTTCAGTTCAAAGACGAATAGGTACAAAATTTGATCTAATCACCTCATGGATTTTATTCTGCCTTTCCTTGGCTGTAATTACTGTATTATAATAATTAGCATTCATGGTATTTTTGAAACAGCAGGCGTAAAAGTGCTTCTGTTCGCAGTCAGTGTCTAGCCCAACAAATAGCAGTTATTTCAACCCCACATTGGAAATTTCTTCAAAGGATCAATTTATCAAAAAATTGTAAAACGATTCGTTATCCTTATCGAATCTTCTTAAGGGAAACGGTCATTTAGCAAATGCGCATGGCTTGGAAACTGTTTCACATGATCCGGATGTAAATTAAAGGGTCACCAGGAAAGTTTCGTTTGTGCCTTACATATGGGTGCTTAATTGATGGTCAAAATGTTGCGTTATGCCTTCCTGAAGCGAGATGATGCTTAAAATTTATAGTTGCAGCTGGTACAGCTATGTGTAACGAGAAGTCTAGTTGTATGATTGTATTTGAATGCGACAAATCATGTTGTTATGAGAAAAAATATCAACAATTGCGCAAAGTGTTTACAATGGTTTACAATTATGGTCAAATCGGTTTTAGATAAATGGAAATTTTATTCGCTTTTTTAAATGCCATCAACTCTAGTCCACATTTCCGTTTATCTTTTTTATAGTTATAAAGTACTTACGTGCAGTTATAGAAAATCGACATTAGAATACCTTTTATTTTCAATTGCCGCCATAGCATGTTTACACAATTAGCTATCACGACATGTTGTTAAAACAATAATTTGATAAGAACGAAAATATGTTTTCTTTTTGGTCAGAACATTTGATGCATGTAAAAATCCTTTAACCTTAGCATTTTGCCTGTATAACCAATTTCATAATGAGAAGCTTCCACTTATACTGACAGAAGTGCGCACTTGTCTGGCAAAGTGCTGTCTCATTCTAATGACGTTCAGTTCAAGTGTCAATTGAACTGAAGTTTTGACGATCATCAAATGCTAAATCTTTTCCCAACGAAACCTAACTGTAACTAACTTTAATTAAGGTTTCTCCTGAGGGAATTTCCTATCTTCTACATTAAGTTCGAACGCAACAGGCTGTTGTTGATACAAAAGAGTAATTGGTAGGAAACGCAAAGAAAATGCATAGCTATAGAAGATGGGCACAAAGGATAGTTGGCAACCAAAACTATTTAAATGGGTTCAAGTACCGCAGGTTTGATCCAATTCGACGAAGCATGGAGTCGATGATGGCGAGATTTTCTGCTTTAACGATTTGCATTGTGACTCCCGCTGTCTATTTTAAAACACAAGAAAGTGCTCGCTGCATGAGTTGAAAGCTATATGTATGTGTACAATGTTTAGTCTTAAGTCTATAGAAATTTTTTGGTCGCCAACTGCTTTGCGAGGAAATCTAAATAACAAACTACAAGCTGTTAAGTATAACAGCTCAAAGCCCATTCACAAGCATTGTGTGGTAGCCGTCTTCGCCTATAGAACAAGCTTCAATACTCCGCGAGGTAAGCTTCGATGACTAAATTACTATGATATACTCGTACGCAATTCTACTTTTGCTCATTGAGTAGTTGAGAAGATCACTGCGCCAGGATTCGGTCATAACAAACGACTAGAAGTGGTGATTTGGCCTGCAATTCTTATATATGTTATTGTTGGAAATAGTTCTTAATAAATTTCTTTGACAACAAAGAAACTTGTGCCGCCACATAATTTTCAGTAGGCTATGAAACTTTCAAATGGAACTTCGCCAAAAAACATTTTGACAGTTATTTGCACATACAAAACATGTATGTTACTAAACGTTCGGCCAATACTCAATGCACTTATACACCATAGCCTAACTGGCTCACCGGAATTATGCGTGCATGAGTTTCCGTACAAGTGCCATATAGTGCCAAGTGACTTTGCTTGCTTGGAGAGAACTACGACACAAATCGACAACACAAAAGCCACATGTGGTTGTACAGCATGGCTCTGCAATTTCGGACAAATATGGCGATATCAAACCGTATATGTCAAGCGCACTACATCCGTATTCCTCGAAACTGGCAGTTTGTCATTCGTACCAGTTTGCGATATGTTTAGTAAAACGAAACGTGTCGATTGGGCGAGAAAAGCTGCGCTCGGTTTTTTTTATTTGAAAACAGCTTTCTCTGCATGAGATTGTTGTCTTCACTAGTTAATAGATCGTTTTATTGGGGCTATTCATTTCCAAGGATGAAATATTCTTGCATGAAGTTAAGGGTGAGGGGTCAATCGGTTTTAGATAAAAGTTGGATTGTTCATGGACACCGCTCTGGTTGTTTACCAATGATCTACGTTTAAAGGTACGATGCCGAGGTGGAATGTCAATCCACCTTCGTGGATGTAAGCAATGGCAGTTTTAAGATAGGAATTTAAACAGTATACATCGACTAACGATTTACAGAACATACTTGCTCAGACATGTTAATCGCCCATTTAATTGTATGTTGTAGGGAAACATTTAAATGTATCAAGAATATAAGTCTTACGGAACACACTGTGACCTTTTGGTTCATTCATGTCGTATTAACGTATCAAGATAGGATGTACAGAACACCTTCTGCCATTTCGCACATGCATAGAAATTTATTATGTAGATAAATATTTAAATATATGAAGATAAGATTTAGTAGAACAATGAGAGCGTACAATGAGCTGTTGTCTCTGCTATAAGCTGAATCTTATAGCCACAATTTCATTATGTGGGACTTATTGTATCAATCAAAATAAGATTTACAAAACACATTTTATGCCTTTTCCCCAATACTCTCGAAATAAAAGTTGTCAAATCTCTTGCGCGACATGCCACTGGCAAAGCCTGCTTCAATTTTGCAGTAATTTTTGAAGTTTAATATACCTCTACGCAATGCCATTACCACTGTTCTGTGTTCTTTCACATTTTACCATTGTACATGGGCATTGGTGGAAGTTGATTTGATGTTTTGGAAATATGGTGAAACGTCTCCTTGATTGGTGGCGTAAAGAATGTTGATGACAGTTCTGTTTATGACTTATAACGCGTTACCTGTTGCGGAGTATACTTTGGCGGCATTTGTAAAGGGCCGAGTTAAGATCAGCCAAACTCTTCCAGACATCCTGGCAGAAGTCGCCTTTGCGACGGAAAAGTATAACACACTGTGTTAAACCGCAACCGCAAGCTTCTTGTTCAAATATACCGTTGTGTGATTGCGAGTACGATTGAAGACTACTCAGATAAGACATGAATATAGAACAATCAGTTAGAAGGACATGTTCTGGGCAGAAAGTTTTTCTACAACGAGGCATCTAACATCAGGCTGTATAGTTTTCCTTTTCATTTCAAATGAGAAATTTTGCTCAGAGAATTTTCTTTCCATTTTACATTACACGAGAGAGCATCTATCGGGTGCGGTTGTAGTATTCATGCACAGTAACTTAAGATATAACGATGAATTTGTTCTCATGCAAGAGACCACAAGACGTGCTTGCCAACAACTCGCGTTTCCCAATGCTTTAAAGCATATTTCCGAGGCTATAATTTGGCAACAATATGTTGAACTTAATGCATTGGTGCTTTTACCAACTTTCTTGCCAACATCTTCGCTCTCAGTCAAGCAGTTCCGGAACGATTTCTTTGCTTGCAACTCTGAAAATGCCGAAGGAATAAGTATGTGGGTTCACTCGTTTTACCCCGTAGGACTTAGGAGATGTGTCAGTGTCATTGATGGTACACCGAGCTCAACATAGTAGAATTACTTCTGCGCAGTAATCAAAAAAAGATACCCAATTTCCCAAATGCATCCGAATTGGTGTTCGTAGGATGTATCCGGAGTGGGCGTATAATCAGCAAGTTGTCTCGACTAGCCAAGTTTAACTTGACAATTGGGTATAATTAAAGGATGGTCATTCAATCTTATGGTTTTTTCAACATCGTGGACTTAATCATTTACAAAAAATTTTTTTAAAACGAAGCATTGACTATCAGGCTTTTCAAACAGAAGTCCACGTGAAAATTATCGCTCGGAATTATTGCTTCTTTTTATTTCATTGCACGGTATTTCGTCTATGTGCGTCAATTTTACATGCAGTTTGCGCGGAGTACATTCGATTCTCCTTTCTCCGGTCATAATGAATATTCTGAATGAAAATAATGAATGTTAATTTGTGAATGACTTTCAGCCCTTGTAACGATTGAGGGAGACGAAAACTTAATCGACTTTGACGCTTGCTCATTTGGAGTGAAGCCTTTACAGCACAGCGTTTGCAAATATGAAAAAATAATATGTATCGATATCGTACACAGACCCTCTTGCAACCTCTCTATGCTCTCCTTTGGCGAATAGAGATAAGAGCCTGGGAACAAGGAAGACATAAACCTTGAATGACTGAGAGAAAAAAAAAATGAAAAACAAACGAGATTTGTATAACTGATTTATTGTCCATTGATTGATTTATATAGACAATCTTCCTTTAAAATGCAGATGAATTTTTTTAATTTGGTATTACGAATAGTTTTCCCTTATATAAACACACCCCATGATACAATTAAGTCAACTACGTGTGTATTTAAGTAATTTCTAGCAAAACCCTAAGGGCACACTTGTCTTTGGGTAACACATATGTAAACCCAAATATGCGCATTTATTTGCGGTATTCGGAGAACGATTACGTTAAAACTTTTGTTTACCTATAATTTTTATCGATAACGTGTCGATGAGCGCTTTGCAAAGAATAATAAAGTAAAACAAAGTTTCACTTAAACTCCTCACAAAGGAGATAAACAGTATGTTTCTCATTCATCATCAATATCGATAATGTAGATCATGCACCGTATAAACTTTCTCATACTGGATTAAAAGTTTTGACTACAAATAGTGCTCGATTATGACTATCAGTCTAGGCGCTGAACTGAAATCGATCATTAGTTGTGGCAGAACTTCATTTCTCTCATATTTGATGCAACAAGTCAGTGAATTTGTTACGAAGTCGACACTCGTACAACGTCTTTCAATGTTCTGTCTCAACCAAATACCATTTTTCAATTTTTGGCAAGATGTTTTATTGAATAACTCGATTTCCTAATTAGCTTTGTTTGTGGACGTTCCTGCCTTCTTGTCTTTGCAATCTGTTACAGTTTTAAAACATATGTTTGTTGATGTAGTGCATGTAAATGAAAAATCATTCACTGAGGATAAGATTTGACGTTTATTGATTTCGTTGCATTGCGTCTTTGCGTCCCCTGCTTTGATTTATTATTGAAAGCTGGCCGCGTTGACAAGGCATAATCGCGTTCGGTGTGCTCTTGCAAAACCTGATGATGTGGATTTGACATTGAATCCTAAGCATTGGTACGAATTTTAAACGCATGACTCTGTGCTCTTCAGGAATAAGCCCATAGTTTTCGAATGGCAGTGTATTAGACCGTATAAAATAAGCATTTCGATATTGAAAACGACGTTAAATGCACTTTCAAAGGCTGCCTATTTTTATCAGAACCACTTGAGTCGCGTTAAAAATTGTTTTTTTGGCACGACTTCGCGAGGAATTACATCTGTAATGACAGGACACATAACGTATAGCTTTTGCACGTTCTCTTGTCATGCGTAATCGCTATTCTGATTAGATGTATGTCACTTTATACGTTTCTAAAAAGTCATAGCCGACCATCACGTAATTTTTGGACTTTCAGTTGGTCTTGTATGTATATTACAGACCGAATAGTGTTTGCATCTATAGATCAATATAGATCACTGAATTACAATTTTTTAATCACAGCTTTTGTCCTCTTCTTCCATTGCAGATTGACGGTGTTCTATCGGCAAGAAAATTATCGGTGCTAGACAATAACACACAAAGACATCTCATCGACGACAAATATCTTTAAGGAGGATTTTCTAACGTCAGCATCTTCGGATTTTGGTCAGTTTCCAGGAGGTGAGTGACACCTACATGCATGTCAAAATGGATTAAGTAGACCGCATGATACATCGCGGGTTCACATTACTGTTTTCAATTATTTGCCATGGAAACTCGTCAACGAAGGCGGTCAAATGTCGTTCATCGTATTTCCTCAGTTGAAGATGATTGTTTGCCACGGGAAAGCTCATAAATAAATAAAAATTAAAATTGTTCGCATACGAAAAATAAAAATCCTCGACGCGCCTGATTTGAATCGTCTATTGGAATCAATGTATCAATTCAGCTGCGATTTTAGCTCAGATATTAAAATAAACCCAATGCAGATATGTTTGTCAAAAAATTTAGAGTGGCCTAAGGTTATAGGCTTCTTCCTCTTATTTGCTTAGCCCATGCAAAGCATGAAATGATTAAGTAACAAACATTGAAAATGGTTGAGATTCTACTTCGAAGACAAAGATCTTTGCATGTTCTTTTGGATTGAAATTCCACTGTCGAATGAAGGCAACGGTCCCCGATGCTGTTATAGTATATTGTATTTGTCTACAGGGAAGTCTCAATTTTAACTAAGAGTCACGGAAACTACCTATTCCAGAAGCAAATGCTTGAAGAAATACGAACGTATAAATATGTAACTCGATTCCCCGGTCGCAAATATTAATTTCAGCTTTCTTTTTATTTTCTTTTGAAAATCCTAATTGACTGTCTGAAAAACCGTTCGGAATTCGAAAGATTTGCAGCCCCGTTATCATAAAGACGTATTTATTTCATTGATTAAGCAGACGAGACGCAAGGTAGCTCAATGTAATTGGTCTATTTAGTACATGAATTCGTTTATCACTTATAAGTGAAAGTCTTTATAAGTGTTTCCAGAAAGTCGAACTTTTCGGTTGGCGACTGTACTTAGTTATCACATTATCACATGTGTTGTGGTATTCAAACATTTGTCTTAGACAAACAAAAGAGGGGTGAGCATTTGGGTGTTAAGCCAACAAACTGCTGACGTCTCTCGATTCTTCATTCGTGTGAGATATATTAGGTGGACCCAACCATCAAAAAAAAACATGTTGTTTTAATAGCTTGCATGCAGGAAATCTCGTCGTCGAGAACGCCAATTTAATCCTTCGTAAACAAAAAGTTTTACACTAATGTTATAACGCTACTTTAATAGCTACGATTTTTGCTGTCTTAACGTGTGATATTTTGGGCATTAACATCGGACGTTGTTTCATCTAATATCATTACGAAAGGCAATTAATTGGCTGGCGAATGTTCAAACCAAAGGCAGATATTTCGAAGGAAAAGAAATGGATTTTAAAACCACCTTGCCTGCTTCTTTTTCTGCCTTTGTGGCAAAGAAAACTCTCTTTAAACACATTCAAACCCGGTTTCCATTTCTAAAATAAGCAGAAGCTAAGCGCAATCTAGCGATGAAAATTTCTTCTCGCTATAACTTAGTTCACTGGAGGCGACCAGTTGCTAAATGCAATGAAAGTAAAGTTAGAAAATATTCTTTCGAGCATTGAACTTCAATCAATCATGATCACCAATATTAGTTTTGTTTGTTTTGAAAATTCTTGAGCGTTATAAGTACATGTTTCGTGCGAATGTAATTCCGTTGACACGATACCAAACTTCTACATAAGAAATAGTTAAACTCCTCTGAACAAACCGTGATGATAACGGTAATAACTTTTTAGAGAACAAAGAGAATGTTAATGTGCCTAATCAATCAACCAAATGTCTTTGCTAAAGATAGCAGCACTCTTTTTTCTCGTGTGATAGAAACACACCTATTTCATTTAATCAAAAAAGAGGGGGGCTGCCAAAAAATTATCAAGCAAGTCAATAAATGGCAACGTCTTGCAACGTATCTGATGTCAGTTCGGAAAATTTTTTATCATAGTATGGATGCAAACATTGCAATCACACTTATACAAGTAAATTAGCGTTAAATTTTCCATACTATTTTCAAAGTTATTTGATATATATCTTCAATGAGGTGTTTTCGCAATATCGGACCGTTGTGAGTGCAACAGTCGTGCATTCATTTCGTTCACTGATCCTTCTTTTATTGCTTAACCTAACCTTGTAAGTTTCAAACAGGAATCACCTACGTTAACTCTGCGATGTAAGCAAATTTTCGAGATCTATACATTTTTTGTGTAACTGGTGTAAAATATGGCCGTCGTATTACTTACTCTGGGTTAATCAAAGTTAATTGACACAATAAATATCGTGATTAAAGCTCTGAATGTGCGCCGCCCACTAAAGAGAAATTGTTTCTGACAATATCGTGTTCTTCGGTTTACACCGACAATGTCAGCACGAGCATTGATCTCTTAATCACCCTGCTTTTGTTCACATAGCCAGTTGGTGGCACGAAAACGCACCATTTATACGGCAAGTCGTCTTTATTTCCATATCGTGCTCGTTGCACATTCAGTGGCACACTGTTAAACTGTGACTAAACAATCGTTGGTCGTTGTCATCGCGTATTTTGAGACGAGCTTCCTCGTTCTTCATTAGCCGACTCCTCGTTCTTAAGTGGTATGTACAGTTGTTTGTAAAATTGATCTTAACTAATGTTTCTGTGAGGAAACAATTTTTGATATTATATGTATTTGATCGGTCCTGTTTCGAACAGTTTGCAATGGTTCTTCGTAATGCTTTAGTTGATGAATACGCTCATTCTTTTACTCCATTTACTTGAACGCGTGTGACTTTTTCATATCGGCTCATGCAATAGCCATCAAACGTTGTTCTTCCAAAACCGGATTTGCTTGTTGAATCTTTGCGTGCGGTTGTTCGTTTGGCTCAAAATGATAAGCATTTAAAGCTATAAAACACTTGAATGGAATTCAATAATGATTGTTTTCTACAGCTGCATGATCGTTTGAGATAAAAGTATTCGTTGTAGGCGTTCTGAGAGATCGTCGCTGATAGTCCTTTAATATTGCCGATTATTTCAAGTGATAAATGTAGTTTTGACTTGGAGAGTGATCAAGCTCTAGTGACATCAAGCGCAAAAGATTTTTAAAGCTGGCAACACGAATTTTATCGGACTTTCGATGTGAAATTTGTGCTATCTTTCTTGTATCATTTTTTTTTGCAAAGCTGGTTCGTTATTACCAAAAAACTCTACTTATTATTCAAAGTTGGCGGCGCAATGATCAGCCGTTTTTCAAATTAAACCCGTTTAAGTTAGTCTGTGCAATTGTCATTTTCACCATCTCCATTTTATCAATTCTAATTTATCTGTTTTTTTCTTTGGTTTTTTGATCAAACTGTATATTTTCACATGAAGATAAGCTCGTTGTCCTGATTATAAGGAGCCGATTTCTTTCACATACAACTTGACTGATAGGTAAAGCCCTTTCAAAAAATGGCTTAAACAATGGCATGGTTACAGCAGCCTCCTTCTGCAGACACAATAAAGGTCACTTTAGGTCATTGTTTAGGTCTTGGAAAGTGGACAAACAGTTAAACACGGGACATGACAAAATTGCTTTTAGAGGTTTAGGCATTGACCACTTCGATCACGCGTCGTCGCTTTCATGCTTGAAATTCCGTGGAGTTTATGAGAAAACAGGTTCAAGTTGCAAATAGATATTTTCAACTGAATCAAGCATTGCTTCCGTGAAGAGGATTTCAAATAATTTTGTTGTACATAATGCTGTTTATAAGCTTTTTATGTTCTGTTGGTTCAAAAATAACTGTTGATTTGATTGGTTCTGATTGGTATGACAACCAATCAAAAGCAAGTTTTCACGATCAATTGTGAAACATATGCCGACGGGCTGTTCAATTTAAAACCTACACTTAAAATCCACAGTTTATTGAAAACTCGCTGATAACGTAGCGCTGTTTGAACCTGGGTTCGTCAACTGGCTTTGAACAGTTTATCACAATTATTGGACAGTGGTTTGACCATTTTTTGTTCTCCATTTTGTTCTTATTTTGTCATCATAATCGAAGGGGAAAGTAGATAGCAAATGCTTTGATGAAAAGAAATTGAAAGATATTATTGAACAACTTAAAAATAATGAAAATGACAACAACATCGGCAAGTGTGCAGGTTGTTTGAAAATATTGTATTGCTTGTGCCACAACTTAAATGAATTTACTTGGATTTGTCTGCGTGGTTACCGAAAGAACCATAGCATCTGTTTTGAGAACAGCTTGGCTGGGTAAATGTAAAGGAGGGCAGTTGCCATAATAAGAGATTTAAGAGCCAAGGAAAGGTCTTGAATATAGATTTCGCGAGCATTGTTTCATTCAAACTCTGGTGGCCTTGTCGAGCTTGTTATTCACATTGTTTGATTAGCTTTTTATTGAGGGGATTAACAACTCATTTTCTAACATTTTACGCGAAGGATGTGCACTATTAGATGCTTTATCTGTGATATGTGCTTAATGTAGTCAAATTTTAGGCACTTAATATAATTTATGACTATAAGGGGCAATTTTTACCAAACAAAAACAAATCATAAGATATGTTGGAAAGTTTCTGTTTCAACTCGTGCATAGTTGAAGATTCTTGAACTCCGAAGTCTTCATCGGGTGTGACGGGATGTTGGAATGTGTTTAAGTTTGTGTATTTTTTATACTCCCGTTTTCCGTTGGAGTGATCTCATTTTGAATATCGATTCTCTATTTTTCAAGTCATGCGTTCTTATCACATGTAATCTTGTTGTTGTTCAGGTGTATAAATTTCGAGTTCTCCATCATGAGTTATTGGGAAACTCTCTGTTTAAACTTTACACATGCATAGGTCTGTGACGGGCTATATTTTTACGTGGAAATTTCTTGATATGAATATGTAGTTGTATGCACGTGTGCTATTAAAGTTCAATTTTAAGATGTTTTTGTCACTATCTACAAACGAATGACTTTCGTCATTTCACGATAACTGTGCTGGTAGAATGTTTGCTACAAGAAATTATTGCTTCGCTTTTGAATTTGTGCTCTTTGCATTTCAAGAAATTATTGTGGAAATTTAAGCTTTCTCTGTGTCATATCAAGTAATCGTACCATGTACAACACATTAATTGCTTAGCATGACAATGCTATGCGCGATGCTTTAAAAAAAGTCAACAAACTGCGTAATAATAACAAAATTGCGTGCGTTCGTACACGATACGATCTCGCATTTTATTGGTAATGCAGGGGAACTGCATAATGTGGCTGCACGCGATAATTCGCTGGCGATCTTATCAACCCCGCGCGCAATGTATGCAAATGACGTGCGTCTTTTCATGGCAAGACGCATGCCAGCGATCATATTAAGAAGACGGTCGTCTCGCACTTCATCATATTCCCACGATATTTATTGGAAACATCGGTTTGCACTATCGTATTGGCGAGGGAACAGACGTGCAATGAATAGTAATTGTTAATTGGGTAAGTGGATAAGCTATGGTCGAAGTTGCTTTTAATTTGCGCGGAGTCTAGGTCATCTTTGATAACGTACTAAATAATAAAGGCTGACCGGGACTATCGTTTGTAATTGTGGGAACCAAAAACATATGCATTGTGTATCAATTGAAATGCGAAATGGCCGTAAAAGATTTATTCCAAGGTGAAGAACTTTAAAAAAGAATGATGCTTACCGGTGCCCCATTTCTATGTTCTATTTTCCCAATTCCACATTATGTGAGAATTCCAACGATTTATATATTTGTTGTTTTTTAATTTCCTTGTTTGCACAAGTCAATCATTATCTCGGGGTTATGGCAGATTTTTGTTTGTTTTTACGGGTTCAACCTTCTCTCGCTTCAATGTAGCTACATCAAAATAGAAGTAACCAGTTTGACGCGCTTTAAGATCTGCCAGGTTTTAATATTTCATATCAGCACACGCTATTTAATTGACCTTATTGTAACCTCTATGTCAATAATGATGTTGCTTCAAAACATTTGTAATTGTTTTGCTTTGTCTCGACGGTTAAGATAAGAATTTGCTATGCATTTAATTATACTTTTGCGTTCTTTTGCACATAGCTAACACATTTCATGGTAAAATCAAATACATCGAAGCACTTGTTAAAAAGTCAGAGACCGGTGTATGTGTGCTGGCCGATGATCGACGATGCTCCGTGTTTTTAAAGAATATATTATGAAAGTTTTTTTTTGAGGTGTGTTTTGAATATTCCCGTCATAGTTTCAAAATGTAATACATGGTAATTTTTTCGAGGAAATTTATTTGCAAATTTCATCTCAAGTTTTAACAAAAAATTTAAATGTAGTACACATATTATTGTAACTAAATACAGTTTTAACTAAAACTGTGTTTTATTATGAACTCTTTCCACAAGCGAAAAAATGCTTTTTTGGTAAGTGGCCTCAGACTTTGGTAGTCCCTAGCTTCAGTCTTCAAAATGCTGTACAAGTATCTATGATGCCAATTTTTCTAATGCACATCGATAAATTTTAGATCTAATAAAAGAAAACTGAAGATTGACAAAAATGTTCAAATGTATATGAAATTAAACAATATGTCTAAAAGCTCATGTCTATTTACTAAAAGTAAATCTAAGTCTCAGTGACGGAAACATGGAGTAAAGCAAAGTAAATTTCAATTGCTCTTCAATTGATAATGATAGCTACATACGGTTACTTTGACTTTGAAATTAGCTGATACACTGCTGGTTAACCTGAGTATAATTCGATTAAAGACCCAACCCTTCAAACGCCCTTCAATTTTTGAGATGCTTTTTGGCAGTCACCTTAAACATAAATTAAGATAGTAGTTCTCACAAAGCTCTTTTCGGTTCAGTTATCGAGCACATCCAGAAAGTTCAATTTTTTCTACCTTGTCAGCTCGATTTTTGTTCTGAACGAAATGGAACAATTATGTCATATCAACTGCAAGTCCGCAAGTCGTATCTTGAGTATCACCTTAGCTTTTTTATCGTGTTTTTCCTTCTGCAATCAACAAGAGATTTTCGACAACATTTACTAAAGTCCAAGCAGGCATAGTTTGATTGTTCCTGACAGTAAACAGACATTCGTGACACGATAAATAAGCAAATTGGCTTTTAATTAAATTGAGCCTGTCCAAAGTGAATTAATTTGTTCTTCATATCGTCAGCTCATTCAAAGTAATATTATAAAAATGTTTTCGATGCGTCATTGCTGTTTTTTTTTCTTCATAGAGTATTATGTTTCTGATTTTTCTCGACACAAGAGGAAGAAGATATTTAGATTATTGCATATTTTGAAGTATTATATGTTTCAAATCAACAAACAAGATGTTAACAGCTATGTTTCGAGGCTAATATACGACCTCGAGTTAACGAAATCGTATCATTCGTATGCGTGGAATTTGCGTGGGATCATCTTGGAAAGAGGTCATGAAATGAAAACCCTTAGAATTAGGTTATCCGACCAATCATGTAGGCACGGGGAAAAAAACAAAGAAATATGTCTACTAAATTTGCGTTCGTAATATTTTACGCTGTGTAGAAAACCGTCGATTATCATTTTCACTTGCAAAAATTTATCGTTGCTAATGAGGTGAAAAATGTGACCCGTTTTTCGTCAACTTTTCTACACGTCAAGACATGTTCATTTACAATTAATTTTAATATTTATAGCATCGATCATTTAACGCACATCCCAATTAGAGTACGTATATATTATCAACATATTTAAGTCACGAGCACTCGTCGTTCATCGTAGATGCATTCTTTTTGTGCAAATTACTGATAGATGTGTACCCATGCGGTCGAAAAACCTGGAGGCCGCTCCATTTTCTGTTCTGGAAGATTTTGAACACTTCTGAAGTGGAACACCGTTATGAACACCAGGACAACACAATACCACAGGGATTTCTCGGCGGTTGAAATCAGCTATTAGTTGTAGACGTATGCTCCGGGCATTTCTCGTAAAATAGAAGGCAAAGCTATATGGACAACATTCCTAATCGCCGTCACATTTCCCTTCTGCTAAAGTAATTCATGTATAAAAGTTTAGATAAGTTGGATAACAGTGTTCTGTTGTCTTCTGTCTCTTTTCTGTTTGTGTTTCAATGGAGCTATCTTTTGAAGTGATGTAGTATTTTGAGTGTTTGTTCGAAAGGTACGGAAGCCCTTATATTCCCGCTGTGTCATCCAATGGCTTTCCAACTGAGCTATCATAACTGTTGTGTAGAAGAGTCCGTAGATAACTTTATATATGGTACATGTTATTCTTTTCAATGCAATACAAAGCATGTGCGGAATTGACATTAAGAGAATTGTAGTTGCATCTTAACTCTCTACTTCTATCCTGTTTCTTTCGTTTTGCTTTTGCAGATAATGCTTTATCTAATACTCTTGCCTTGGTTAGCAAATACTTTTGAAAGCTCTGTGTTTCATTTTGTGCAGCGTCCACATGACGCTTTAAACCGCGAATGTTTGCTTGTATTCGTTTACGAGGCCCGGGAGCGTTATAGGAAAACATAATTTTTGGGTGAACATCGTTTCCTTTGAACGATTTCAATAGTTCCAAAACTTTATTCAGTCGTGACTGTAAAAAAATTTCCAAAATATTGTGTGCTCTTTTCTTAAAAGACTTTATCCAGAAATGAAATTTGCCCAGTCAAATTCTTGTCGTAATCGGCTGTGGCAAACTCTCCCGTTAACATTTTGTGCCGGCATCGTGTGAACGTCGTCTTAGTGTGCATTTCATGAAAGTTCCACCAACCGTGTTATTTTTGAAAACACAAATAAAAATTATTATGGTTATTTTTATAGAGAAGTTCTTCGTGTTATATACATATATGTAAAAAAGTTAAACAAACTAACCTGACGCCAAAGGCGAAAAAACTCCAAAATATGTGAATATGGTAGTTCCGGATCTAGGGTCCAAAATACAGTTGCACGCAATATCAAAATCTTGTACAGATTTACATTCCAATTTTTTTTCCATAACACGATTTCTTATTATGAAGGAAATTGAAATGTGGCAATGAATTCTACTTCTACATTCGCCTCCGTAAATATATGTAGAGCTAATATTTCAAAGTCCAACAAAGCGATCTTCAGATGAAAGATTTCCATTCAGGATGAACCCTAGCGTACGGTTGAAAACGTTGCGGGCATGCCAGGGCAAAATAAATATTTTCATAAGCAATAAACAGTTAAGTAGGATGTGCGAGATTATTTCGTCTGCGCTTATGGAAATAACTCGAATGAACTAGAATAGATTAATAAATGTTTTAACATTATTCAGAAGAATTAGCTCATTTAATGCGATTACATGAAGTGTTACGAGTGCTTATTCTCACATAATTCACACCATTGCGCCACAATTTCACGCTATTTGCGTTTCATAGTATTAGGGTTTCTCGGCTTCGAAATTTTTTAAAGGAACAGTAAATGAAGTTTGAAGTGGGCGTTTGTATCGGTCCATGAAAGTATGAAGAGAGAACGGAGCATTTTCTTACATGTAAAATGTCGTAACGCGTGTCATTGCAGATTGTGATGAATCAATCATTTACGAAGAACTGTTTTTACCCTACCTAGACTGTAAACTGAGTGGTTATTGTATACAGTGAAAACTTTCCTTGTATAAAGGCGTAAAAAACGAGCACGATCTTTGAACTATCTAGTAGGTACTCTTCTTTTCAGTGTACATTTTGGTGTACACTGAGAAATCTAGAAGTAAAAATCGACAGAGAACACGAGGGCTTAGAATGAACACGTGCGTCAGTGCACTATTTGATTTACATAGTGAAATTTTTAGGAGTAAAAATCGATAGAGAACGAGGGCAGTTTTTATTCAGAACAAGTGCAGAGCTAATTCAGAAGAAATTAGAACTAATTACAACTAATAAAAACTAATTCAGAAGTAATTCTTATTCTTAATCTAAAACAATAAACTGAGATTACGTAGCTTACGTCATGAAGGAGGAGAGTTTCACTACCCAAATATAAACGTGATAAGATAATGTTGATCAGATTAAAGAATGCGATAAAAAGCAAAGAAAGCTATCTTAACACCGCAGGAAACATATTTATTTATGATAATATTACAATCTATCGGTCATTTTCACTGGTAAATAAAAACATTGTCTCCTTTGCTTCTTTCTATATAGCAGTTCGTTAACTTATCCGAGAATGTACGTTTCACGATTACGGGTTTTTATCTGGCCTTTGCAGATGACGTAAATTAGGTTTGCATCTTGCACTTGTTGAGCTGGGAAATTTTATCGTGTTCCTCGAGAGCATTAGGGCTTGAATATTTGTGCGATTAACCCGTGATGGGATTGGTCAAGGTTGAATTCATGCGTAATTGTTGTGTTGTCGAACGTGTGTGTTCTGACCCGGGTTTAATTTTTAAAGTTCTGATTTGGTGCCCTCTAAGAATTGTTGAGAACACCGTTTTGATTGGACGCTTGTTGTGTAATAGCCTTAGGGGTCGCCCTCATGTGTATATCTTGCAAAACTTTACTTTATCGTTCATTTAGGGATCGCAAATTAACATAACCTGACGTCCGGACGCTCTGCATTCCACTTGACAGCAGGCTCTATATCCGTACGGACCACGCTGAAGGCAAGCTGAAAAAGAAATGGATCGATCATCTAAACGTGAAGGGCTCGTCTTGCTTCTACTTATTATATTCTTCACGAATCGTGGTTTCGGAGTTGCAGGAGAAACTTCTAATGACAGTAAGTTTTGTGATGCCATTACTAAGCAACACGGTGAATTGCGTCTTCCTACCGTACATCTTGTGTCCAATATATTTTTACCATGCATGCATCACTGTGCCAGCATTGTGTGGTCAGGGTGGTGCGATTTGTGTGTTACGATCTCTTCCATAGCACATATTTGTCTTTCACGTATAGTTGTGTTTACAGTTGCGTATTGAGGAACATTTCTCGACATTCCTTTAAAAGATACAAGATGTTTTGAAAATATCCTCGAATCGAATCCTTCAAGACAGCCGTACGCTTTTGCGTTCAACTTGCAATTTATGTCAGCTATGTGTAGCATGGATTTATTTATAGACTATGTGCCATGAACTTATATTATCCCTGACTGTTTCTATGATCCGATTTCTGTTGCCCGTCTGCTCGAATGCGACATGTTGCCTGAACGAGTCGAGCCGCTCACATGCGTTTTCGCGTATTCTAGGAGGAGAAGGCAAACGGCGTCGATCTCAAATAGTTGTCCCAAGAAGAATTTCAGCTGATACAAATGGAGGCGGCTTCCACCATTTCCTAAGTTTCGCTCAACAAAGCGGCGACGAAGAGATGCGATACAACTTGACAGCTTTTGGAAAGGTGTACAAGTTCGTTTTAAGGCCGAAAAGGAATTTCATTTCACCCTCTTTCAATGTGGAACATTACACTACAGCCAACCTTACAAAACCGATTCCTACTGGTGTTGACCTTTCACATTGCTTTTACCGCGGAACGATTTGTAATGACACCACGTCCTCTGCTGCGTTTGATCTCTGCGGTGGGATGGTAAGTAATGTCTGCTTGTTGTCGTCTGTGCTGCCTAGAAAAGTTCTGTTTACGTGATGTCCAAACGTTATGTTTAGCTTAAGTGTTTTTATTTCGCGGCTTATGTTGTTTGTGTTTAACTTTGAGTTTCTTATCAATCGCTCCTCGCATTATTGCTCCTATCTCTCGTTTCCGGTACATGTGAAAATTGCATATTTTGCGTTAATAACTCGACGAAATATGGCGAATGTGAAATTTCGCATAACTTGTGTTTCATGTGTAGAACTTTATGTGGGACTATTGAAAGTGTTTGTTCTTTTGATTTAACGATGCAAATATTCTGCAAATGTTAAATACCATGAAATAATGGTTGCTCTCGATGCCAAAATTCATTGAATAGGCAGACTGCAAGTAGTTTAGATGCTATTTCCCAGTGGGTGTTGATTTCCGCTCTGTGTACATTGCTTACATTACATAAACAGTGGTCTCGTGAGCTTCGCGTATAATACTGATTTTCGCTGTCCTTCGAGAAATTTTTTGCTAATGGGTTCTGGTCGCGTTTCCTCTTCTGTGTTATGGCGCTGCAACATCTATTTTACCAAGTGGTAAAAGTCGTCATCACTAAAGATTTTACAAGTAACTGCGTCACTATGTAGTTTGGATTAACCTCAGGTCAAAGGGGTGATAGACGTCAGTTAATTAGTACTTCATTTAAACCATCCTTGCATTTTCTTCTTCATCTCTTCGATTGCCTTTTTCGGGAATTGCTGATCATTTCCTTAGCATGAAAATGCCTTGGGCATGCGTTCATTGTGCGTTGTGTCGGAGAGCAGCTAACTAGTACTTAATTTAAAACATCTTTTTATTTTCTTATTCATCTCTTCAATTGCCTTTTTTGGAAAAGCAAATGTGTTTGCATTGCTTCGAAATGCCGCGAGCATGAAATCATTGTTCAGAATGATGTTGATCTTGTTTTGTTAGCCCGTCACTAAAGACATGATGGTTTAAGAAGTAAATTGTTGCCAAAGCAACGCTGTTTTTGTATATCAGTTTTCATGGGTCGGATTGAGGTGGTGGCTAGTATGAAGACGACATGATACACGAAGAAAAACTTCTGTCTGCAATAATGTTGAATATTGGGATGACGAAATAGGTTTTAGTTGCATGACCTTTCAAGTTGAGAAATTTCAAGCTTCTTTACACATACGTCGTGATATGGCACATGCAAAAGTGTTCGTTGAATTTATATGAACACAGAAAAATATCCGTATACGAAACTTGCCATTGTCTTTTCAACTATACTTTAAAGTTTTGTTTCCATGTTCAGATTTTATATTTCTTCCAATGCCGAAACGTGATTTCGCTTAGTTTTTGCATTTCACATGTGCTTCGTGACGATAGTCGTATATATACATCTTTTATATATATGTCATATATGTCTTTTAATAAAACGACAATTCTTTAAAACCCTTTTTGCCATTAACAGCCAGCTTTTCACAGTAAGCTTCTTATGTACCAAGATGTCAGCATGTATTATTTGTTCAATCGTTTGGCTGCCATTCCAAAATTAGTAGCGTAAACTTTCAACCAACAGGGGGTAATAAGTCATTTCGGATGTTTCACGTCGTCAAAATTGTGCACTGTCGGCTATCTTTTCCTCAACTCGAGCGCATTGGGAATCAATGTTTCGCCATTGGTCTGTTCGGTCAATTTAGCTACATGCATGCATTTCAAAATTGTCGTTGCAGTCGATTTAACCATGGTGTGACTGTAAATGTAAAGCGACTTCCGATCGGCAAAGATTGATAGGCTGAAAAGGTTTGGAAGATATGACGTCGAAGCCATTATTTAAAACACAAATATGTGTTGCATGTTTGTAGATGTAGATCGTCCAGGTGCATTTTTAAGAAGGACTGTTGGTGTTAGTATTGATGAATGGTTTGACAACCTTAGTGGTAGTCATGTTCAGAGTGGTAAATGTAAGGTGTTACGCTATTAGTTCTACTTAAAATAATACTCTTTGGTTCAACCATTTACTTAGCCTAAATGTACGTATTGAACAACTGGGAAATGGTTGGGAAATACGCTATAGTATAAAGCATAAGTAATGTTGGTCATGAATGAACACCAGTGAAGAAAAAAGAACAAAAGACAACAAGAACAATTATTTTCGGGACCAAAAACCACATTATATATGTATGAATATAAATATGAATCTGCAGACCTAAACGTGTACGTTCATGAGAGCTCAATTTTCTCACTTTATATAGAGAGGTGCTTTTAAAACACGTGATGGAGTGTTTCTCATTGAGCCGCTGGTCAAAAATAAACTTGGAGATGATAACGCAGGCTCCGCTGACAAACCTCATTTGATTACCAACTATTTGGCAACGTCATCTCCAATCCGTGAAAGGGTTCACCTGGAAAACGGTGAGTTTGTAAAATTGAACATAAATCATGAAGTAGTCTTTACTAGGGACACGTGCACCGCATCAGATTTTTAGAAATACGACAAAAAAAACTGTGGGCTCTTGCCTCACACAGAAGCTACAAAAGTCTGCAGCTCATTTTTGGATATGCACCTTAAAAGCATAACGATTGGTTGAATTTTATTCTTTTGAAATTCTTAACCAACGCTGTTATTCTGAAGGTATTTTGAATTTAGAAATGAGCAGGATGCTCCCCTGAAACCATTTTCTTTTCTTTTTTTTTTGTTTTTGATGACTTTGGAAATTTTCAATTTGACGACAAATATCCGAAAATGTAGATGTATTTTTTTTGATAGCGGAATTTGACCTACGTCAATGAGTGGAGTGCTTTTTCTTGTTAACTATTACAGCGTGTAATGCATTAAAACCCACTCTTCGAACTCTCTTTCACTTGCTTACATGGCGTCTTATTTATCTTACCATTGCAACGAAGGAAGCATGACATGCAATGCGTGCAGTCTCGCTCCCTCCGAGCCCGCGGTCATTGCTTGAATATCAGCAAGTGTTCACAGCGAGAACACAGTTAATCCTATGAACACAACATGTGTGTGTATGTGTAATTGCAGAGCCTACTGAGTCGAGCTTTTGAAATGCATTCGTTTAGCTTCTATTTCAATAATAACATCTACAACCTCCAGTTTTTGATAAAGCTGAAGTTGTTTGCACTATATGCAAACGTGGTTACATAGAGGAGTGTTGATAAAGTAAATTTTACGCATGCAATTAAGACTGCCCAGGCTTTGTCTATATATAGTAATGCTCAATAGATTTAATTATCATTCACGCGAAATTTTGTTTAAGTTAAATAGGCAACATGACTAACCGATGTTAAAATGTAATCATGTTACTGAAGAAAGAGGAGAGACCAATATTTATTGGATATACCATTAGTTTTCGTTGTTCAAATTGTATCTAATGTTTAGGCACTTTGCCCAATGTTACCCGACCAAACTAATTTTTTTATACATTTTTTGGGATGGCTAAGGAACATCTTAGTCATCTAAATTTTATTTTATGTAACAAAAAGGATATTTTTGGAATGTCTTTTGTTGCCCTCTTTTCAGATCTTTTAATAGGAGGCGCGTGCCCACACGCTTCCTGAGTCAATTGGGAGAGCGATTGATCGTGTCTGCACATGTCAGACATTGGTTCGACACGGTTTCATTAAATTCTCCCGCATTCTTCAAATTTTGTATTCGCAAACGATTGTTTTCTTTGAAAACCAAAGTTGTTATTTTCGTTTCGAAAACAGTATCAACGAACAACGCACAGTTAGATTTGACTGCGCGCAAATTTTTGAGCATTCCAAGTAGCAAAATGCGACTCACGTTCGCTTCTCTACGAGAAAAGCGCGCGACTCTTGGGCTTATATGAGCAACTGATTCACGGGACTGTAATGGGCGATTTTCATCGCGTTTATTGGGCAAACTATTACCATATGCTGTATTGCACTCTGAGATTCAACCATCCTCGTCATACCAGCATGGAGCAGCTTGAATGGCGCCAAACAAAAACGGTCTTTAGTGAAAGGAATTTGCTCCATTAATGAATGAAACAAATGCCTGCCGTTGTATCCAAATTTGTTCGTCGATTAAATACCATGTACTAAAGCGGTCATCTTTCATCGCATCTTGAACGCAGCTTGCGTTACATTGTTACTTTATTTTCGCATGCAGGAGAGAGTCGTCATCATTAAAATGATGAAAACGCGATCCCTTCATCTATATCTTGAATTTCGCTAGATAAAATTTATGCATTGGTGCACAATCGGGAGAACTCGAGAGCAAATCAGCGCAACCCCAACACCAAAGGTCGAGAGGGTTTGCACCTGCTCGATGGTAAAACTTTCACCAGTGATGGCTCGAAACAAACTGGATGAATTAAATTACAAACGATATCGTTTTTTGTTGTTGTTTATTTTCAATGCTTTATCGAGAGATTCTCTTGAAACATTTTCGTATCTGCAGCGTTGACGTCAAAAACGAACGTAAAATGTTCATGTTTGAACTCTGCTTGTAGCATTTGGCATGCATACTGGCACAGCTTAGGTCATCCTGCTTAGTTGTTTTTTTTTGTACAATTTTATCTCATCGAAAGATTGTCTTATTATGGGTTTTTATTTTCACAACTAACGTCGCTTGTGATTGTAGACCATTTGCATTTGACCTATGTAAGCAACTGATTGCTTTTTTTTGTCCAATAAATATTTCAAACAGACACCGAACGAACGCAATCGAATTCAGAAAAAACTCAGAAAAGCTCCTCTCGTCCAAATGAGGTTGTTCGTCGTCGACGAAAGAGAGATGCGATATTTCAAGGGACCAGATCGTACCCGAGATACCTCGAAACCATGGTTACCGTTGATAAGTCCATGGTGGACCATTACGGAAGCGAGTTTGAAGTCAAGAGATACATTCAGACAATCATGAATGTGGTGAGTCATTGCCTTAAGTAATGTTATATGTTATAGTAATGTATTAGGAGAGGAAATTAAATGAGATTCAAATTTATGCCCCTTGTCTTCACCAGGGGGCTTTTGGCTTCGTAATTGTGTATTGTTGACCGAGGTTTGCAATAGGAGAAAAACTGATTTTAATAACTTTATTAATGCTTCTTCCCGTTAGTTTGAACCGTTGCCTATAGGCATTCATCACTGTCCATGAATATCTATCTCTTAATAAGTAATTGCCCTTTTTTTCTCCAACAATGCGAATATTTTTGTGTTCGGTTACTGGAAGTACAATGAATTGAATTCATTTTCAAAAGAAATGTAGTGAAAGATCGAGCTTGCTTCGTCATCGCACGTTACTACAAACTTATAGCAACGCGCAGTTTCGTTGACGCAAGATTGCTACAATAGAAAAGTTAACTTTCACTAAGGGGGAGTTTACATGAATCTGGAATGAGTTTCGATCCCGAATGAACTCATTCCACTTTAAAAGAAATCCTATTGCATGTTTACATGAATCCGGAATGAGTCACAACTCGATCCGGATCGAGTTCATTCCTAGTTTCATTCCGGATCGAAATTTACTTTTTATCTCATGTAAACGCGAATTGAGTTTCATTCTGAAATGATATTGTGATTAATTTCGCATGTGCCATGGGTATTGTCTTCTGGCAAATTGAAGCTCGTAAGTAAATAAAGAGGCTAAATGGGTTAAAATGAGTGCGAAGAAAAACAACAATTAGTTTCATGTAAACACGGATTGACATCACGTTTCGATCGGGATTGAAAGTCATTCCGGATTCATGTAAACACCCCCTAACTGCTGCACCTCATTTGTGTTGAACTGGTTATCAACGTCCATCATTAGTCATCTTTTATTTATCTAGAGTACCTGTTCTCTACCATTTTTTCTTTATTTAACTCAATTCTAAAAGTTCACTATTCCTTTTTCCAAGGTTCATAATATGTTTCGCGATGTAAACATCGGCAACTCCATCGATGTCGTCTTGACAGGGATCAAGATTTTAAAAAACGAAGAAGTACTCCTAAATTGACTGTATTTCTAATCTGATGAATGTGCGGCCTCTATACGTCACCTGTTGCATCTCTGTTTACAGGATTTGAGAATAACGAACGACGCGAACAAGTTATTGAGAAATTTTTGCGCATGGCAACACAAACAGAATGTCATTTCTGACTCGGAGGCGGGTCATTATGATACAGCCATCTTGATTACCAGGTAGTCGACTAGTTCAATCGAGTTAAAATTCAAACTGTGAGCTTGGTTGTTGTGTCGTGCCCAGGCTACTGCCGAACAAGTGACGTCATCTCGAATCATAACTTCTTGCCTCTTACAACATTTTAGGAAAGACATTTGCAAAACTAAAGGACATTGCGACACGCTTGGTAGGTTTGCACGATGGAAGAAGTTTGCTGTACGCTATTTTAGCGGCGCATTTTCTTGTTTTGTGCACGAGGGGAAAATTCTTCAAAAACTTCGATGGGTAGAAAAGAAATAAGAACATCATGGATTAGTCGTTTAACGTAAATATGTTACCAATGCAATTTTTTTAAAAATAGGTACATGTAAGTTTTTCAATCCTTAAAAAAATTTAAAGGTTGTTTTCAGGTTTTTCGTCTGCTGTTACTGATTTTAGCACTGTTAAAACACATTTTACTCCTTTGCAGCTGATATTTCCCCAATACACATTTTTTGTTCTCTGCTGTAATCAACCAATCAAATCACCTTGCCATCTTCTGTTATATTATTAAATAAAACAAATAAAGCCGAGCATTGTCCTATCTCAAGCAAGTGGTTTATAAGTTTTGTTCTATCATAGCCTCTGGCATCTGAAGTGTGGCATGTCTCTTCCTTTAGGACTTGCTGAATTGGGAACGGTGTGTGAGCCCTCTCGAAGTTGCTCCATCATAGAAGATAGTGGCTTGGCAACATCTTTTACTGTTGCTCATGAGCTGGGTCACGTGTAAGTTTGTTTTTTCAATATATATACCCTCACTGCGCAGAAGCACTTCGGCCATTTAGTTTTTTATTGTATGTATGAGCGGATCCAGCATTCGTCAAAATCAATTCTAGCTGCTCAATTTTAAATTCAAAGTATTTTCACAGGAACGCAATTTTCACAGTATTTGCAAGAGGCCACTGCGCGCAATTCTTAAAAAGCGCGCTGGCCTGCCATGTATAGATATGCATGTTTTGTAATCATCAAACAGACACATAGTAAACATTCTCTTTCATAGTAATTTTGCTATTTTGATGCAAAGTTAGGAGGTACTTCCCATCTTTTATAAAGAGCGAGGGGTGCCTAAGCTCCTCTGTCCCCCTCCCCTCTCCGCAGCCTCTGAGCTTGCGCCTCCTTGGTCTGCATTGTTGCGTTTAACAGTGGATATTGATTTGTTTTTGGAAACGAATGCTTTCGATGGTCCTAAAGTTCCAGCATTATAGGCTACCTAGTCTTTACTTGTCTTCTTTTGTTCAGTTTCAATTTAGGCCACGATACTCCGACAAAGAACTGCCAAGGGGAAGTAGGTGGAATGCACGTTATGGCGCCATCCATGAATCTTCAAGCTCTCCCATGGACTTGGTCCTCTTGTAGCAGACACGAAATCACCGAATTTTTGGAGTAAGTGTTCAGACATAGTTCTCATTTTGTCCGGAAGTTCTTCCTGAAGGTGTAAGAATTTAAAAAATACAATGGCATTCTGAGAATGCTATCATCAGTTTGAAATTCTTCAGTAATCCAGATGACAACTGTTTATTATTCCAATGATTTGCTTGGAATATCAAAGCAAAATTTATGACGATCCGTCTTACTTTCGTTTTGTCGTGTTTTCATCTTTATCAATCCTGGTTGAAATTGATTTGAACTGTACTGGATATCTAAAAAGGTCGGGTAATAATGCTTTCTAGTGAAAATGGAATTAGTTTGGTTTTTTGTTTTGTCTTTAGATATAGTAAATTAAGGATCATTACAAAGAAAAATGTCAAGAAAGACAAATGACAACTGCAGTGGTGTAGAAAAACTCCTTAATTGGGGAGGGGGAGGGGCACAAATTCGTATATGCATGTCTTATTTTCAAAAGAATTTAATACGGCAGAACATGAAGATGTGCCTCCCATGATTAACTAGTTTGCTGCTTGACAACTGATTTAGGACTTGTTCTATATGATATATTTTATTATGCGGCAAACGATTTTGACAAATCGTGCAACTTGATTGGATGGCAATATTTTTGAGGGCTTCAAAAATCTCTGAAAAGGGACGATTTCAACTAAGTTTGAAAAAGTTACCATCCAATGAATAACGCTATCCAGGATCCAGGATTCTTTGTGGTCGCTTCGTATTGTTTTCTGCAGTGAAACTGATAATAATATTTGTGTGAATCAGATTTTTATGAAATATTTTGAACATTGTGCCATTTCAGAGGCGGCCATGACAGTTGTTTAATGGACAAACCACAATATCAATTCAAGTTTTCCGAACAACTGCCAGGAGAGGTCTATAGTCCAACAATGCAATGTAAATTGGTGTATGGAAAGGATTCGTCGCTGTGTACTTTTCAGGTAACCAAATCGTCATGTGGTGGATCGAAATTTGTATTCACAGTCAAACGTTCTCATTTCAACAAATCTTCTCGTTCCAGACCAATAAGTGTCGTCGTCTTTGGTGTACAGTAAAGGTTTTTCGAAATATAGAAGGATGCAAATCTCAGTCGATGCCCTGGGCGGATGGCAGTTCCTGTGGTCAAGGAAAGGTGGGTCTAAATTTTATCCACAAATGGATTGCTAATTGATGAAATAATTATTGGAATTGCTTTCTTTCTTTCGCCGGCGTGTTTTTGTTCTCCGTACCTAAAGTATTTGAAGTCCACTGAAAAATGCTCGCTTTTATAAACGTTAGAATGTAACAAGCAGAAGAAACGCTGATTTTTTTTAATATCAAAGAATCTATTGCAGAGCACTCATGCTAAACCAACAAAATTTTGGGATCATAGCATTCAAGAAAATTCAATTAGAATATACGAATTCGCACATACATCGACTGAAGGCAATCATGTCCAATTCTTTTCCTCAAGAGCGTATCTCACATTAGATAGATGAAATTTCACACTAGGAGAACTTTCACAATAGGGTTTTATGTTTACGCGGTATACTGACACCAAAATATATTGTTGCTGAATCGAAACTGCTATGAGCAATGTATTGTACAGGCCACGTGAGCTGTACGACAACGATATGCGCATGCGTATAATATCCTGCCACAATTTGGGAATGACATGAGCGAAAAATAAGCAATCCTATCAATGGGGCTTCTATTTATGAGAACTCCAAGCGTGACCGCATTTTCTCTCTTGCAACCATTTAGTGGTGTATTCATGGCGAATGCGTAGAGAAACGAACGAAGACGGTGATTAACGGGAACTGGTCGCCATGGTCACCATTTGGTCCTTGCTCCCGTACCTGTGGTGGTGGTGTGACGTTTTCATCGCGCTCGTGTAACAACCCAAGGTAAACGAAAGTCTTCTATGCATGTATTATCCTTCGCACTCTTCCTGTGTTTGACAAGACTTAGTGGTTTAATCTATCGTGGCTTTTTTGAACAGTTCCAAAAGCGTTCCCGCTCCATTATACTAGCCTAGATCGGTATGTTGGTTAGGGCCGGTCTATGCCCGTGAATTTGATTAAGCTGCATTTTTTCACAATCCAGAAGCATTTAACAAACGATGTACATGAAACCTGTTTTAAGTGTACACATTCGCGAAATTAAACGGATTATTTCCACTAAATGGAAATGGCTGCTTGATAGAGGTTTTATGATTACTTATCAGCTATAAGAGATTAGAGTTGGGACCTCACAAAATTTCCGCTTAATACAGGATGTCTGCTATGGTGTTCTATAAGTTATGTGAAATTGTCAAATGGTGTTTCTTTTTGGTCAATTTAAAACAATCTTTGTGTTGCCATCCGGAGCAAGGTGTACTGTTTTGTTGTCGACCACACTTATCCACAAATGAATGAGATGAAGAAATACACAATTTGCGAAAATTTCTTCTTCAGGCCTTCAAACGGTGGTAAATTCTGCTTTGGTGCCAAAACACGATTCAAGTCATGCAACACGAAGGTAAATTCTCATGAGACATTTTAAATACACGACAAGTTTTTGCTAAAGAAGCAAACAAACATTGGGAGTTTATTATGATTGCGATATTTTCTTGAAGGATTGTCCCAAAGGCAGCGCAAGTTTCAGAGCCGTGCAATGTGCAAAATACAATAACAGAAGGGGACCGCCGGGAAGTCAATGGGTACCAAGATACCTTAGGGGTGAGATTTTTATGTATTTGCGACTCTTCGAGTACATGTAACCGGGGGATTGTAGTTTATTTTGTTTTCAAATTAGTGTGTATGTGTATCTGTAATCGGTAAAATACGGTTTGTTGAGTTTTCTTGATTCTATATCGTGTATTCAGAGTATGTATAACTCTTCAACACAGGCAGACATCGATGTCAACTGTTTTGTGAACGCATTGGAGGCGGTGGTGTAATTGTCACACCGAAAGTTGTCGACGGCACGAAATGCGGGAAAAACGTGTTCGATATTTGCGTGAATGGAATTTGCCGGGTGATTATTTGAATGTATTTAGCAAGGGCTGAAAATTTCGTCAGTCCCTTTGGGTTTCAACTTTTGCATATGTGTTTTTCGCCTAGCTCGCCGGATGTGACAACGTCTTGAATTCGCAAAAGAAAGTCGATGTTTGTGGTGTATGTGGGGGAAGAAACGACACTTGTGAACGAACTTACAACTCTTGGCACAAAAAAGTGAAGTGGGGTAGAATTAATGACTTATTCTTAAACTGTATTGACATACCACACTGTAGTATTTGGCCGTAGTCGGGGGGGGGGGTCATGTTCATATATGCATGACATGCCGTATCTAGCCTGCGTGCAATCTCTAAGGGAGAGAGAAAATTAGGGCGGGAGAACGTAGAGACTGCGAATCGGAAGCTGAAATGCTTGTTCCAGTCACGTGGATTTCCCTGGAAAAGCGGGGAAAGACGCTGATTGGCTATTTGGTAATAATTTATATATTACACATAAATTAATACTTTGGCGAGCAAGATAGCGTCGATCGATGTTGCGATATTGAAAGTAGAAGAATTTGAAAGCGCTACGGATACAATACTTTACTTTTTTAAAATGGAAAAGCTTCACCAAGAGCAGCTGAAATGCATAAAAGCTTGTGTATTTTAGTGCAGGGACGGGATACGATAAATTTGGAATAATTAGTAATATTTTAATATAATTAAAGAGACTGCACGCAGGCTCAACCGTATAAAACTCCGTTGAAATCTATTGTTTTTTACGGATTATAAAATGCATATACGAATTTGAGCTCCCCGGGTCAATTTTAACATTGCACAAGATTGATAAATATTCATGTTGCTACTATCATCAATATAGAGGACTGACTACTCTATAGAATTTCAAGGATCTTCTTGTATACGTAGGGTACAATGACGTCACGACGTTTCCTTCTGGAATATCATCCGTGAAAATAGAGCTGAGAACACCGAAATTTCAGGGAGAATGGGACCGCACATCTAATAGAACACGTGGAAAACTTGATGATTATAATTATTTAGGTAAGAGTGTGTTGAAATTATGACAAGTATTAATTATACAGTGATGATGTAATCTTAATTGATTGTGATTGGCTAACAGCCAACAGATGATATTATTATTACTATTATTACTATTATTGTTATTATCACTATCATCATCATTATTATTATTATTATTATTATTATTATTTTTTTATTATTATTATTATTATTATTATTATTATTATTATTATTATTATTAAAGATTGTTATATGCAGTGCGGTGTTTGAAACTAAATGAAGATATGATCTTCGCACTTTGCTGGACAATTTAAGCAATTGTCTCATGAACCTGAAAAATTCAGGTGACTCAACGGGATCTCAACAGCAAAGTGCGAAGATCATATCTTCATTTAATTATTATTATTGTTATTATAATTATTATTATCATTAGTATTTCTATTACTGTTATGTTAGCATTATTGGATGAAAAGTACAGAAACATACTGAACGGTGGTTATCACGTAAAAGGAAAGTCAGCGAACATTTTCCATATTTCTGGGCTGAAAATTACTTACTCTGGTGCAGAAACATATCCCGAGTATATCATCATCGAAGGAAAACTGCAACAGAAAATTCGTTTGCAGGTATTGTGAATGAACTGAACTTGTGTAAACTGATTCTGAAACATCAATTCATACACTGTTAAAAAAACCAAGTTTTAAGTTGAAAACGAAGTATCGCTTAAAATATCTAATTCCAAACAAGGCACAATACAATTTATTTTTTGGTTAATTAAACTGCGCAAACTTTAAATTACCGTAACCTCTGCCCAAGAGTTCAAATAACTACATCGAGCTAGAGTTATTTCAACTTTTTAATGGTGAAAGTTTTACCCTTATTGCAATATGGTTTTCTACACTATCGCAATGCCTTATTTTATGCATACAGCTCGGAGGTCTAAACAACGAGAAACGATTGGACTACTTGTTAAAAGCATGATAAAAGCAACATATTATATGTTATAATATAAAATACATGTTAAAAGCAGCAATATGAATATTTATCTGTATGTTTTTTGCTCAGTCATTCTACTTAGCCTCCTCCATGGACGTAACTTTTAACGAGTAGCTCGTTTTTTTCCTCGTCGTGCAGTTCAGCTTCTTTATTAAGCTACACTCCAAAAGCTTGAGAAATTTACATTGTGTAACTTGATACAAAATCCAGGTTTTGGCCATCAAGCGAGTGATCTCTCCGACTATAACATACTCATTCTTGCGGCCTATTGTTAAAAGAAATGTGTTCTATTGGGACAATCGAGGTCCGTGGAGAAAATGCAGCCGACAATGTCAAGGTATGAGCCTCAGAGAGCATAACGGTTGAAAAACGCTGGGCGCACATCTCTCGAAAAACTGTGATGCGCTTTTCTATGTTAAATACTCGATGGAAAAGCGTGCAATTTATGACTGATCCGATTTTTTTCCTACATATTTTACTAAAGCATAGATCCCTCCCCTCCCTTCACCTTGCTCACCCATCTTTGCGCCCCTAATAATATAACTTTCGTTGTATGTTAAGGCAATCGATAAAGTTTTTCCATCTCCCTGTGAACATTATGAAGTTTTAAACATGCTGAATTTTTTTTCTTCAGGGTCGCGTAAGCGAGAGCTTCTTTGTAAACGCGGTGGAGATAACTCGAGCGTCTCTTCAAAATTCTGTAAGGGTATTGAGAAACCAGAAAAGATTGAAGAGGTCTGCAACGGCAATTGTGTCTTCAAGTAAGCTATTTTCTTCATCTCAATTGTAAAATAGCCTTATTATTATAACGGGAGCTCTGAGTTTTTCAATTCTTACATTACCGAGCTTTTTGGTTGGGATGTTAAGCGTGGTTTCATTATCGTAGAAACTCGCTATTTTTGTTAGAAAAAAGTTTAGGAACTGTGCCAGCTGTGTTGCTTGTGTGTCGCTCAGATGAAATTTACTTTAACTGTTGTTGCACGCTCGACTTTTTGAGGTCTTTACGACAGCTGGCAATTACTTCCATTAGCGTAGCCAGCCCGACTTTTTACTCCAGCTATGCAAATCTTTTCGTGATTATTGACCGTAAGAACAATAGATTTCTAAAGAAATGAATAATTGTAGTCCTGCATACTTAAGTTAAAGGCGCGTGTAAATCTGCGGGCTGGCTTCACAACTGATTATTTATCACTAGAAAGGAAACTAAGTCGAAATTTATTTCCATTGCTATCGTGGCCAATATATTGTCTTCATAAAAAACGGTGTATTTTTACTGTAAAAGAGGCAGGGATGGTGAAGAAATATGTTGGTGAGGAATATACGCAAATGTTTCATGACGATGTCATCTTTATACAGGTGGATGATAACAAGTAAAGGTGCATGTAAACCTGGCTGCGGGCCTAGTACTCAGAAGCTGTATTACCGCTGTGTCAAACATTTTGTGTCATCAGGCGCAAATCTTATACATCCAAGTAGAGATTGTGAACGCGTTACGAGACCTCCAAATAGGGAAAAATGCGAAGGATCGTGTGACAATGTCGTATGGGCTTACTCTCGCTGGTCTAAGGTTAGACATTGTTAACTAGTGACGCACGATATGCAAATCTTGTACATCCTCGTTCCCAGGTTCTTTCAATTGAAACACGCGTTTTGTTTTTTTTCAGTGTTCCAAGTCATGTAATGGCGGCATTCAACGACGAAGCGTTGTTTGTTTGGAGAAGAACGCAAAAATCCGTAAAGAACTCCCGGTTGCTATGTGTGCCAGAATTGAAAAACGACCAGAAACGCGCTCTTGCAACACTATGCGCTGTCCAGCATGGCGCGCGGGAGAGTGGAGTAGAGTACGTATGAAGTTTCTTTCTTGAGTTTGTAAGCAATCTGATTGGTGGATATTTTTAGACAAACATTCCATTTTTGTTGTTTGAATGTCCAAGGACACTTTACTTTCAACTACGCATTCCGTAGTTTTTCTCGAATTTTTAGTTCATTTCTTTCCCTGGGTTTGTTGTTAAATCCACTTTAAGATGGCGAAACTGAGAAAACGATTAAAAAGCATTTCAAAATCTCCTTTCAGTGTTCGGCTGCCTGCGGTGAAGGTAATCAACGAAGAAAAGTTCAGTGTGTTATGAATGGCAATAGGCAAACTTCACCCGAGCGATGCGATTCACGGAGAAAACCAAGTGACGAAAGAAGTTGCCGTATTAAAGCATGTCCTCATTGGGAGTACGAGGAATGGTCGGATGTAAGCTATGTTTTTTTTTGTCTTTTTCATAAAGTTTCTGAATTGCCAAGTGGTCACAGCTAGACTTTCAAGTTCGTCTTTTTATGGGTAAAATTAGCAAAGTATTGCTTCACATCTGATGATGGTATATTTTGAATATTTGTAGTCTCGCAGTAGCGGACAAAAAAATGAATTTACTCCCGTCTCTTTCACTCCGCGCAATAATTTGTTCAGTTCTCTTCATTTTCCCCTCATTTTTCAAAACGAAATACTTCATATCCTCGCATGCGCAGCATTTCTTCCATTGTTTCTCATCATCTGCTCGAAATGTTTCATCGACAGATCCTAAAATGCTTGCTGCTTTCTTTCATAAAAGTCATTTTATGTCTTCCAGTGTTCTGCCACGTGCGGTTCGGGGCATCAAGTCCGTCTTGTTCGATGTACAAACAGTGATCGCGAAATGTTGAACGAGATAGAATGCCAAGGAAAAGACAAACCGCCGTCAAGACGAGCCTGCGATGGATTACCGCAATGCAACCTGACACTATTCTATTTGAAAAAGGTCGCTGACCGTGGGCGTTTTAGATGGAAAACTGAAGCCTGGGGAAAGGTAAGTTGATGCTCATAGACACAAAAATGTCTTATTGTTTTCTCAAAATGGACATGATGCTGCACTTTTAGCATATTTAAGCATATGACGTCTTAGTGGTTATTGAAATAAGAATAGGACATATATTATCTTTGCCTTTCGAATTTGTATAAGCCCACAATTCAAAGGTTTTGTGCCTATTAATCATGCCGTGATTCTTAATACAGTGCTCAGCGACATGTGGTGAAGGTCTCCAAAAACGGAATGTCACGTGTGTCGATTCACGTGACGTAATCACGAGTAATGAGTCCTGTGCAAACAAGAAGAAACCAGAGACGGCCCGAATTTGCACGAGTCACTGTGGGAGATGGAAACAAAGTCGTTGGTCTAAAGTAAGTGGAAACCTTTTCCCAATTATCTTTTCAAAACGTCAAAAGGTTTTAATTCGGTGGTACCGGCTAATTTCAGAGAAATACCGAGTGTCTTTATTTTTCAATTACGTTCAACTCTGTATTCTGTATATTTTTACGTACCGTAGTGTTCGTCGATGTGTGGAAAAGGATTTCAAACCAGAAACGTTAGCTGTGCCGATGTTAATGACGAACCACTCGGCGATATCATGTGCAGTTCCAACACAAAACCGAAAATGATTCGAGAATGTCTCGAGTATTGTGGAATTTGGCGTCATTCTAGATGGACTAAGGTTAGGCCTGGTAACTAATATCGGATAAAGTCGAGGAAAGCTCATTCATGGAGTCATAGATTGATTTTCCGGGCACCAAACGAAAAACTCGTGCAATAAATTTAAAAAGATTACAATTGTTATCCAATTATAATTTTAAAATTCAAGGCGACGGATGTTTTTTGTATTTTTTAGTGCTCTTCAAATTGTGGAAGAGGAACACAAAGACGACAAGTAAAATGTTTCAATAGAAAATTCAGAGCGATCGATGACGAATCCTGTGATCCATTGTTAAGACCATCTAATATTAGGCAATGTTCGAACTATCTCTGTAGGCCTGCAATAAAACAAAAGCCGATTGTGAACCGGCGTTGGAAGACTGGAACTTGGACCAAGGTATTTGAGGTTTGATCTTCCAGTGTGTGCGTGGCTTATCAAATGATGTTCGAGAGTGAATCTTTGTTTGTATGCTTCAGTCTTGTGTCTTGCGAGTGATCAGAAGCTAAAGTTTGAGTTCTCAAATGCTCCGGTCTCTTTTCCGGTCTTAGGAGTCCCAGTGTTGAAACCTAAATGCTCCATAAGTTCCCGCGGTGTACACGAAGGATTTAGAACTCAAACATATTCCAGTCTTATTTCTATATCAGTATAATTTCGTTAAAATTATTCTTAAGTCTCGGTTCTATATGTATACTGCTCAAGGTGCTTATTATCCACTTAGGTGCTAATTGATTTTAAAATTTGAGTTCGTCAACTTCGTCAATATATACAAAAATCAAATCAATTTAGTGCTCACGAAGCTGTGGACGTGGCTTCAGGCGTCGTTCTGTTCAATGTTTCGATGGCTTATCCGGCAAAAAGCTTCGCGAGCAATACTGTAATAAAAAAACAAAACCGCAGTCGATGAATCGCTGCAGTTTGGGAACTTGTCCAATATGGAGAGTGAGCCAATGGAGTAAGGTGAGAAGATATATTTCGGTGTGTTGTAAACCAAGCGTCTTTAAGATTGAGAAATCAATGTATTTATCTCCAGTGCTCAAAAACATGTGGAACTGGCTCAAAACAAAGACGCGTATCGTGTATTTACGGAATTTCCAGAGCGAATCATTCGTTGAAAACCAATTGTGACGAAAGCATAAAACCACCAATGGTAATGAGTTGCTCCACAAACGATTGTCCTAAGTGGCGGACGAGTCAATGGACAAAGGTGACAATATAATAGCTTATTTTTGAAAATTGGGTTAGCCTAGGCATTTTCTTTTTCTTTTCGTTTCGATCGATTCATCGTCCAGATGGGATTGAATAAAGGTTTGAAAACTGCATTACTGATGGCCAGCTGTTGGCTTAGGTTTTTATTTACTTAGTGGAAAGAAGGTAGACCAGAGGTCATCCCAAGTTTTGGGAGTTTTGGGGAGTTTTTCAAATTAAGCTTTGGATAAAATATGTGATTATCTCCAAAATTAAAAAAGGCTAAAACATTCCGCATTTAATTGTAAAGCAAACTGAAGAAACTATTAAAGCTTTAATGTTAAAATGTAATTTTAGTAATTAAGAGTTTAAGTTGTTGGTCCTTCAGGCAAATTTAAAATCCACGAGTTTGATTTTGTTTTCATGATTTTTTTGGAAACCTTTTTGTTCGAACTGTGTTCTCAAAATGATGGAAGAGCCATTGCAGAAACCTGAAAACTTCCGCGCCCACCCCCTACAAAATACATAAACCTCGGACCTCAACCTCGAAAAACGTTGGACTTAGAAGATGGGACATTCTAGATGTTTCTAGCGTAAACACTGTGGTAGACTCAGAGCTTTAATTAAATATTTGTTATTCCCTTCAAGTGCTCAAAAACCTGTGGTCTAGGAGCCGTTCTTAGACGGGTCTATTGCTCCAACTCGACTCACATCATGCCCGACAGATATTGCTACAGAAAACTTCGACCATCTTCCATGAAAACATGCTACACTAAAAGCTGTCGACCAATGGTGCGTTGGGCAAAAAGCAAATGGCATCCTGTAAGTTGAGATTTTTGGTTGACATAAATATCCAGTTAGCAAATTGTTTGAGAAATTCGTGCAGACAGTACTTGCAGTATGGTTTTCTCGGAATAAAATGGTAATTAAAGACTCGTTATCCGAACAAAAAAGCATAGCATCTTAAGATAAGATAGGGTAGCTGTGTTTAAAACGCTTTCGACTTAAAAAAGCAAATGTGTCATCAAAATATTTTAGACTTATAAGTACAGAAACTAAGTATAGACCTTTTTTATTATGCAACATTTGATGATTTCTTTGTTTCAATCTAGTGCTCTGTACAATGCGGTGAAGGTTTGAAAAAGCGAGAAGTCTGGTGCCAAGACTTTTATGGTAGGAAAGTGCCTTCTATAAGATGCCGCAATTTACGACGCAAACCTCGCTCGCAAAAGCCTTGCAGGAGACGTTCGTGCGGAATTTGGGAGACGGGCATTTGGGGAAAGGTAATTCTTTACTGTTTGTCTCAGAATAAATTGAAAATAAAAGGTTTGATATCATAGCGTGTCAACTAACTTCAATATATTTCATTTTAAAGTGTTCAAAAATGTGTGGATTGGGTATCAGTGAACGAGACGTGCGTTGTCGAAGAGACACTTTATTCTTGGATGAAAGGTTCTGCTCAAACAGAGAGAAACCAAGAAATAAAAGATCTTGCATGATCAAAGAATGCCATTCACGAAACACAAGTTATAAATGGTTTGCGTTCTCGTTCAGCCCGGTTAGTAAAGGCATTAAAACACAAATGGCTTTCTTTACGTTTTAAAAAAATGTGTCGTTTTGCATTCATGTTTTGCCAGAAAGGGAACCTTTAAAACATCAACTTTTGTCAGTTGACCTTTGAGAGATATTTTATAATGGTTTAAGCGTATAATGTTTTCGATAAAAGACCATAAGAAAGGCTGTGCACCGATGTTCTTAATGTACTTGCTGCATTGTCACGTGTCAGTGATGAGTTAGATATCACAAATCAATCTCATGGAATAGGCTCTAATAAGAATAGGTTTTGTGAAGCAATGGTGATAGCTATGAATAATTTCCTACCTTCGCATCTTTATAGTGTTCAAAAACATGTGACGCTGGAGTACAATCTCGTATGATCGTGTGCGTCGATCAGAGCAAGAAACAGGCTCCCAGTGAGCTCTGCGACCCCCACGATAAGCCTGCACAGATGAGGGCGTGTCGAAACGTAAACTGCGCCCCCAAGTGGATTGTTGGCCAGTGGTCTGAGGTATTAAGATAGAACCATAAACATATTGAGCATCACACAAGCGGTTGCTTAAATTGTCATTATTGTTGCGTTTTTTTTTGAAGTGCACCAAGTCATGTGGTGATGGCCGGCAATCTAGAGTGATTACATGTCCAGAGAAAGATCGGAACTCCAATGATCTATGCGATTCATCACAAAGACCGCCAACTGAGAGACGCTGTAATCGTGGATCTTGTGATAGCTTTTATGTTTGGAAAACTGGCCCCTGGTCCCAGGTAGGAGACCTTAATTCAAGGAACTTTAGTAGAGAACTTTAATTCTGTTAAACAGAGTGCCCCCCCCCCCAAAGAAAAAGCGGAACCCGCATAAATAATTATGAATTCACTGAAACGATTATGCACAATAATATCACAGTATAGAAACATACAGTAGTCTCACTCTGTAGAATTTTTTGTGCAGCGCATATCTTATTACGCATGTGATTAGCACAGTGGCAGCCAGTAAATTGCATTTTCTGATTAATAGGAGCGCCTAGGTGGCTAGCTGCACCAGTAATCTAATTAAATATACAGCAGCAAGTTGCACAAAGGAGTGAGATTACTGTATGTTTCTATATTGTGATAATATCGCTAGCATTCAGAAAAGGTTAATGAACATGACAGTTGAGCATTAATTAGGGCGGGGGGGGTATATTCATTTATTCAGTTCTGCCCTACTGATTTCTTTTGAAATTCATTTCATTTTCAAAAGAAATCAGTAGGGCACAACGCAATTTATGAATATGCACCCCTCCCCCCCCACCAACCAACGTTTTACTTTTAATGCATACATAATTATTTGTGCAGCTTCCTTTTTTTTCTGGGACACCTTCTACAGAGGAAAAAACATCTATTATAGTTGGTTAATGGAGAGTTCGTTTCCAATTAAAGTGTATGATAGAAAGTTTTATGTCCTACGAAAAGGCTGTACATAGTGAACATAATGATTTTTCTACTTGCTTAACATGCATTCTTGCCTGACGATTGAGCAATCCCCTCCCCCCTAAACTGTATGTTCGTGTTACTGTATCCTCTGTGTTAGAAAATGGAAAGTCAAACTCTTAAGTGAAATACATTTGTGATCTATCCAAGTACTTTTGCAAGTTGTTAAAAAATGGAAAATAAAGGAATGATTTAAAATGGGACAACTGGGAGAGCCGTGGTTATAAAAGCACTATCCCGTACTAAAGGTCTACGCATCCTCAAAGAAAACTTGATTTCTTTTTGTTTTATTATCAGTGTTCTTCCACCTGTGGCGAAGCGTACATGAGAAGAGCCGTGAAATGTCTGGGACGAAACAACCAAAAAAGCACAGATGAAAGATGTAGGAAATCCTGGACAGTGAAACCCGAAGATACACGAAAATGTTTCTTGCCGAAATGTAAGAAGAATGAAACTTTGCTTACTTTTGTCATTTCCGAGCAAAAAGTTTCACATTCAGTCATTAAGCAAGAAAAAGGATTTATGAATGATTATACAATTCGTTACATGAAGTAATAATATCATTTTCGACTTTATGTCACCAGGTGCTCCAAGATCGTGTAGGGATGTTCAGATACAACAGGGAAAACAGGATGATGCTGAATTTAACATCACAATCAACTCCAAAAGAATTCAGGTACATAAAACAAATCGAACGAGAATGATTCTCTTAAACTATTCAGGGTTATTCTTCATCCCATAGCAGGGGGTACAAAGCTTGACCCAGTGTTTTCATCCCGTCATGTAAAGAATCCATACTCGATCTGCACTCCCATTGATTTACGTAATCTCTTACTACGAAATTATTGATGTTTTTGCGACAATCTTTTCAAGGTGTATTGCTATGGAATGTTAACTGATAATCCAAAAGAGTTCATCACGCTGCGATCGGGACCTCGGCATAATTTTGCCGAATATTACCATCGAAGGTAGGGTCGGTCTACCTTCGTTCTTATTCATCTTCATGTTGAAATATACCCTTTTCATTTCTTGAGTACACTCAATGCACACGTCGAAAACAATCTTTCTGCACGTTGAAACAATTTCATTCGATTGAAAAGGACGGTTTCAATGAATGGAAAGCATAATCAATTTATGGATAGAGTATATTCAATGAAAATAAAGGGTGAACTTGACACAAAATGCTTCGAATGCACTTTTTATTTTCATTAAATGTACTAGCTATTTGCTTGAATATTGAGTCTTTATTGAAATCATTCTTCTGCTTTGCTATCTCCATCATAAAAGTATCGCTTTTAAAACTTGAACTTCCTTTTTCAAACAACTGAAAGGTTATTTTTGTGGACTTCGTTGAGCACCGCTCTCTTCAAATCTCGTTTCACATATGTTTCAGTTTGAGAAATCCTGCTAAATGTCCCTATAATGGCGCCAGACGAGATGACTGCCCTCATTGTGTTCCTGGTTTGCTTGATGAGTCGGGAGGAACATATTTTTCAAAGGTTCGCCTCGATCTCCGTCGAATGTCAGTCATTGGTAAGTAGTCTTTTGTGACAAATAACAGATGACAAGTGATGTACTTTTTCAATCATATGTTGTTTGAGGCATTTTGAGCACAAGTTATGAGGAGGCATGGCGCAGGAATACTTGTAGCCATGAAAGGACTTTACTTTTATTTCTCTCAGGTAAGGATTTCACCTTTGCTGTGAAGCGTGGCAAACGTGCGCCAAACTATGGCACGGCTGGTGATTGTTACAGCAAATCTCAGTGTCCTCAGGTTCGTGTATTTTTCGTTTGATTTGCGGCGTTACAGGTTGGCGTCATCTTTAAATGAATCATCGCACATTTCATTTCCATGTTTATCGACTTGTTAATGCCCCGTTCAGCTTTCTTGCGTAAGAACTCGTGCGCAAATTTTGTTTTTGAGACAGTTGAAAGTGCAAACATTATATTGAATAAACTAAACTTCGTTATATTTGAAATCCATTTTCGGTTATGGCAAGTGGTTTTCGAAGATTCTTTTGTAATATAAAATTCGTGTATGATTTCAAGCGTCTCTGATAAAAGATTTTTGACTCCCCCAATCATTTTATTTCATAACAATCTTGTATTAGAGAAATTTAGCAAACACGACGTATCGCCTTGAAAATAACGTAACATATTGACGTTGATATATATGTATATAGACGAGCGAACGTCTGCCACAATAAATTGTCGGGAATGGAATATTTGCGCCGTCACCTATTTTGCTTTTGTCATTCAGTTTCCGACATAAATCGTCCCTATGCCCTATTCCGATTTTTTTGGAATTTTCTATCGCCCATTTTGAGACAAAATTTTACCTGTGCCGTTTGGTGGATATTTCGATTGCGTTTTGTTACTTTCATGGCGACGCATATTAGCTTCAGTCGGATGATGGTGTCGTTCGTCTTCATTGACGACCATTTATATAGCAAATTTTGTTTGGTGCGCGAGAAATTTTGGCTGGTGGAAATGGGGTCTCGTGTGCGCGAGCTGCCTTGAGACGATGTCAAAATACAATCTAGTGTCAGAATCTTCGTCAGCATTGAAAAACGACAGGGCAGGACCGTAAAAGAGCGACTTCAACAAATTATAAAATTGTTTTGATTCGGTCGCGTGAAAAAGTTCTCGTTGAGATACTCAAGCAGCTCCCATATTTCTCAGGGTATAATTGGTACAAGGGGGCACTTTTAAGAAAACTTCATTTTCCTGTTGTTTCTTCGACAAAAATCATTTTATTCATCTTCTTTTTTCTGCTACATCAGGGTCGTTTTAGTATCGACTTAACCAACACTGGTATTTCAATATCACCGGAAGTGACGTGGAAATCATACGGTTACTATTTGTCAAAAGTCATAAGTATCAATAAGGTATTTTTGTATTTCTGGAATTTTTCAATGTATTTTTGTGCGCCACCGCAAACTTTTTGTCTTGTTTAGGGAAGACAAATCGTAACTGGAATGTGCGGCGGTTATTGCGGTGTATGCAGGCCTTTTCAAACTCTAAGAGTTGTTGTCCTATAACACGGGGTAAGATTTCAAAGCTTTATGAGTAGGAAGACCGGAAGTACTTACATTAGTTGTGTGCCAATCATCATGCATTGCTTGCGTTTGTTGATATTCATTTGGGAGTCACTGTATTTTACGCTGACTCCGAAAATTTGACATTTCCGCTTTAACAAGTAACAATAAAATAATTGTAGAATCACATACATATGAAAGTTGCGAATGCAAAGGATTAAGTCACAAAATAATCATGCTGGTTGGTGTTTATAAGAATGACCGATTACGCGCGCATTGCATGATGGTTAGCTAAGCAATCACTCTCTTATTTGCTGCGGATTTCCAGTATAAATTTTTTTATTCTATTGTAGGGTGGTGTTCTTACTTCCCGCCGCAAAAATTATTTCGAATATAATTATATACATAGGCTTTTAAATAGATTATGTAAATAATGTAACATATTTATAAGGCGTTTTTCAATCAGTTGATATTTTAGTTTGTTTATAATTCTTTACGAGTTATGTTTTTACGAGTTACATAACGCATGTGTATTATACTTAGAAAAGCACTTTATTTAATATTTTTCAAGATATATACGTTTTCTTATATATGTAAATGCTGTAACACTAACTAGACGATGTTTCAATTTGAGTAATGGCTAACATGATTTTTGATGTTCTAATTTAACTACTGTCTGTTCAAGTTTATGATAGCAAGTTCTAAGAAATCGATTCCGTAAACAATACGAGCTTTTCTCGCGTGTAGAGCTGTTTTTCTTTTTCAGAAAAAATTTACATTTTTCTCGTCGATCCCACACAATGCGAAAGTCAGCTGCACCAAAATGGCGGCATCAAATTAAACTTTATATGTGAAGCCGAGCTCAACATTGAGCTCTGCTCTTAAAATATGTGAATAAGGATAATAGAAATGATAATAGTACTAAAAATGATAAAAGAAAACTAGTTGCTGTGAAAATATTTTTTTCTTCATGAGAAAAACAATAAACGAAGAAGCGTTTTCAAATAAAAATGAGTTTGCTAAAAAATTTACAAAGCATTAGAAGCCTGATTGACCACATAGTCACAAATTCTCCTGAAAAAATATCTGAATCAGGAGTTATTTACACAGGTATTAGTGACCATGATATGATTTTTGCAATTAGGAAAACTTCCATACCAAAAAGTAAAAACATCATTGAAATAAGAAACATGAAAAACTTTAATGAGAAAAAGTTTCTTGATGAACTCAGGGAGCAACCATGGGATTCTGTATATTTCTTCCCCCATGATACTAATGCTATGTGGGAAATGTGGAAAGGTCTATTCCTTGAGATTTTTGACAAATATGCACCCATTCAAAATAAAAAGATTCGAGGAAAAAATCTTCCATGGATGACAAGGGACATAAAAGAACTGGCTGTGTTACAGGAAAAGCAGTAATAAAGTAAATATTAAACTAAAATACGCAAAAAAAGAGTACTACTCTTCAAAGATTGTTGGTCAAAAACAAAACCCTAAACAGGCCTGGAGAACTTAACAATTTATTGGGAAAACAAAAGAAAGAAACAGTTATAAATAAATTGATTATCAATGACAATACTTTTACAACCTCAGAAAGCATAGCAGAGGGCCTTAATACATATTTTTCTAATATTGGCCCAAAACTTGCTGAAGAAATAGACAACACAAAAACTAATTTTGAAAATTATATAAATACAACTAAATCAGAGTTTGCTGCCTTTCGGCCAACTACTGTCCATAATGTGTACCATCTCATTTGTGGACTTTCGGCAAATAAGGCAACAGGTTGTGATGGAATATCATGTAAAATTTTAAAACTAGTTGCACCTGTCATATCTGAAACATTAACCTATATTTTCAATCAGTGCATAACTTTGTCTGTCTTCCCAGATGAATGGAAAACAGCAAGAATTATACCTCTTTACAAAAATGGACACCGTAACTTGCCTGGAAACTATAGACAAATTTCAATTCTCCCAGTCGTCAGTAAAATCATTGAACGTATACTTTACGATCAACTCTACAACTACTTTTCTAAATCTGAAATCCTAAGTGATTGTCAATTTGGTTTCAGAAAATCACATTCATCAACAACTGCCTTAATTGACTGTACGAATGATTGGTACACAAACATGGATAAAAGGCTGCTCAACCTTGTAGTCCAAATTGATCTAAAACAGGCTTTTGATACTGTTGATCACAAAATTTTATTAAGAAAACTTGAGTTGTATGGAATTAAAGGACAAGCCTACAACCTAATTGAATCCTATCTGTCAAAGCGAACTCAAAGATGCCAAATCAAAAATTTTATTTCATCTCAACAACTCGTCTCCTGTGGAGTTCCCCAGGGCTCTATTTTAGGTCCGTTATTTATCTTAATATATATAAATGACTTACCCTCATGCTTAGAGCAATGTTTGCTGATGATACTAGCATAACTGCTTCAAATAATGATATAGTTGAACTAGAAAAGATAGTAAACTCTGACTTGAATAATCTTGAAAAGTGGTTGATAGCAAACAAACTTAGTTTGAATTCAACCAAGACAGAATATTTGATCATAGGCTCGAAACAAATGATCAAGAATGTTTTTACTTCTAATTTGCATATTGCAATTGGCAATTACGTTATAAAGAGAATTTATGAGTACGAAAGTTTGGGTTTAATAATTGACCAACACTTATCTTGGAGGAGTAACACTGATAAAATTTGCAAAAAAGTAGCAGCCGGTATCTCCGCCCTTAGAAAATTAAAGCAATACACAGACAAACAAACACTTATCTCTATTTATAATGCCCTGGTACATCCTTACTTCACATATTGCTGTGAAGTTTGGGGTGTATTGGGGAAACTCAGTCAAAGACTACAAAACTTCAAAATAGAGCTGCAAAATTATCATAAGCATGGGCATTGATGTCGATTATTGTAACGCATTACAAGAATTGAAGTGGGAACCTCTTGAAATACTTAGAAAAAGCTAAAAGCAAAGCTGATGTTTAAATTATTAAAAAATGCTGGACCAAATTCACTTACTAGACTGTTTACCTATAAAAAAGACATCACTGATTACAATCTACGCAATATTACAAGTTGTTTAAATGTTCCTATGCCTAGTACTAACTCCTTGAAGAAAAGCTTTGCGTATGATGGGGCTTCTGTTTGGAATTCAATTCCAGCAGAAATCAGAAATAGCAAAAGCGTGTCACTTTTTCAAAAGAAAATTGCTGCTTGCATTTTATGATTTAGTTTAACATGTAACTGATGGAATAAACTAAACTCTGTAAATATTTAAACTTCTCTTCTGTAGATAATTTATTTCTTAGTAAATTTTGTAATTGTTTTTGAACAAAAGCACGCCCCTTGTGGAAATCAACCCCAGTTGACAAGGCCAGCGTGTCAAAATAAAGATTTTCATTCATTCATTCATTCAAGACAGTGTCACCTTTGCCAAATTGTGTAAATTTTTACATATTTGGATTTCAAAGTCAGGAGCTAATGTCGGATTTGAATGCTCGTATTCGTTACCAACTTGTTTTTAAATAACCGATATATGAAAATCGACCGTTAGTTCATGTCGATTTCGAGAATATGGGCACTTGAAGTAAAAGCAGGCGAAATTCTCAGAGCAGGCGTTTGCATGTATTTCAACAATATATTTCTTGTATCAAAATGAACTATTTTTCCATAATTTATATAAATGTATTAAATACGTTAACGACCAGAACTAAAAGATGTAATGAAAGTACAGAAAATCGACAATCACATCCTAGACAATTTTATAGTCGTAAGACAATCTTCAAGCAACTAAGTGCCAGCCTTATTGCGTAATCGTTAAAACAACCACGACAAAGCTAAAAGTGACACCTAAACAGCAAAAAATGCGAAAGTTCGAAACGCACAGTTCGAATGAGAATGCTTTTGTATAAATTATAAAAATAATTTGCAAGACTACCTAGCAAGTATATAAGTGTACGTATTTTTACCAAAATTTACCCCCGCCACTAGTAATGAATTTTAATACAATTATTAATTAATGCATGTTATGTCAACCCTGGTGATCAAAATCCTATTCACAAGACATAAACTAACCCGGGTTTAACCCAGGTTAGAATTGATCCGGGTTTTACCCAGGTTTATTTTTTTGCGCGTAAACACCCCTAACCAAGGTTTAACCTAGGTTAAACTCAACCCAACTTTTGATGTGGGTTAAATTTAACCCAGGTTAAACCTTTGTTACTGGTGTTTACACGCAAAAAAATTAACCAGGGTTGAACCCGGGTTAGTTTTTGTCGTGTGAGAAAGGCTCAATAAAGAACTATCGACCCATGTAAAGTAATGAAAGAGGTTTTTGGATTCGTGGTTTACTGTATAGATTCCAGTTTCTCCATTTATTCTATGCTGTTGGACTCGATGCGTCCCAACAAAACCTTAGATTTGTATGTCCAATGAGCAGTTTTAGATCGGCTAATCATAATGAACACGAGATTCTCAAATTCCCAAATAATAAGAAAACAATACCTTGCATGAGTCGATTGTTATGAAAGCCGTCTGCATTTGTCCAAAGAATACAATGAGCCGAAGATATTCACCCTTTCCTGGATTTTTGAAGACAACGTTCTTTTAGAGGTTTTTCTTACAAAAACAAACGATTTCAAACCCATTAGTTTGAACACGAATATATCATCAAAACAAGTGATATTATAAACTGCGAAAAACTTGGGGTGAAAATCTTCGACGGAGCGTCACAATTTCCAGGACAAATGCAATCAACCAAGCTGAATTTATTCATCAACTGAGTTCGGCAGTTCAAGAATTGCTAGTTTGTCCGTCATGAAAAGTTTCATGACTCGAGTTGTTCTTAAGTATATGTTTTTCGGCATCCTTTTCGTTATCTTTTGACATTTCCTTGAACGAGGCCCTTTTTCGTTGTTTAACATCATCTTGACAACATCGCTGTGTACTACAGTCGTTCTGTACGTCATCGCCACAGTCCAGGATACACTCCTCAAGTTCGATATTTTGAGCTAAGGGATCATCGACAAATTCGGGCTGGATAGTTGTCGAATGAATTCCTTCGTTATGAAAAAAAGTCTTCACTTTGTTCGCTAAAGCCATGTAGTCGTCCTTCGAACGACATTTAATGTGTGCGGAAGCTGAAATACGAGTTACGAATCATTGAGAAAATGCTTGTGTCAAATTACACTAATGCGAAAGATTTGTTAACATTAGCGTTTGGTCTACATTATAGTAAACACCACACAAAAAGAAAATTCCACACGAGATAAATTAATATAGGTGCTAAATGTATGAATTCTCGACCAGTCTCATAAAGCCCAATGCAATTGGCCCTATTTTGATGCAATAATCTGGGCCATCTTTAAACTTCTTTACACGAATAGTGTAACTGAGGAGTGGGTGAAACTGATGACGCTACATTTCAATGCTAATTTGAGATTAGGTTTTTGAATTCAAGAGACGATACACCTTTTTCAAAGCATCAGCGATATCATTCTACACACAACACTTAGCAAATTACTCTGTGTTTAACAAACTGGATTCATTCATGTAGAATTCATAAAAAATGTCTCGGGGGAAATTTTATTTGTATTGCGTTGATATGATACATCTGCGCATCATTGCGCATTCCATACGCATATCAACAATGGACGTGGACGTCGGTTCGCGTTACGATCAAATCAGCCAAAATGTTGTTTTACGGAAATCAAAAAAAAAAGCGAAACGCGAATTCTCAAACATTTGTCACAGTGGGAAGTGTTTTTACCCAAGCTATGACGCAAAGAAAATATCTTTCGGCTATTTTCTTGAAAAACAGTAGCACCTACGTAAAACTTTTGCGTAATTAGGGAACGTCCTTGAACTCCTTGTTCATTAGTGGCGCCGATACGATTTACGTATCACCCATACTAATATTTTTGAATTTTACAAATAATGACAAGTCTTGAAAATATTTTTTGGGGGTGGGGTGGGGGGAGGGAGTGTGCAATTGTTGCCGTTGCTAGCGTCAATACTAGTCGTCTAACCTTAACCATAACCTGTTGGGTTGCTTACGCTAAATAAAAAATTTCTTAGAAATATCATCGCAGTGAGAACGAGTGTCGCATGCAGTTGCTTGATCTTCAAACTTTTTCATTAAATATTATGCACATCGTCCCTGTTGAAAATTACCACGACAAAGCATGCGAGAGACTAAGTCTAGATGAGCCTAGAAGACCACAATGTGGCTACAGTGAATGTATATACTGACCGATAATTTTATCTCCAGCAAGTTGCCAAACATGAAATTCGTGTAAGTCTAAAACACCTTCAACCTGTTCGAGCAACCTTTCCTGTATTTCTTGAATCTTGATGTGAGTGGGAACCGTCTGCATCAAGATCAACGCGGACTCCTTTAGCAGCGGCAGTGAAGACCTCATGATGATCACAACCATCACCAAACTCAAGACAGGATCAACGTATAGGGTCCAATCTCCCTTTCCAAATTTGATACACAAAGCACTCGCAATGACGATGACTGAACCAATGGCGTCCCCGAGCACGTGCAGGTACACCGCCCGCATGTTCATTTGTGCACTCATGGTCACCTGACTTTCGTTCAGCGCATGTCTTTCCGGATCCAAGGGTGTGTTGTCTGGAGCATCGAAGGAAGCCTCCTGAACGACCACTACAAAAAAAATAGGTAGATACTAGAACAAAAACTTACGACAAATTTAGATCGAGGCACAGAAAAGTGGTTAATTCAAAAATACTAAAGTTTTTTTTCATGAATAAAATGCAAGCATCTTTTCAACACGGTAGTAATTCACCATCAAGTGGAAAGTACTAGCCTAGTTTCGTGCTCCCTGTTCATGTCGACTGTTATTTCGAAACGTTTATAACGCTTTTATAAAAACTTGACAACTTTCAATGTCGCGAGCTTGATTTCCACGTTATTTCGTACTTTTCATTTTACCTTGGCATTTTTGAATTGTCAATGTTAGCTGTCAGCTGGAAAATTAGTCAACGAGAACAACCAATTTTAACCTCGTTGATTTTGGTTACAGTTAATGACCAAAAAACGGCACGGTTTTCTACAGTAAAGGTACTTACAGTGCCTGAAACTATATTGGAATGTAATGGCAGTAGCCTAGCAAGAGTCGTCCCTAAAACGTTACTTCGGGATTGAGGGGTGTGTTTTTCATACATCAAATTGTGCCAGATTGATTTCCCTTTAAAGCAATTCACTTTTGAAAGAAATCAGTCGGGTACAACTTAACATATAAATTAACACCCTCCAAGTAATGCTCTAGGAGTGGGCTCAAACCCGAAAAGGAAAAACCAGCTGCTCTCCAAACCTGTTGCAAACTTTTGCATTTCCTTGGCATCCTTCAAGAATGAATTACCGAATTCATCTTCACTACTATGATCGAGGTCATTGTTTTCAACAGTTGCTTTGTTGTCAAATATCACCTCTTCATTTTGGGAGACTGTAGCACCATCAACATTGCTTGTTTCACCATGGCTTTTAGTATCTCCATGGTAATGGACATGATCCAATGTTCCTCCATGACCATGAGAATGGCCTGATGTTCCACCATGGGCATGACCATGGGCATGACCATGGGCATGACCATGGCCATGAAACATAAAAAGGCCAATCACATTTACAAATAGACCAATACCACCAACAATAAGGATAAGAAGCGGATTGCTGATCTCCTCAATTTTCACTATACGTTTTAGAGCTTCCACAAAGATCGTAAAACAAAGTGCAATCAAGAAAACAGAATTTATGAGAGCACCCAAGACCTCTGCTCTTTGCCAGCCAAATGTGTTGCGATAAGTGTAATCAGACTTTCTGGAATACCGCAAGGCAAAGAAACCAACTACAAGGGAGATAACATCCGACAGCATGTGAAAGGAGTCAGCTATAAGCGCAACTGAACTAGTGACATAGCCAACTATAATTTCTACCAGAAAGAAACTTCCTGTGAGGACAAGCATCGTGAGAAGGCTACATGTCTTTGTGTTGCGAAGAACTCTCTTTCTTGGTTTTACCATACTCCCCTTAATTGATCAATCCTGAAAAGAGCATAACACAACAATGCAAGACTCCGTGACAATATAATTATCAAGAAAACTTGCTGAACCACTTTTAAGATTGACAACCACAAACAATAGATTTTCATTTATAAATTCCTGATGTAAAGATTACACTATCTTGTGCAAAAGGATTTTCAAAAAGGAATTCTTGGCTAAAAAAATCAGTATGTACGAATAAGCTTAAAATGTTCTCAATAGCAAAGAAATTCTACATCTGAAAAGGTGCACATTCATTTGATTTCATGGGGATGACAAATACCAATGTACCTACCTATACGATTTCAATGTCCAAACAGCAATTACAACAGATGATGGATCTAGGATAAGTCAAAATACATATCAATGCAAATCTAATCTAAAATTCTCAACCAATAGCTTTGTCGTAAAGGTATTTTGAATAATAAAATGTGTGGCTATATAATGTAATTTGCCTGATATATATATACAACTGAATTGCGATGAGTATCACAATTGCAAGTAGCTATAAATTGCACATCACAGATGCAAATACATGGAATTGCATTGAATATCACATTTGCAAATGGCAATGAATTGCTTCGAGTTTTACAATTGTAAATATTTTTGTTAGATATCCATTGAGAAGATCGCCAGTTAAGCATAAGACAATGAGAATTCGAAACATTTAGTAAACTCCTGCATTGAAATCATTGAACCGAAGCGACCAAACGGATCGAATGAATTTAAAAATAGTAACGTACGGTGAGGCCGACAAGAAATGAAGAGCGATATCGCCAGTGTTGATTTAATATTTCGTTACTGCCGGCATATATTTCAACTGCGGTCGAGCTGTTGACGTTCTCATAATGAATTTTATCGAATTTTTTGAAAACAATATTTGAATTCCGAGCGTCAACTCGTCAAACGAGCCCGGCCTACCATATTTCAGTGTAGAAATCGACTTAAGGACTTAAGATCATCCTACTTCAATCATCGTAAATTATCTCTTGTTGGCAACACTTACATAGTTTCACAGCAATTGAACAGCGAAGCTAAATGTCTCATTCATTTAAGTGCGCATAGGCACAAGCAATTCCTTTATCGACAAAAGCAAATTCAATGTCATTGCGAAATCTCATGGACAGACCAAAACAAACCCACATTACGTACAAAAAACACAAAATTTCTCAGGTTCAAATCATATGAATATATTCACTTGCCCTCTCTCATTCCAAGTCCTCCGGTCGCAATCACGACGAGCGCACACAGAGCTCTAACTTTTTGAAAAACGTTAGTTCGTGACGACTAGGGCCGGTGCTTCTTGCACATTACAATGAATAATCCGTAGGAGTCTTCAATGTGCACTGTGCATCATGGTCTCACGGTGCTGTATGTTAATTTAATTACCAGCAAAGTTTAGCCATTTCGATGTTCCTATTGGTCAGAAACACTGAAGGCAGGATTGAAAAATATGCCTGCCGTCATTGTGGTCACGTGTAATAAGATATTATTGAACTTCATTCGCAAAATCTCATTTCAAGTTCATCCGATCGTGATTCACAAGAGCCTACAGAGCTCTTGCTTTCCAAATAGCGTTTTTTCGTGACGATTAAGTCAGTGCATCATTGACATTATTTTTGAATAATGTAGACCATTTAAGTTATGCTACACTGTGGCGTATACACGCCCCTCGGAGCTGCGGTTAGCCGGATCAGCGTTCCTATTGGTCAGAAAAGGCAGTCGAACGGCTGCCGTCATGGTAATCACTTGAAATACGATATGCTTCACATGCAAAATTTGAATGCAGTGACAGTGACCCTGCTGTTTGCTCCCCACCTTCATAATGATTTGATGAAATAATTTAACTTTTATCTTTTCTCTTATAGAAGTAATCTCGGCGAGAAAACAATATTTGCCCTATGATGCAACGACGTATAATATGCAAGGTATTTGTGGTACAGCCAGCCCCCAAGTTCGTTGGTGTTACGTAAATATATCGATGATTTTAATCTCACTGTAAAAGATTTCTAAATGTATAAATACTGCTAATGATGCGAAATTTACATAGCACGACCAATCTTGCGGACCGACCAGCATTACAGTAGGTAAAGCTTTACCGTGTAATATACAGCCATATTTCAATGTGTTTCGTGCTTATTCCCACTACCCCCTATTTTGCAAAGATTGACCCCCACAAAACGACCAGAGTGCATTCTGAGCACAGTGCAAAGTGCGAAGATATCCGGCTTGTAGTTTAACACAGCCTGTCGTAACCGCGTACAAATATTCGCATGGCGTAACAATGGCGAAGTAAGTCATTGTATATTACAAACTTTAGTAAAGATCAGATCATCAAGTTAACTCCTTAAAACTTTAATGTTGAAACATCGATTTTTACCATAGCTTACGGCGGGAGGGGTGAACATTTACGTTTCGTGACTGAACGTAATGGTGTGGAGTTAAGCTTGTGTTGGCCTTGAAACATTGTCTTGACGTATGTCCGGCTTTCGAATCACAAAGAATGCACCCTGGAATAACGTACGACTGTACGAGTAGTATTTTATTTAAAATCATCTACAAAGAACAGAGGAAACAGATTATGCTGATTACTAATTTTACTCGTACGCGCGTGATTAAAACAAGCACGTGTACGTGACACAGTAAAGTTTCAAATAATGAGATAACCTCACTTCTCTATATAATGACTTCTTTTTGAAATAAATTATTTTTTTATGAGGAATGAAAAAACCACGAGCAATAAATTGTGATATTTACAAAGAGTGTTGAAGCAAAAACACTTTTTACGAAGGTTATTTTTGTACAAATTACAACGTAATTTACGAACATGAAATTTGATCCCATTCATAGTTTATAACAAAACCTCAAGCTTGAAGGTTTGCCTGTTTGCATGTAATATGAAGTTTTATTTATCAACCAATTTTATTTCCAAACGTCAAAGAAATCATTGATTATAATCCAAGTACTTTTCCAATTAAAAAATGAAGCTAAACTGCGTAGTCAGTTATCTGATGTACGGTGGCCGGTACGGGTCACCAGAAAAATAATTTAGAAAACATAACAAACAATAAGAAAACATCACTCAAAATCATACTACACATTTCAAAATACTCACTACACATTTCAAAATACTCACTACACATTTCAAAGTTCTCGCTACACATTTCAAAATACTCGCTATACGTTTCAAAATACTCACTACATATTCGTCCCAGTCTTACCCTGGTCTGGCCTGCCCACGGTCGTCATTAGTTTACATATACGAAATTGACGTGATGGCAGAAAGCTAATATAAATATACGCTTCCGATATTACTAACAGTTCAGTACGCGTAAGGATATTTTGATACTATTGTGGCGATATGTTGTCTATGTGGAATTCGGCACATAGACAAACATGTCGCCACAATAGCATCAAAATATGCGATACGCGTACATGAACTATTAGTAATATTTCTTCCAGGGATTTCTTGGTCTTGGTTAGACAACACAACATGAGTGGTCAATCTACAGATTACATGTAATTGTATTTGTATTGGTGATATTCGACAATCATTAGTTTAACTAATGCACTTATTGACGTGACTGGTATTGAAGTTCTAAATTTATTGCTTTTACTCGAAATTACCGAACTTTTCATTTTCTTTGGCGTTTCTTGTGCAACAAATTATAGCACTATGTGTAAATTTCCTCTTTGGTTTCCTTGCTATTTTTGTAACGCATCACACAAGTACGTACACGACATAGCGAATGCAAATTCATATACTCAAATTTTTGCTATTAAAGTACGGACATGTGTCGAAAGCCACTGCAAATACAGTTGCTGGCGATATGTAGATCCTCTACTAATGTTGTTGCCCGACCAAGTCCAGCAAAACCCTGGAAGAATTTCTGATTAGAGTTCAGCCAATATTTTCATGCTATTATCCCAATATCCCATTTTAGTGCAGCTGTTAATGACAAAAAAAACCACCTAACCTTTCACTTTGATGATACAAGTATGAAACGTTCTCACATTCTTACTATGCCTAGAAACACAAAATTTTGATATAGGGCCAGCCCATATTTTACATTTAAAACGAGTTCTGCGAATGTCGTGTTTGATGACATCGTCGCTATTAAAAAAAAAATAAAGTTCAGAGAATTCTGCAATTTCCCTGTATATTCTTATACAACAGCTAAAGACGATAGAAAAACTATATTACAACTTTTGCTTTTGAGCAATACATTCTGAAATATTCTACATTAAAAGTGTTTTAAAAGTGTTGACTCAGCACTTTTGTTTAATGTTATTGCTCTTTCTTAAATACATTGGAAAAGCGCCTAACGAAGAACAGTAATATTAAAATGATTTTAATGCCCTCATGTTATTGACAATCACCCCCACAATTACACAAACGAGTACAAACTAAGTGTGCTTTGACGCATTTACAACGACTAGAAAGTTGAATGTTAGCATGTCATGAAAGTTGACAATGGAGAAGCTAAAGAATTCCACATTTGGAAAGAAGATATGTCAAAGGATCATCCACAGTTTCTGTATTGGACCAGAGTTTTGGAACTAGAATTACTCTGTTTACAACTAGTGCGATCATTTAGAGAAGCTAATTTCTCCTTATACTTCCAGTCAATTAAGCAACTTGTCCCGTGGATGTTTGCTTTGGACAATGTTAATTATGCAAGATGGCTTTCTGTCCATATCCGTGATATGTCGGAGCTTCCATTCAAACATCCTGACGTCTTTAACCAGTTCTCTAAGGGCTCATTTGTGGTGCATAAAACGAAGAAACAGTTTTCAGCTATAGCATTAGATCATGCTCACGAGCAAGTTAATGCAGTGGTAAAGGGAGAAGGTGGTGCTGTGGGACTAACCGAAAACCTTTCAGCTTTAAGGAGATGGATGATTGCAGGTCCAGAAATTACACGAATAATTAGGGAATTCGAGATGAGTATACATGTAGACAGTCAGCTACACCATGAGCAAACTCCATCCATTCAATGAGAATTTTATAAAGATGTCTTAAATGTCGTCTCCAATTTTCAAGTGGTGGGGAATCCTTTTGTAGAAGAGAGCGAAGACCTATTTGCCATCCACACAAATGACGTGATGAACAGTTCCGTTGTTGATACGGTGAAGAATGTTGTAACCCTTGGAGAAGAACAATATCAAGCATTTGTTAAAGAAAGATTTGTTGAGAGAAGCAAGAGTATTAGTGAAACGTTGAAAAAGAATAATCTGCCAACGTTTAAAACAGGAAGAACAAAAGTTTCGTCAAAAGATAAAGTAAATATACAAACTCTGAAACTAGACTGTGCTTTATTTTCAAGATTGTATATAGCCAGTCAAAATCGAAGTGGTGATCTCGATGATTTCTTTAAATATGAGAACTAACCATGGCCACCATCTCTCTCACAAGCAGGAAGTTCGCGTACTGGTAATAAAGCAGACTTGACAAAGTATATCGAGCCGACTACCAAAGTTCAGTCACCAACTCCCGATGTTATTATTTTAGTCGGGCTGCTGTTGTTCAAATGATTTCACCTGGAACTTGGGAAACGTTCGAAGAGTACGCACAGTTTGCTTTCATTCCTTATGTGTTAAAGCAATTTCAATCAGCTAAAAGAATTAATTTAGTGTGGGATGTATAAAAAGAGGATTAGCTGAAAAAAAACGCACGGGAGAAGGGAGGCTTTGGTCAACGCCGCAAGGTTTCATCGACAGCACGTATCCCTACTGACTGGAAGGGCTTCCTGCGCGTAGAGGCCAACAAAATGGATCTTTTCAATTTCTTAGCGCAGAAAGTTATTTCCCAGCAGATTCCAGAAGGAAGAGAAATTTACAGTACATTTGAAGAAAAGGTCTTGTGCTTCCCTAAAAGAACCGAAGTATCAATGCTGGAACCATGTAATCATGAAGAGGCTGACACACGATTGATGGTGCACGTGTTAGATGCAAGTAACTGCGGCCACCAGAGGATTTTTGTAAGAACAAATGATACTGACGTATTGATACTGGCCATTTCAATTGTGAAAAACATCAAAGCAGAAGATTTATGGATTCTTTATGGTACAGGAAAGCACTCGCGTTATATTCCCGCGCATACAATTGCATCGACTATCGGACCTGACAAGGCATCCGTTCTACCGTTGTCTCACGCTTTTACGGGGTGTGATACTGTTTCCTTTTTTGGAGGTCGAGGAAAGAAAACTGCATGGGATGTATGGAATGTATTTCCAGAGCTAACATTAGCGTTGCAAGAGCTAAATTTGTTGCCAGAAAGGATTGATTGTTCGTCCTTGCAGGTAATTCAGAAACCGCCAAAGGCATATATTATCTATCAAATAAGGTTTCTATTATGATTCATATAATGTTTTGCAGGTGATTGAGCGATATGTGGTCCTCTTATACGATCGTACAAGCAATCTCACCAGAGTCAATGAAGCTAGACAAGAGTTGTTTGCCAAAAAGTCCAGAACACTGGATAACATTCCACCAACCCAAGAAGCGTTGCTTCAGAACACCAAGCGTGCACTTCGTCAGGTTGGGGCTGGTACCGTGATGAAAATTCTTGGTTACCAAAGTGGACAAATCTCCCTCAAGTTAAAGATGCCTGTTATGAACTTATTCGTTGCGGATGCAAAAGTTCTTGTTCTAGTCGTTGTAAATGCGTCAAAGCACACTTAGTTTGTACTCGTTTGTGTAATTGTGGGGGTGATTGTCAATAACATGAGGGCATTAAAATCATTTTAATATTACTGTTCTTGGTTAGGCGCTTTTTCAATGTATTTAAGAAAGAGCAATAACACTAAACAAAAGTGCTGAATCAGCACTTTTAAAACACTTTTAATGTAGAATATTTCAGAATGTATTGCTCAAAAGCAAAAGTTGCAATATAGTTTTTCTATCGTCTTTAGCTGTTGTATAAGAATATACAGGGAAATCGCAGATTTCTATGAACTTTATTTTTTTTTACTACCGACGACGTCATCAAACACGACATTCGCAGAACTCATTTTAAATGTAAAATATGGGCTGGCCCTATATCAAAATTTTGTGTTTCTAGGCATAGTAAGAATGTGAGAAAGTTTCATACTTGTATCATTCAAGTGAAGAATTTTGTCATTAACAGCTGTACTATTTTGTTTGTCTTGTGAAATGCGGAATTATATATTTAATATGCTTACTTTATGATGTCATGTCAGTTTCGTAGATGGAAACTAATGATGACCGTGGGCAGGCCAGACCAGGGTAAGACTGGGACGAATGTGTAGCGAGTATTTTGAAATGTGTAGCGAGCATTTTGAAATGTGTAGCGAGAATTTTGAAATGTGTAGTGAGTATTATGAAATGTGTAGTGAGTATTTTGAAATGTGTAGCGAGTATTTTGAAATGTGTAGTGAGTATTATGAAATGTGTAGTGAGTATTTTGAAATGTGTGTTGAGAATGTGTAGTGAGTATTATGAAATGTGTAGTGAGTATTTTGAAATGTGTAGTGAGTATTATAAAATGTGTAGTGAGTATTTTGAAATGTGTAGCAGAATTTTGAAATGTGTAGTGAGTATTATGAAATGTGAGTATTATGAAATGTGTAGTGAGTATTTTGAAATGTGTAGTGAGTATTTTGAAATGTGTAGTGAGTATTTTGAAATGTGTAGTGAGTATTTTGAAATGTGTAGCGAGTATTTTGAAATGTGTAGTGAGTATTTTGAAATGTGTAGTATGATTTTGAGTGATGTTTTCTTATTGTTTGTTATGTTGTCTAAATTATTTTTCTGGTGACCCGTACCGGCCACCGTACTGATGAGACAAGAAGTACGTTGACGTTTGCTTTGTTTTGCAAAAAAACTTTCTTTCTCGTCCCTTAATTTTTTATTTTAGTTTATTTGTTTATTATCTATAACACATTTCAATTGTAAAAGTTTCCCAAAATTTTTGTTTGAAAAAATACTTGTTGCTTTAGTAAAATTATAATTTCGTTAGTATTTAATAATTAAATGTCACATCACTTTTGTAAACCAGCTTTAGTGCTAAAAAGATCTACAGTGCTAAAAGAAAGTTCATCATTATTATCATATTTCCAGAGAAAAATGACTTTGCTTCGCGAGAGTGGCCTCAAAATCCCGAGGTCAGTAGCGAATGCCTATATTATTCCCCCTTATATCCACTTATAGTCGACTCCCGTGAAAAAAGTGGACAAATGGTTCGACACAATGATAGACATAAAAATAAACGCAGAGGTAGACATGAAGACAGACACAACGGTAAACATAAACAGAGGCGTAACTAGAACGTTAATTGGGGGTATATGCATATTCATACATAAGAATGCATATTCATACATTCCGTTGTGCCCTACTGATTTCTTTTGAAAGTGATTTGAATTTCAAAAGAAATCAGTAGGGCACAACTGAATATAAATATACACCTTTAATGAATGTTCTAGTTACGCCTGTGAAGATAAATGTAAACATAAAGATATAGACAAAATTGTAGACGCAAAGTTAGAAATAAAGATAGAAAAACAATATAGACAAAATGTAGACATAAAGGTGAACATAAAGGTAGACATAAGGGTAGAAAAATATGTAGACACAAAGGGAGACACAAAGGTAGACACAAAGGTAGACATAAGGGTAGAAAAAAATGTAAACACAAAGGTAGATACAAAGGTAGACATTAAGGTAGACACAAAGGTAAACATAAAGTTAGATATAAAGGTAGAAAATAAAGGTAGACATACAAAAAAATACATAAAGGTAGACATAAAGGCAGACATAAAGGTAGGCATAAAGACAGATATAAAGGTAGACACAAAGGTAGACAAAAACGAAGACATAAAGGTAAACGTAAAGGTAGACATAAAGGTAGACATAAAGGTACACATGAAGGTAGACATAAAGGTAAACATAAAGGTAGACATTAAAGTGCAGAAATAGTTAAATAAAAACGTAGACACGAAAGTAGATGCAAAAAAATAGGCAATAAGATTGACAAAAAGGTAGTACAAAGCTCGACAAATAGGTAAACAAAAAAGTAGACAAATCGGTAGACATAAATAAAGGAAGACAAAAAGGTGAATAAAAATCATGACAAAAAAATTTTTAACAAAAAAAAGACAAAATGGAGGACAAAAAGGTGTACAAAAGTGTGGAAAAAAACGTTGAAAAGAAGACTTTTTTGGAATGATGACGTTTTTAAATGTCGTCTCCTATGTAATAACGACATAAGTTAAAAATAATCAACTAGAAAATGGCAATTTTTAGCCGTGTAAAAGATCAAAATTTTCAAAACTTGCTCTTGATTTGGAACTACTTCTCCCAGCAACACCATTAGTTTTGAAATTCTTCTTATATCCCTGTATAAACATGATGAACGTCAAAATTCTTTCAAATCAGATCTTTTTCATGTTTACTCTAAGTCAAAGTGAAGTGAAGTTTCATAATTCATTCATTTGCCAGTAACGTTTCATTTCGCATACCTATTAATTACACGTCGACGCCTTTTGACCACACACAAACAATAGCAAAGGCAGCTGTCTCGACTCTTGATCTCTGCTGTCAGGTCTAAAAACAAGAGTGAAAAACCAAATATTTAGTGAATTTATCCAAATATAAGGAATTAACAAAAGCTGGAGTGATTTTGATTAGCATATGTGGTATATAGCTGGCTATTTTCTTCAAACCAAATTGAAGACAGATATGTTTTTTTTTCATTATTATTAGCTCCTATCATTATTATTTAAAAAAAGACTGATTTCATGGCTAAATAGTTTAATTATTTCGGTTTTTACGATATTACACAATTTAAAAGAGATCAAACAGTATATTACATTAAACGTTTGATAAAATTGTATGCAGCTATTTATTTAAAATTACTTTAGGCAAGAAGTGTTCTTTAAACGCTATTTTTTACAACAAAAATTGTGATATTTTGGTATTGTTATTAAGTCATGACTAAATACAAAAACTGTGTTAAAAAACTATGCTAAGACTAATAATGAAAAAATCAATCCTTCACAGTGACAAAATCAAAGTTGTCTAGGTCTACTGGAGTAAATGCCGTAGTAGTTATACAGTTAAAAAATTTCCTGTATTTTATTCATCTTGCTGAAAGTCATTTTAACTTAATCTTCAAGTCTGCTTCCATTTGGCTGTCAACCGCAGATGTTATGCTACGGTCATGCAGCACAAACTTGAACGACGTCCTTTTTTCAGTCGTTGTCTGTAGCTCAGCAGAAATCGACCACACTACATGGGAAAATTTTCTTTTCGAGCAAGACAAGACACAAGACAAGAGATTTTGGCGATGCTCGGGAAACGAATGGCAAGTTTAGCCACAGCTGCCATCATCTAAAAGCAGGTTTTAGAAACAGAAAGCACTTGAAAATTTACCATACATGTTAAATTTGTTACAGTTAAGTGTGGACTAAATGCAAGGCTTAGTTTTTTTAACGCTTCCAGACGATTCTTATCAGGACTTGCGTGTGTCCTGTGTGGGAAATACAAAGATGGGTCAACAGTGGTTTGACCTTTTCGATATGGCGATTATTCATACAACGATGGGAAAATATGACAAAAGCTAGAAAAAACGACAACATGAAATTTTGTGGCAGAACTTGTAGTCACAGTGCTCAAACATTTCGAAAGAAACATTGCACCGACTCAATCAACGTATTTGTGACCCTACATTCCTGTACGACACTCCTTTATAAATAGATCTTTTTGGAGTATGACGTACATATCATAACGTATGATAAGGTGGATCAAGTTCCTCCATAATGACTAAAGAACTTCAACATCGGAACTGAGTATATATTCTGTGCCAGAACTGAGCTGTATTTGGATACAAGTATAGGTTTTACTCAGCGAGTTAATATGGTATATTATATGTTTTTTTGCATGTATCGTGTCTCTCGTGTGGCGGGTCCGTGTTGCCTGGAGTGTTGACGGCCACATTCTTCTATTTGAACGGCCACACTCTTCTATCACATTTTCTTATTGAATCTTATATTGTTCTTTCTTGCAGTTTTTCTAGTAAAATACTTCCCTTATCCAAATCCCCCCAGCCCCATGAGTGCTATGCCATTGATTGCACTGATATATATACATAAAGACTGAATAACGCAAACTAATTCTGGTGCATAGATTATTTTGAAGCCAACTTTCGACAGCGGCGGCCATATTGGAGTATCCACCTCAAGTATAAGTTTTTTAATGATTTTCATCATATTTTGTGTTCTTTCCATTTTCTCTTTCAGAAATCATGCCAAATCTTATATTATAATATTTAAGCAACACGAGAAGATTTCTATAAGAAATTTAGCAAACATGAGTTTTTGCCCAAAGCCGTTCTATTGCAGTCTTGTCATCATTATAATTCTTTTTTGTCTCAAGAGTAAAACATATGATCCATAATAAATGCGAGAGTAGTATTTCGTTTGATAAAGCCTATATAAAACTGAAAAAGTGGATGGTCATATATAGCCGCCACCCAGCTTCAAGTCAGGCACTAAGTTGTGTTATCCAGTTTTATACATATCAGTGATTGATTGTTGCAACTGGCAAATCAATGATTGCCCTTTTTCACTGTGGGCGTTCATTTCTTGCATGAATACTTTCAGCGATAACGTTTTATTGCCCGGACATGACAACTAAAACTGCTCGAAGTCAAAAATAGAAAGTTTGCTTGCGTGACTGTAATGGCGGCCAATCTTTCAAAATATTTGCCAAAGGAATTTTGTTTACATTTTTGATAAGGAAATGCAGTTTAACCTTTCCCCTCAGAGTTCATCGCGTTGTCATAAGTTGTGATCCATTTATGTGCACGAAAACATTTACACAACACATCCCGACCGCATATTTGAAAAACGTTCGCTGTCCAAATCATCATGACGTACTTCCCTTCGTTATTTTCGGACAAATTCCAGGTAGAGAAGTATATTTGTTTGGACGAAATTTGTCGACAGAGGAAGGGAGAGTGCGCGTTTCACACAAAAGTCACGAAACTGCGTCTTTGTTTCTCACTTATAAAGACGAGCGCGGGAATTAGCTGTCATTCTATTCACGCTTTCATAAGTGATCAACTTCAAATCTACTTAAACGATCAGATCAACGTAAAAGAATGTTGCCTTTTACAAGATTATTGTTCTGTTAAAATAAACAACAAGAAGAAAAAATTTACGTATATTTTACAGCTGGGACAAGCGAATATTTGGTAAGTGTAAAATATCTTGAGACATTTTTTCTTTAACAGTTCGTCGTTGATTGTTGGCTTGTTGCGACAAACCTGTTGCGACAAGTTGATCGGCAAATTCGGCTGTTTGTTCAAAATGGCCTTTGTTCTGTCATGTACGGTTTGAAGTTACATTTTTAAGCTCTGTGGGCCCGATACCCAAACTGAGCAAAACCACGATAAACAAGTTACTGCCCGTCGTCAAGGTGAAAGAACAACTCTTTCTATTGTAGTTGAAAAATATTTTCTTCTTCAGTAATATTTAACAGATGTTAAATGCCCCATGGGAAATAAAATATTCATCAAAATTGCGCTTTATACGTTTGCACCCTTGGATTTTGCCATATATGGCGTTCAATCCCAGTCGTCCCGAGCGGCTCTTGCTAAAGTGTACATATTATAATTTTTATAGGTACATTTTGTTGACAACATAGTCTGTGGCACTTAGCTGTTAAAGCCTGCTATCAGACGATACTTGCTGGACTATAAAATAATCGAACTCGCGGATAATTTACGAAAAACGTTCGTTGACCGAATATATTTCAAGGAGTTTCATTGATACAACTCAGTTTTTATCAGAAAGAGCTAGAAGTATCCCAGACGGTAGACATAGATTGTTGTTCTTTGAGTTTCCATAGCCTGTTTTTGGTTATTACTGGATTTCGACGTTAATCCTCACGTTTTTTTGCTTATTGTCGCAGTGTTTTGAGGTTTGTCGCAATCATGAAAGTGCATATTGTTGCGAATTTCTCTAATTTGTCAGCTTAATGAACCCATGAACGGATTCTTAAGTGGACACCGCGATTAAATCAATCGTCTCATCCTGGATATCTACTCACGAGTATACTGTTTGCCGGAAATCAATTTAGGAAGATATATCGTTGTGTCGCTGGTATTCTTTCATTACATTCCATACACGCATTATCAAAGTCGAGCAATCTCGCTGGGTAACTGAACGGCATTCAAAGCACCTTTTTGTCAATTTAAATATTCACTGCAACGTTCGACAAGACTCGCGAAGGTGTAAAACATCTCGATATCGACGGTTCGTGCAACTGAAAGAGGATTCGTACCTCAGGCTATAATATACTATGTACAATTCAAGAAAACCTAAAGTGTTATTTCGACCGGCAAGATGGTTGATTTCATCGTTGCGCTACGGTTTTTTAATGCCGTTGGCTTGCGGTAAGCGCATGTTCGCAGAACAGAAAGATGAGGATTTTTCCACGCACATTCAGTGGGTGAACAGTAAAATAAAGGACCCAAATTATCACATAGAGTCATTGACAGACCTTGCTCAGGGAACACCTCTGCTCCAGCTTGTTGACAGTTGTATTAAAAACACGTACAAATCCAAACACGAATTTGTGTTTGGCGAATTGGACGATTCGCGTAGCCTCAGTTTGGTCAAAGTGAAGGTTGCCGTTACTTTGATGGAAGCGAAGGGGGTGATAGGAACTAACGAGTTCTCGCCCGAACTCATTGCGGCTGGCGACCTTGAACAGATTCGCGGGGTTGTTGTTAAACTTGCTTTATTTCCTACAACCCTACCGCGTTGTAAACACACTGCGCACGGCGCAACGAATGAAGACTGTAGCGACAATGTTATCACAGAGGTTTGGTGATGGAGTATGTTCTAAGATCACGATGAGCCGTATGCTCTGCTCAGGATCTGCTTTGGCCATCCTTGATTCCTTACAGTTTAGGGTGCTACAAAAATAGATGCATTAAGATTTTTTATGCATTATCTAGAATGGGAGTCTCTTCGTGCAAAGACCATGATCATGCGTATGTTGCCTGAAAGGTGTCTTTTAACTCGACGAAAAACTAAATGGGGACAACTTATTGCATTAGCAACAATGCTGCGAGGTTTTACAAAATTGTTTTTATGCTTTGATATTTATTCCAACGAGTGTAATTTTATATGTAAATAAATACGCATGCAGTGATAATCCAGAATATATTGCTTAAAGATTAGCAACAAGTTGAGATACCGATTTAAGCAAACATCATTTGCGTTTCTGGTCTTTTTGAACGTCTCATTTATTAGCATGCAAATTCGTTCTGAATTCCAAATATTTTCGTTTGGATTCGTAAATCACGTGGCAACGTAATAACACGGAAATAGAAACTAGTCGCGTTTCGCTTCGATTATTGTACTAATAATAAGGGAGTTGGAGAAACCACTTCCGCCCGAAGCAGTAAATGTGTCATTTTTGTCAATACCATATTAAATAATAAATTTATGACTTTCTGCTACACGTTTTTGCGTACATGAACTGACCGAGTAACTATCAATTTAAGGTTGCTCGAAATCCTTCATAACATTCTGGCTCTTCAAAGGAATTCAAAAGGAATTCAAAACAAGCCTCTGAGTTAAGTATCGAAACGAGCAGTTCACGATAGCAGTCCAGAATTGTATCTTGCCAAAATGAACGACGAGGTGGAAGAACAATTTCATCGTTTCGAGGAGAGAATTAGAACACTTAGTGAGCTCGATAAGAATGGGGTATCCGGTTTTGCCCGCGAATTTCAGGTATAAAGAACGAGTCCTAGACGGAAAGTAACAAATACCGATTTGAAATAGTTCCTTGTGTGTTGATTACGGTCGATAAATTTTTAGATTGGAATGTGCCACGCTATTTTATACGTTACTTATAAAATATCACGCGCTCTTTTCGAAATTTGTTACCGTTTGGCTATCCATATTTTATACCTAAGCTGAGAGAGTGCGAGTTGAATGATCTCGTGGTGAAATGTGTAATGGTTTGTCGAAGGGGGAGATGTTGTATACGAGGGGGAGGAGGGGGTTAAAGTCAATTATTATTTCTGTGGAATTTGCTGTAAGTTGATATCCATAATGGATGATGCAAGCTGGGTGGAGTTCCATTGCCATTATGCAGTAAGTTATGTAGTATTCTACGCCCATTGCAGATAGGACATTTCATAGTTTCAATTAGTCGTTTGCCTCAAAATACTGGATTGTGTTTTTGCCACTTTCTTGATTATCAGAAAAATCCTTATCAGGTGTTGTGCTTTAAATAATATATTGCAATTCCTCTTGATGGCTTGGGGAAAATGGATGGGAAAATGCTGATGAGCTTATCATACAAACAGAACTGAAAGAGACCATATCAATGATCTTTCTAATGAAATTCTTTTCAAAAGTTTATTCCCCTTCCCTCTTCATTTCATTTCAATTCAACTTATCCATCACTATAGTTACAAAAAGCATTGTGATGTCAAGGAAAAGGCTGTTTTCTTGTTAAACATTTCACAATGTGAATGTCAAGTGAATCAGACATATTTTAAAAATCTTATGATTAAAAATGCTTACATACGCTGGAACATAAGCTTTAGGGTGGTGCTGGAGTGTAACAATACCTAGCTTTGGTTAAATATGTATAAAAGTTGCTCCAGATTGTGATAGAGGATAAAAAAAATGGTCTAGATAAAGTTGTGGATTTTTTTATCAAACACAGTCATTGCAAGAGGAGGGTTCATAAATGTAAAGCACTTCCCGATATTTTGTGATGGTGATGCCACTAATAATTGCACTGACTACAACCATACAAAATTTATGTACTCTAATTTATGTGTAAACATTAAATGGCATTGATTTGCCTCTCAATCATTGTTGAAAAATGGCAAATCAATGAAATGTATGTGTATGTTGGTGTATTTTGTGATATTCTAATATCTACAAATGAAGACCAATTTAATACAATTGGAAATATTAATAGAATAGGGCTATTGCCCCTTCCCCTGCTCTGCTTTGCTGGCACCAGTAATATTAAGGTTTTTAACATGTATGCTGCATTGATAACGCTTCAGTTTGAGTTGATTTGATTTTCAACTATAAAGTAACATCGTATGTCGTATGTCTGATGGTGGTAGAAGGAACATTAAAAAGCAAGAATAAATCATCACTTATTTCCCAATGTAAAGTAAATGGTTTGAACCCAGGAGTATTGTTACATGTTTGTAAATGTTGATCGTCCAGGTTGGTATAGTCCTGAGAAGGACTGTTTTGTTGTTGTTGACTAACAGTCCTGGTCAACAACAACAAAAACAGTCCTTCTCAGGACTATACCAACCTGGACAATCAACATTTACAAACATATTTCTCAATGTATTACATGAAAGTCTGTGTACATCACATTTAGCCTTGGCTAATTGTAACTTACATAGAGCAACAATCGTCTTAAATTTATTTAATTTTTTCTGTTTGTTTTATTTGCTGGCTTATGTTCAAGGGGGGAGGATTCTGGGGTAGGGGGGGACTTAGAAACTTGTCTTGAAAGTGTTTTAAGAGCATTGAGGCTTGTTTGAAATTAAACGTAAAAACATTATTATTGATGAAATTTTCCACAAAATCTTACGAAAAAAAGCAATTTTCGTAATTACCTACAAAATAGCACCGCGCTCTTTTAGCGGGAAAATTATATGCCACGCCCTTTTATCGGACAAATTAATTAGGTCTTCATCCTCAATCTTGAAATCTAAGTAGCGCCTCTGCCAACAATCATTAGTTTTTTACCATTAGATTAGTTTTTAGGTCATTACAAAATACCTTTTTTAAGATATGTAAAGTTTTGATCTTATCAATGAACTATCTATCTATCTGTCTATCTGTATCTAAGGTTTCACTTCTACGTCCTTAATTGTGTACTTTTGTGTAGAAACTTCGACAGATGTCGAGCCAATACAAGGAACAAGGAAACCCCGTTTATGCGACAAAACATGGACAGCTGCCAGCCAACAAAGTCAAGAATCGATTTAAAGACATATTGCCATGTAAGATGATATTTTTGTTGTGGATTATTGTGGTCTCGTACGACTCTGGTATATTTTTTCTTTTCAGTCGATAATTCAAGGGTTACTCTTCCTTCGTCTGGCGAAGAAGGCTCAGATTACATAAATGCAAATTTCATCAAGGTATCAAATTTGCAATTGATCAGAATTTGAGAAACTGTTAAGATAATAGTTTGTTTCCGCATTTAATCGCTACATTGAATTAGTCATAACTATGATCTATTTCGAAACACCGCCCAAAGCTGAGTAATTATAGAGGAATGCAAATCACAAAGGAATTTCCGTTTGATTTATTTCTGTTTGAAATTGTCAATGTTGATAGCAGTGGCAAAGAAGATATTGCACACTCTGTTCTAAACTCGTTGTAAAGATCGAAAAATACGTCTTGATGTGTAGTGAAATTCCACGTACAAGAACGTTGATTTTTTTAAAGTTAGCCTAAACCAATTGTTATATAAATGGAGCTCATTGCGATGTAAGGCTAAACGTGTTCTCAAATAGATCCTTATTTTTGCAAAAAAGCGAGTCTTTTATGGCTGGTGTGTTAATGACTTGTTTTGGAGTTTCTCTCCCGCGGGCCATTTTCATTACTTTGCGAAGAGTTTGTTTTGTTTGAGTTGTATATTTCAGTTTCAACTCTTTTAAAAATAGGATAAGAACCTGTTTGAAATCTTAGCCGAAATATTAGATTGTGTATACGTCACTAAGTCATGTTCGACGTATACACATGTGATATATAGAGCAGTAAGAGAGACTAGAGATGTTACTAAGCAAAGAGAGAGGACATTAAGTTCGATATGACTAGATCTGAAAGTATAGATCTATTTGTGAGATTAGAAGCTCTTAAACTACAATAAATGAGTGAATTGTATAGTAGTTCTGTGTCAGAAGGACGAAGAAACATCCGTAACATAAACAAGTTCTTATTTACAGAGGGTGAAAATCAGAGATTTTTGCCCAGCTGGTTCTTAAATCTAGACGTGAGATTTTACAGTACGCCTCTACCATTTTAGGGTTTAAAGGGCGATCGCGAATACATCGCGTCGCAAGGTCCGTTGTCACACACGGTCAATGATTTTTGGCGAATGGTTTGGACTTATAAAGTAAAGGTAAAAAGTAGATTTTTATGAAATTATTTGTGGATATATTATTTATTGGAGCTGTGAGAGATGAACTTAACCGTCTTAATCTTATTCAATAATTTCCCCCAAAGCTAGGTAATTACCTTAATTTGCTTGCCTTGATTTTTATGATTAATTTTTAAGGTTGTTGTTATGCTTTGTAAAGAAGAAGAAAGTAAAAAAGTATGGAATTTTATTGAATAGCTATACCACTGCTTTCAATTTGTAATATAGTGAGTGGTCCGAATCTGGAGTATCGTTAAATGTTTGTAGATGTAGATCGTCCAGGTTAGTGGAGTTTGGAGAACGACTGTTGGCGTTGGTGGTAACTGACGTTTTCGACAAAGCGGTAAATATCTTCAGAGTCAAGTAAGGATTTTAAAACTTAAATCAACTCCAACACCGACAGTCCTTCTCGGGACTGCACTAACCTGAAAGATCAACATCGACAAACATGTACAGGCATTTCGTTTTGTGTGTCGTACTCCTGGATTCATCCATCTGCTTTTGGTCTTTAGCAAAATTTGAAAAGCCTTTTATTATACGTCAAATAGAAAAAGTGTCAGCGTTACTGGTGTGAGAGCGACGAACCAACAATAACTTTTGGTGCCATTGTCGTCAAAACCGTAAGTTTCACTTATCAAAAAATCCCGCTTTCCTTATAACATTTAAATGTTTTGACTATCATCTTACGAACGGCTGCAAACATTCATTTCATTAGGAAAGAACCATTAACGTACAAAATAACTTTGTGATGCGAACGTTGCTGGCAAAATGTGGAGAGGTATAAGCAAGCTACATGAATACAAATGACGAGCTGGGGAGGGGAGGGGTTTGGTCATTTTACTTGTAAACCCGCCATGTCCTGATCCTTTTTGAGGTTGTATGGCTAAGGCATTGTTCTTTTCTACATCTGTCTGCTTATTTTGAACGAACACGTCTTTGCTCAGATCAGAATGAATAGTCTAAAATGTTGTGAAACGATAACGTCATACCTTACGTCAATAACGTCATAGACTAACAGTTTTTTAACATTCGCTTTTAGGAATCACTAAAACTGACGCAATTCCATTACACGGCTTGGCCAGATCATGGTGTTCCAAAGACCACGTTACCTTTGATTGAATTAATCAAAATGGTCCGTGATTGTAGACGTGACAACTGTCCAATTGTTTTACATTGCAGGTATGAAAGATTTATTTTAAGAAATTAAAAGTGCTCAAAATCAGAGTAGAGCATGTATAATTAAAGTGATTACAATTCCTAAAACAGAAACATTAGCCACATTAAGCAACATTTTAAGGATCTCTTTTATCAATATTATATATAATGATGATGATTAAGATATTGTTGAAACGTAGGCTCGTTAAATGTAGAAAATGTTATTGGGAGTTAGACTTTCCTTTTGTGTTCGTACAAAAGTCGAAATCACTGCCATCATGGTGGACAATGATTTGACCACATTTAAAATTTAACCAGATATATTACTGGAATGCAACCTTTAGGTTAACATGCCTGTGTTGGCAATAAGCCAAAGCTTTAGTCCAGATCGGTAAATTTGCCTGTTCTTGCATGAAGCCAAAATTCTAGCTTACTTTAGCGTAAACTGTCTGTCGACCATGCGATAAAAGATTTAAAAATGACTAGTTTAAAAATGCTGACTTCAACAGGACTATTTTAAAATGCTGACTTCAACTTTATGCGGCAGGTAGCCATTCAGTTTTATTCAGTTCAGGGACTCACTTTGGATGCTGCCACAGTGATCTGTGACGTTTTATTACTTACTTACTTTCAGTGCCGGTTGTGGTCGAACGGGTACCATATGTGCTATGGATTACAGTCACTCACTTCTAGAAGCAAAGGTGAGATGGTAAAAAAATTTCCCACTAATTGTGTTCTTTTTATGAGAAGCAACGACAGCACGACAGTGTGTCTCAAGTTGATATGTTTATCAAGCGATATCCGTTTACGTTGTGTTTGCTTTGAAAATGTGAACCTCGCTCCTCTTCTATCATTTCCACTGTAGTACAGGGTGACCCAAAAAGATGCGTACCCATGAAAATTTCAATTATGGCTTTAATTAAAAAGCTATTTATTTCAAATTACAGTCACACATCATTCAGTTTATGGAAGACTATTCACAAGAGTTTCGGCTATTTCTGTCAATTTTTAGTCAATTTATGGCTTTCCCAAGATGTGTTCCAAATGTCCACCATTTCGTTGCAAGCACACCTGTACTCGTCTGGGAAAGGTTTGAATCACTTTTATACACTCCTCTTTCGGGATGGCTCTTATTTTTGAAGAACTTAAAACTGCCATCACAGCAAAAACAAGAGCCATCCCGAAAGAGGAGTGTATAAAAGTGATTCAAAACTTTAGACGAGTACAGGTTTGCTACAACGAAATGGTGGACATTTGAAAGCCATAAATTGACTAAAAATGACAGAAATAGCCGAAACTCTTGTGAATAGTCTTCCATAAACTGAATGATGTGTGGTTGTAATTTGAAATAAATAGCTTTTTAATTAAAGCCATAATTGAAATTTTCATCGGTACGCATCTTTTTGGGTCACCCTGTATTACAATAAGTGAATTTTAGCAATTATACATATTTGTACTGGTACTGTAATGTGACTACTGCTGTGCTTAATATTTTATTTGTGCATGTTTTATGAATGTGTGCGACCGTGCAAGTCAATGATTTGGAACTCAATCCCCCAATGCCTTGTCAAGATGAGGCCATTGAACTAAAATACATGGAATGCAACCTCAAGCAAATAAGTGAAGCCATATCTTACGCCAGACACGCGAGATTTTGCCCCAGAAACGCGTGTTTAATGTTTTGACATTCTCTCGCGGAGTAATAATTGATTGACTACACACACATGTCTGGGGTAAAACCACGGCTTCAGAAAATTATTAGGGTTTTGTATTACAGGTAGCGTTCCATGTATTTTATTTCAATGGATGAGGCGGGGAAGCCATTCTGAAAAGTGGCATAAACACAAAACTCTTTTTCTGTTCTTCAAAAATGAGTTAAAAGAAAGTTCAATAGACCAATCCTTACAAAGATTTTGAAAACCTAACCTAGATGTTAACTCAGCAAGTGTATACCATCGCAGAAGAAGTAGAGTTTAATATTACATGTCGTCAGGTTTTCCACCGTTCAAAATGGTGACTTTCCTCGGTCGATACTATAGAATTTTGGTCGAATAAGTTATCTAGTAGGTTGGGTTCTAGGCCATGGTGCAAATACAGGATTGTCACATGCTAACTCGTAGCATCGTGGATATGTGAATATTTTGTAAATCTTAGTGATTCCTCTCGAAGTCCTGCTGTATTTTCCTGCTTGCTTTCTCTACGAAAAACTTGTCATTTTTTGATATAGCGGTACAAAGAAGTCGATCCATACCTCATCGTCGAAAGTCTACGTAAACAACGACATGCCATGGTGCAAACGGCGGTATTGAGAATTTTTTTCATCTTTATTTTAAATAACGATTGCTGTGATAGATGTGTATCATTGTCGACCTCATGTACATGGGCCACAACGATCATGTGCCATTGAATTGGTAGTTAAGATTGTAGCTTGAATATGTGAATGTCCCTCCCCCCATCAATCCTTGAGGCTGGTGACGTAATTTTAACTCAGGGCATCTCGTCTTTGTTGTGGCAGAGTGATCTCTTTCATTCCAACCATTATGTTCTTTGGCTCAGTGGTTTGAGCATGTCATCTGTATTGTGGCAAGGTGTTCAGTCTCATTCGGACCATTATATTCTGTCGCTTAGTGGTTAGAGCATCTCATCTGTTTTGTGGTGGGATGGTCTGTTGTTTTTTGGCACAGTGTTTAGAGCACCTCGTCTTTTTCGTGGCAAGGTGTCCAGCTTCATTCTTACCATTATGTCTATTGTTCAGTGGTTAGAGAATCTCATCTTTATTGTGGCAGTGTGGTCAGTTTCGAATCAGAAGATCTGTCTCAGTGGCTTTGCTTCTTCGGCATTCAACCATGAGTTTTTTGCAGCAATACAATAAGCATGCAATAATTACAGAGAAAGCAACTATCATCTTTCTAATTCAAACAACCCGATCAGACCCAGAATATTTTAGAAAAGCTGTATGGAAACAAGATTAGGTTGTTTATCACTTCACTACTTTTGTCTAGGGTCAGTACGAGTTCCTCGGACACGCTATGTTGTCCATGTTCCGCGAAAAACTGAACCTCCCTGCTGATATTGACGACGACCACCTGTACGTAAATGTCGAATCCAAATCTTTAAGTTCGGATTCCGAATCCGAGCCTAGCTCTCCCCTGCCGCCAAGTAAACAAACGAAAACGCCCCAATCACCGCCCAGCAATGAAAATAAAATTCAAAAAATGCCCTCAGGTATGTAGGAAAGTTTGCAGGAACGAACTATTGATTGTTTATAGATATGAAAGCTTATAGCAAAGGATATCTACGAACAAGTTCCTTTGTAATCCATTGTTTTCTACGGATTATAACCAGGGGCGAACATAGTAAACACATTGTGGTGTGGGGCTCGATGTTCTGACACTTGACTGATTTTTTTAGCGTGCTTATATGATAGAAAAAGCCCACAAATCTCTAGGTCTTGAACACAGCATTTATTGGGCTTCTAATGTTTATTAATTGCAATGACTACGACTGAGATAAACATGACTGAGTTGTGTACTGGCTTGTTTGTTTTTTTTCACGGCAAATGTTTTTTCGCTAACAATAAGAAAGGGTAGCTAACTTCTGCTCATGCATTGAAGGCATTCCGGTACCGAAATACCCAATGTTAACGACATTTTGTATCATGGCAAGTAAAAACTTTTTGCCTTTTTTGTTACAGGCACACAGATCGGTCCACCTTCGCCAGCACCTCGACAAAAGGTCGTCAGAAATGCAAGTTTGTCTAAAACTTACGTTAACGTTAATCGTGCAAAAACCCTTCCGCCAAACGCAAATCAAAACAGCAGCATCCTCGAACATGGTAATAGTCTGTATAAAACGGCTCATGTCGTCAAACAATCTTGTTATATCTACAGGATAAGAGTTTTTTTTGTTTCAATATCGTCACGAAAGCCATAAAGTACGATTTATCGCATGGACAATGGACAGAATGAATTCAAAGTTATCGCAGTTTCATTTTTTAAATATAACCAGCATTTTGATACGTTTGAATAACTCACTCCGCCATAGATAGTGCAACCGACCCCAGGTGTATTATTGCGAGCCATTGACCCATTCCTAACCAATTTTTGCTAATTTCCCGGAGCAGCCTCAAGGAAGCCCGAGAGACACTCTTTACCGGCTTTCGTCATTGATCATAATCCATCTAGTTTTTACCAAAATGCTCCAGGTATGGACAAATTTCACTGTGACCAATTAAACCAGGTTGCGTTAGTTTCTTAAAACCATTTATTGTCTTGTATTTAGACAAAAATCCTCGGTCGCAGGTCTCCAATAAGCCGAGTCAATACGAAAATGTCCAAGGTAGGTTTTGCTATATTTTTTGTTCTGTGTGTTATATGTGTCGGAAACGCTGGTTTCTTTATTTTCCAATAATAATTATTGCTCGGCGATGCAAGGCATCCATTCGGTTCAGTGGCATAGGCGAATCCAAAAGTTTTGGTCATGCTATGTGAGATGTTTGTTTTTAAAGTGAGCGAACACCTAAATATTTGCATAGCACGACCAAAATTGCGGTCTGTCTACTCCCATGCAGTCTATGGATTGCAGTCTTCTGTATTCTTCTGTGACATGTTTAGTACCCGAACCGTACTCAGCACGTAGTGCTTCGACAACTGCGAAGCAAATGGCTCATCTTCGTTCTAACAGCTATGATCAAGGGGATCGCACATACCACGTCCTTGAGAACCCAACGAACAGTTCTGTTGGCTCTGGTAAATCATTACAACAGATGCTAGACAGGGCCAAAGTTTTGCCGAATAATGTTTCATCTTCAGGTGATTTTTAGAGCTTCGTTTGTGTTACTGGGTGAATGTTTTCAACGTGGAATCAAATCTTTTATCATATATGCCATAAAGTCTTTAATTTAATAACCAGTTTCTTTTTTATATGATTAAGAAAAGGCTACAATACATCTTTAATAAACCATTAATCAATCAACTGCGTTGTTGCTGCGCTGCTTTGCTCGGACATTTGAGGTCAAAAATACACGAAAACGTTTTGAGATTGAGCATTGAAATCCCCGAATGTCGTTTTTTGCAATATTATTCTATTAAACATTGTCCTAATATAGAGAAGCGATTTTAACTATCGAGGCTGGCTACGTATTTACAAAATGAAGAGTAGCTAATTGTGTTTGGATCTTATGATCTTAAAATGGAGAAAAAGATTCACATTATAAAGGAGATGGTTAAAACCGTGATAAAAACGAGGCTTCCCAATTAAATAATATTTCTGCTGCGTGCACTTTGTTTACCGTTCTCATAATGGCAGTCACTTGCTGAAATATGACGTGATGCTGTCCCTAGCTCAAATACCACGTGACGTGCCGAAACACCACGTGACTGCTGTTGTTTCTTCAAACGTCACCTCACTGATATTGCTAAAATATCACATTATTGTGAACAGATTGTTTTGTGTTCGAACCGCCAATTTTCTTTTTCTACTTTTTTAGATGTGAATGCAAAAGATTTGCGAACGACAGCCTCCACTCTGCGGTATGTGGCCAAAAGCGAATTCTTTGTCTTAATTAATAAAAGCGGATCTCCACTTCACATATTGTATGACGTTTGTCTAAAAAATTTGCGCACATGGCTACTTTTTCTCAAGCGCTTGGTCAAATTTTATACAATCCTCAATTAGCTAAATCGTGTAAGGAGATCTAAATTTTTAACGGCAAAAAAACGGCATTTTGATTTCAAGCGATGTCTTAATTGTGTGAGAAAAATGAAACTTTCAGTTACAATTTGACTGAAAGTTTCATTGCTGTTGTCGTTCGTAGGAAGAGATGAAGGACAACTTTGTTCGATGTCCTTCAAAGGAATTGAGTCGATATGCTGTCATTTTTCTACGGTCGACAGCCTCCCCTGTATAGTCATCAAATATAAACGAAATTACAGAGTCTTATTATTACAGTTGGAAGATACACTACTTTCCATGCCGCGTTTATTTAAAAAAAGAACTTTGAAACATTGAGAAGTTCTAATAAAATTCCCAATTGCTAAAATTTCTAGTAAAACATATAATCGTATTCCGAATTGTTTCACTAATTGACTCACGATATTTTAACTATTTCAAAGGACACTGGTTCCAAGTCTGTGGGTTCTCTTGATAAACCATCAGGTAACTCTTGCTTGAGACGACTACATTTCTAAATTTCCCACAATTTTTGTTTTCCATGCATTTTTCTCGTGTTGGTGGAAATTGATGTTCTTGGCTTGCATGATCCATTCCAATAAGTGCAGTGCGAATGCTACTGCCTTTTAGTTTTTTGAAATATTTTTGGAAGTGAACTTTATAGTTGTTACAATTCAAATATAAAGAATGATGAATGCTTCAGAATGCATAATGAGCGTTATAATGTATAATGAAGTATGATAATGTATGATGATAATTTATGATTTAGTGCCTAACACTTTTTTCCAACGTTACTACTGATTGTTTATAGAGTTTGCCAAATCACGAAATGCGTTAACGCCATCTACGCCACAGGTTTGTGAGTTTTGTGTTTCTTTTTTCCAAATATAATATATCGTAAAATTTAGGGCACAGACTGCACGAGGAAAGAAGAGATATATCTTGAAAAATCTTGATGTTTGAAAAAAGAGGGATAATGAATATCTTAGGAAAGAGAGAACATGAATATCTTAGGAAAGAGAACATGAATATCTTAAGAAAGAGAGAACATGAATATCTTAGGAAAGAAAGAACATGAATATCTTAGGAAAGAGAGAACATGAATATCTTAGGAAAGAGAGAACATGAATATCTTAGGAAAGAAAGAACATGAATATCTTAGGAAAGAGAGAACATGAATATCTTAGGAAAGAGAGAACATGAATATCTTAGGAAAGAGAGAACACGAAAACATTAAACTATATGCATGAGCATGTAATGTGGTGGTGTGTTTCAAGATGTTTGCTATGATTTGAAGTGTGGAGAATAGATTTTGTAGTAACGTTAACATTTATTTATTGTAGATAAAGAAATATACCAACCCTTGTTATTGATTGATGTATGTAGTGTATATTGTTCATTATGCAGGCTCCTAAAAGAAGAACGTCCCAGGCGCCAGGGCAGACTAACATAGGTAAAATTGATCAAAGAGTTAGAACGACTAGAAAGTTCATGGACGCTTTTGTATATTATCATTTTAACTAATTTGTGATTTTGGTTCTAGAATATTAATAAATCACGGACAAAATCTCCAAATTATTTTTAAAAAATAGTTGAAACAGAGAGTAATGTCTTTACATTCAGGCGTGTTTTTGTTGCAGGTTACGGGGTAAGAATTGGGAAGCCTAAAGGTCCCCGCAATCCACCGAGTAGCTGGAAGGTGAAAGTTCAACACGTATTTTAAGGTTAGCCAGCACTAAGTTAACTTTTCAAGACTTGTTTTCCCAAGTTAGTAAACTTAGGCAGTAGACATTTTTTGCGAAGGGATTGGAAAGATATGGGATTGGTCTAAAAGATGAAATTTATTTCCCTATAAACAAAACTAAAAGTTTTTCATAACATTATCTTTTGCATCAACGAAGTATTTTTTATCCCTTAGTAATGTATGTTGTTCTTTAGATGCAAGACGACGAGGCTTTGGTTTAAATGTTCTTTAAGAAGTAAAACGTCAATACAATCAATCGTCGTAGTAGGAAAGAATAAATATCGAAAAAAATTTTTCTCCGTTTACTTGTACTGTGCCAGGAAATTTTTCCCAATTGTTTCACGCATTTCTTGCGTTTTTGTCTCTTGCAGGAGTTTTTATAGAAATTATTAGTAGATTTAGAATACAGGTGTATTAAATGGTTTATCACATTACCCTGTAATCTGTATTCTGTGAACTAAACAATACCATTTTGTAATTTGCTAACTGCGTATCTTTTCAGCAACTAAAATATTTCTCCTGAAATTTTTAAGTTTTGCAGGAAATTTCTATTTTTTAAAATTTGCTGCTAGGAAGTGAAATGCGCAAGTACATTTAATGATTGTATTGTTTAGATGATAATATAATAAATCATCACGCACCATATTTATCATGACCTGTTCCTATTTCAACCGTTAGATTTGCTGACGAAGGTGGAGTCCTAGAATTTTTACACCAAACATTTATAAACTCCTTCGTCGGCCTTAAATATCGAATGAAAGTACAATTTTCCATCTTGAATTTCTAGTTTGTTTCTAAATATCGGAGCGTTGATTTGTCATTTGTATATTTTGGCATATCTTAAATGAAAATATTTTTAAAATGCTCTATTTAGGTTATACAGCGTGAACAATGATTTACATACGATTCAGATAGTTCCATTCCATTTTTTGTCCAAGAGTATCTCGGGGCTGGATAACTATAAGCATTGCATGACCATGAGAAATTTTGGCCCTCTTATTGTTTCATTTGCTAGTTGACCTCCTTCCAGCCTGACTGGTCTTCCTATGAACATATGTGTGTTCTTTTTTTAAAAAACTACATGTGTTTGTTACATGCTCTGTGTTTCCTAAGATTTTTTAATGTGTTCATAATCTCTCTTTCGGTCTTTCCTAAGATATTCATGCTCTCTCTTTCCTAAGATAATCATCTCTCTTTCTTGAGATATACATGTCATTTCGTCTAATAAAATTCTTATTCTCTCTTTTCATAAGATATCCATGCACTCTTTCCTAAGATATTCGTGTTCTCTATTCTAAGGTATTCATGTGCTCTAATAGGAGTACGGGACGGGGGGTGTGAGCAGCTTGCAAAGTTTAAAGATTGTAAAGTTGGGCAAATTTTAAACGTTAATTGGGAGAAAATATGGCGGAACCTTCAATGTGAGTTGGGGAAAATATTTACTCCACCACAGAAATGATAGCTACCGCACGTCTGTGAAATAGACGACATAAACAACATTTTATAAATGCGACATGAACGACATTGGAAAATGACAACATGAACGACTTTTCGAAAAGACAACATGACCGACACTTGAAAAAGAAGGCATGAACGACGTTTAAATAAGACGATATGAACGATCAACGACGTTTAAAAAAGACGACATGAGCGACATTTAAAAAAACGACATCAACGACATTTCGAAAAGAGGACATGAACGACATTTTAATCATGTAATTTTACAACAAGCAAATTTTAACAAATTATCTTGTAGAGACAATGAGTTCTATATAATTGATATTTGCTAGCCACAATATATTATTACGGGCGGGAGGCGTTCCTCCACGCGTGATTCTTCAGAAAGGAAACGCTGTTCTTGTCAAATAGTTAGGGAACGCTGTTCCCCCAGCAAAACATCACTGGATACACCGACACACGTTATCTTACTTTATCTTTCAGATTTTTAAAGAGGCTGTTATCGTTTTCTCTTGCGTCATTCATTACTAACTACGCAGACACACGTTGTCTTAGTTTATATTTTAGACAGTGTGAAGCAGACTGTTCTTGTTCTCTGCTGTTCATTCATCACCACCTACACTGACGCATGTTATTTAAGAAATACTACGCGTACATATATTTACATATCTTTGTTACCTGCACAAAACCTTTTCTGCCCCTGAGAATCTGACATAACTTCTTAGGGGCTGATTACATGAGCCCCAGTAGCCGGGATTCCGCCAAGCGTTAAATGATTTTGGCAAATGGAACGATTCAATACTTATCATCAGATAAATCTTCTCAAGCAATTTTACAATATTCTGATTTAATAACTTCTCAAAACATTTAAAATTGAAACAACCAATTTTCCCTAAATTTGGAATTAAGCCCGCCGCACACTGGTGAACTTGCCGCGTGTTCTTGTTATTCGTGACAAGTGTGATTGAAAAAATTTCCTAGTGTGCGCGTAAGTTTTGAACAACATTTGTCATTCGTGACAGATTAGTCAAATATCAAATGCGTTTGTTATTTATCATTAAATAAAATCATTGACGAATGACATGCGCACCATTGTCCTGGTTTACCACATAGCAATGGATGCTATTGTGCATACTTCATTCGTCTTCTTTCTTCTTGTTGAAATGTTCTTTGCTTCGAATGCTATGGTTCGACGATAAAATTGTGCAAGCTTTTCCATTTATATTTCTATCATTGCAATAATGACACCAAAGACATTGGATAAACACGTTGCAACTCAATGTTTTAACTGGGCGATAAATACTATTCTGTTTCAAATACTTAATATGTTGTAGCTGGTCTTCCACGTCTCTCGTCTAGCTTAGTGGGACAGAAAACGGTTTGATAATCACTGCTTTTCGGGTTCGAGACCCTTTCGTTCTCTTTCGCTTTTTAGAGTTCAATAATAGATAAATATCTCTAAGGGTAAGGTAAGTGCACAATCTAAGGTTCGAGACCACCTTGTACATTGTATATTTCTACTTCAAAGTTAAACAAAGGCGGAAATATGCCATGAAACCTTTAGTATTCGTTGTTGATCTTCTGGCTCAACAGGCTCTGTTTGATCTCCAATGCACGAAGTTCTTGGTTCGGCCCGGTATCGTCGGTAGTTAGGGTTGGAGATTGCCGATTGAGTGCAAGGTTGAGGGTAGGAGGGGAAGTAAAAGGGCATTCGGTTTGCCCTCTGTTTCCTAACTATTATAAATTGACACCCTTAAGGGAGTCCTAGAAAAATTTAAAAGACTTAGTTTTTTAGGGCAAAGTTATTGCAAGATATCAACTTGTCTTTTTTTCTTTGCGATTTTTTTCTGAAAATACCATTCTCGAAAAACCAACAATAGAAATGCCATTTGCACATGTTGTGTGTGCTATTATTTCCCCTTACTTCGCTCACTTGTTTGTCCTGATATACACGGTATCGTTTATTTCAAGTCTAATGCTCCACACAGAAGCCCAACAATAACCGACTCTCTAAGGATCGAACCACACATCACAACCTGAGAAACCTTACTCTACACACTCGACCAGTGAGTGCGTAGGAAACAAACGGAAAATTTAGTCAACTTATGACAATGTGTTGAAAGTAATAATAAAAAAATTAATTCGTAAAGTAACAACCAAAAATTTAAAAAGCATATATCTTAACTTAATAATCATTTATCGTCAGTTTTGCTAATCAATAATAAAACATTCTAAGAGTTTCTCGCAACAGCATCTTAGCATTTTCTTGTAAGACGTCGAAGCAATTACTTCTACAAAAGTATGAGTCTTTTTACAATACTTCCCAACGCTTATGCGGTGTAGATTTGTTCGGGCAGCTCATTGTGTCATTTTCTTGTGGTGAACAGAAAATTTCTGCTTTGATATATATTCCAAAGCGTAGATGTCTTTTAAAAGGAGCATCTTCCAATAAATGTCAGTATAAGTAGACTACTTCTCTTTAAGTTGATACAGGATCAAATATTTTATATTACACGTAATTGCCTTCCTTCGTTGTTTAATTGTTTAGCTGTATATTGTCTTGGAATGCTGTAAATATATCCCACTAGTCATACCAAAATATAACTGAACACTACATTCTTCCTTTTCAACTGCAAATTTTACCGTAGCCTTCAAATGTCTTTCGCTCAAATGTTTTATTAACATTCTTCTCTAAATATTATTTGAAGTAAGTTTTTGTCATGAGCAGCCACTGCAAAAGATGTGACGATGACGTTCTGTAATATATGATCTGTTCCTTTCCGTTCAGTAAGGTGCATTATAATCTTTCACACATATATAGTTTTTCTGTTAAGTCCTGTGGCATTTCTGCATTGATAGCTTTCATTGTTCGCGTAAAAGTTTCGAGAGAATCGCTTCCAAATTTGACTTGCTTTCTCCTTCCACGTGTTCCCTTGTCAACCCTAACTTCTGACAAAATCAGGAAATGTTTCGACTTGTTGTTAACCGGTTTAAGCCCAAGTTATTAGCTATTAGCTGCCAAGTACTCTTGACAATGCCAATCAATCTTTTCCTTTCTTGATTACTCACACACTTAACCATAGCATTTGTTATTGCTCTTTCCATTCTCATAGCACTTTTGAACTGTACTTTTATGTGTTATATGATTAATTATGTAAACATTAGCTTGCTGACTACAGTTGGTTAACGTCTTTCATGTTCTGCACATGGACATTTTTTTTACATGATCCTGATCCCAAACTTTGTCAATTCTTGACTTGCACCCATTCTCCAGGGATTTACTAACAATAACATTTGCCAACTCTTCTGGAGTCCACAGAAGTATTGGTAAAATATTCTATCGTATACAACCTCCAAAAAGGTTGACGTGAAAAACAAAAATAGGTTTGACATCGGGTGATAATTATGCTCGCAAGTCCTTCAATTTGATATTTCCCCCCCCAAATCATTCTGTACCAAAAAGGGTTTAGCCATCATTTCACACGATCTATTTCTTATTTGGTAACCAAACACTGATTTTGTTGCTGAAGATCACGTTGTTTTTAAAAGGTTAATAATCTCTCATACGATTGTGGGGCATAATGCAAATTATACAATGATTTTCTCGATCTCTTCTTTTTGTCAGTAACATTGTGCTCAGAAAATTTTAATAATTTCCACCAGTGACGTAGAAACAGGGACGGCCATAGGAAGCAAAGGCCTGAAATGCGTTTTGCAATTGCAAGCAATAATTAAATTTAAAGAAAAAATCCAATACATTTATTTCATTATACCTACAAAAACAAAATCTACTATTTACAAATCTCTTCAACGACTTTCTGAGCGTTATCTTCGAGATCATCGGAGGTAAACATCAGACCCATGTCGGCGATATCGTACATGATTGCTTTGGTGTCGAGTACAATTATTTTGCTTCCCGACTGGCGTACTTCAAGCGAAATGTTACGAGCTATGGCCTTATCCCACACGCCGTCATCCATGAGTAGCACCCATGCGTTTTTTGCATCTGCCCTGTTGTAGTGGTTCATAATCTGTAATGCAAAGAGACGAACAGCTCGTCAGTGTGATCAAGTAAATACCCTCGCCCTCGGGGAGAGAGGGGAGCTACGGGCTTATACATGAAAACTGTCAAGGCTTACGATGACCTTCGTGGTAGCGTTAAATCAGAATTCTTTACCTGCTGCGCTAAATCCATGGCATAACCACCAAACGTGTAAGCACCGTAGTGAAACTCAACTTTGGAAATGGCATCTGTTAGTTCCCCTGCGGTCTGGTACTCTGTGAAGTAAAACTCTAGACCTGTATGCGATTTACTAGAGTACTGTAACAGGCCAACGTGAGTTGTGTTTGGGCCAATATCAAACGACTCCACTACCAGTGACATGAACTTTTTGAAATTTTCAAACGTTGTCGTTGAAACGCTCCCGGAACCGTCGACCAAGAAAAATATATTTCTTTTTTCACGTACGCACAAGTGCAGCAGCGTAATTGCTGGTCCTGATTCTCCTTAAGGAGAGAGAAAGAAAGAGTACTACCTCTGTCCTATTTTGCATGCACAAGTATATATAACGATTCTATTGTTTAGATTGCCATATTATAATGTATCATAATGTACCATATTTATCATCACCTGTTCCTGTTTCAACCGATAGATTTGCTGACGAAGATAGGAGTCCAAGATTGTTTCCCACCAAACATTTATAAACTCCTTCGTCCGCCTTAGATATCAATTGAAAGTATAATTTTCCATCTTGAATTTCTAAGTTGTTTCTAAATATCGAAACGCTCATTTGCAATTTGTAGCTAAATTTTGGCCATGCCTTAAATGAAAATATTTTTAAAATGCTCTATTTAGGTTATACAGCGTGAACAATGATTTACATACGATTCAGATAGTTCCATTCCATTTTTTGTCCAAGAGTAAGTCGGGGCTGGATAACTATAAGCATTGCATGACCATGAGAAGTTTTGGCCCTCTTTTATTGTTTCATTTGCTAGTTGACCTCCTTCCAGCCAGATTGGTCTTCCTATGAAGATGTGTGTTTATTTTTTAAAACTACATGATTTTCTTATATGTTCTATCTTTCCTAAGATATTCATGTTCTCTTTTTCCTAAGATATTCATGTGTCCCTTTTTCTTAAGATATTCATGTTCTCTTTTTCCTAAGATATTCATGTCTCTCTTTCCTAAGATATTCATGTTATCTCTTTCCTAAGGTATTCATGTTCTTTCTTTCCTAAGATATTCATGTTCTTTCTTTTCTAAGATATTCATGTTCTCTCTTTCCTAAGATATTCATGTTCTATCTTTCCTAAGATATTCATGTTCTATCTTTCCTAAGATATTCATGTTCTCTCTTTCCTAAGATATTCATGTTCTCTCTATCCTAAGATATTCGTGTTATCTCTTTCTTAAGGTATTCATGTTCTTTCTTTCCTATGGCTATTATGTTCGTTTTCCCCCAAAGTACAAATTTTATTAGCTTCAAAAAATAGGGTATTGAAACACTAAACCTATCACATCAAGTCTTGCCATTCTTTCGTCGACATGATCTTTTCCATTGTACGTACTGTTCACCTTACATTTATACAATCCAGCGTGTTTTATGTCGATCGAAGTGATCATCAACAAATGATTAAAGTTTTGAAGCTCATAACCATCTCTACCACCGCTGACGATGGTCGTCTCTCTCCCTTCCAGATTTGTAAAAGTCCATGTATAGTCAGGTGTAGGACTAAAAAAAGGTAATGCACCTTTACTCCACCGGAAGTGTAACATAAATGACGGAATCACTCACGTATGCGCGATTATCATTTTTTAATATTAAAGAAACTGAATCGTAAGCTAGACGCTTAGCCATAAATGAGTTTATCTCATCTATCAGTTCATGGAGTGCATATGCATGTTATTGGTGGCTGTTACTAATTTTTTTAATAACTTGAATGTTTGAAACCGTGAACTTGTCTTTAGATGTAGATTGCTGAGTTTGATAGAATCCCAAGAAGAACTGTTAGTGTTGTTGATCGACGTTCGGACAAACTCAGCGGTAGTCATCTTTATCAGAGTGAAGTGACTACCTCCCAGGTTGTCGAAACGTGTAAACATTAACAACCTGGAAGATCTATACATATGGACACACGTAAATGTTCTCAATTATTTTTCTCATGATTTGACAGTGTAGTTTTTGTTATATAAAACTACTACAAAACCACCGTGGAAATAAGAACAAGAAAACTTAACATACAGCCCAACTGCTCCACATCTCAACACAACAATACTTTTGCCTGGTGAAACTCTTTTGTCTTTCAGTTCTGTTCTGATCATTGGTCCAAAAGGAGTTTTATTTCCCCCTAGAACGCAGGAGTGTCAGTAGTGCCTTGCCTGTCTTACATAAAAGTCGATTGTTCTTTACCTGAAATCTCTCGCAGCAAGAATCGCTGAGAAAATGCCAAATTCTTATATTCTTTCGACTCAATGACACAACTGACGCCATTCTTCTCGACGTTGAAAACTTCAAGATCCTTTTTTCTCACGTTTGCAAACAGCAGGGTTCCATTCTCCATTATCATGTAATGTTTGGCAGAAGTTAGAAACCATGCTCCCGTTGTCCCACGTCGTCCACCCCAATGGAAAAAAACGTCTCTAGACAATTTTCTTGGCGGGCAGGTCAGTGCAAAGTCCTTGCCAACAGTAACAAGTGCTTCTTCGACTTCGCTGTCTGTCTTGTAGAATCCATCGACAGCTAAACATTTGATAATTTGGAAGTGAGTAAATGAAGATCACAATATTTACATAACTTTGTTCCATGCTCAAAAGCTTTTCTGCTAGTGTGAACTTGACCAAAATTCTAACGATCAAAATTGCATAATATTGCAACTTAGGGATTAGCTTAGTGATCAAGCATCAAAATTTGAACACTTGACTTTATTTTAAAGTTCGCTTATTTTAAAAAACCTATGTACACAAAAATATCCACAAACCATATAAACGTACTTCGTTGAAAATACGTTAGTTTAATAATAAAGAAAGACAATGTCGGTCGATTTCGAAGATTTGCAGTTTTTCTATACACCTTTTCGCTAATCACCACGATTGCATTATTGTGCAGATATTGCTCTAACAGAAGTCATGTTAAATACCCCAGGGGCGTCTGAAGCAGGGGCAAGGAGGGCTAATGAGAAGAGGGGGAAGTCTCCCCGCCTTTGCATTAAGATAGCAAAATTACTAAGAAATATAATGTTTACCAATGGTCTATTTTGACTATGAAAATTATGTATCTAAAATGCAACTGAGTGGACTTTTAAAGAAACAAGCTGGAACCTTTCCCAATTCTTTTATTTTATTAGTTTATGACATGTGCGATTGGGCGACGGGCGTTGCTAAAATTCAAAATGGCGTTTACTTAGTACCATATTATAGATTGGTACTATAATTTCTAAAATATGCCCCTTCTCCCAACTTTCGTATTCTTTCCGACGCTACCGAAAAATGCTTAATGCTTGCAATATAGGTTATGCTCGTAACTGACAATATTTTACGCATTCATGAGCTTGATAATTTATGGAGCATTATAGTTATAGAATATATAAATTACTAAAGTCCTCTTCATTTGATACATTCTGTCCACTCAAGAGAACTGGTTTGTTTGATAAGGACAATTTTATAATAAGACTAGTGATTTGTGAAAGGTTATATTTTCAGAATTTTTTCATGTTAACACCAAAAAAGAAATAACAGCGTAAGTCTTAAAGAAAGGCGCAAGTCTCAAAAAAATGCAGTGATTGTCTTTTCCTCAAGAACTCAAAACCCGTTCCCCCTCCCTCGGAATTTGAAAAGAAATTCTTTACGGAATTATTTGTCTACAAGGACGTTTATGGCATAAGAAGTATACAAATATTAGAATATGAACTTAGAAGTGTCAATTTATCACACACTTACGAGGAAAACGAACTTTTATTTTGGGACCACGAAGTACTTCATCGTCACTTGTGGCCAGGCACTGGTACGTTCCTTGGTAGTCAGCGGTCGCCGTGCTCTGGAGTACGACAAGTTTGTTTGTGAAGAGATAAAATTTGTTGCCATCCGAAGGGATTTTCGTATCGTTATGAAACCATTCGTATGTCTTCGCTCCTTTTATGTTGCACTCCAGATTTCGAAAATTTTCAGCTAATCCAGTGTAATTTTCGGGAGCGTTCTCACTGAACTCGAGTGATGTGGCTATGGCAGAAAGACGTTGTTAATTAAGCCAATTAAACAGTGCTATTTTTTGTTGGAAGACTCTATAAATTGTTGAAAAACAGATCACTCGCAATGTATACACTTGTACTGGAGCACTCAAGTTTAAACATAGCACTTCCACTGAAAGAGGAGGAGTATTTCCCGAAAACCTTTTCTAGTCGATAATTCAAAAAAATGCAAGAAAAAACTCATTCCAATCACCATCATCACGTGAGCTCAAGATATGATTGAGTTATGAAGAGGCCACAAGTGAAGTGAGAAAAGATTAACGTAATTCGCATCTTGAGTTTACAAGATGATGCTATATGTGGTGTGTTTTCTCTTATGATTTTGGTTTCTGATGAAAATACAAAGTGTTGTAATTAATTCTCAACTTTTAGCAAATAACATTCTCGACAAAAATGTTATACTTATGAATTATTTCGAAGCTCAAATTACAATGTGATAATGAAGGGATGCAGAATCTATTTCTATTCTTTACCAAAGAATTACGAGGAAAAAAGAAGAAAAAAACTCTTAAATAACATGGGTACTTCACAGCCAATACTTTTTTTACCTTCGACTGCGGCAAAGAAGATTAAGTACAATCGAAGATCCATTCCATTCATCTTGCGTTCGTGAAAGTTCGTCCCGGAGGTAATACACTGTGCAAATGAATAGTGTTGAAATATCTGTGAAATAGGTCAAGTTTCAATTGTTGCTTTTACATCCCATATTGATACTATACGCTCTTTGTCTTAAAGTTGTCCGCTGCGAGAATCACAAATACAAAGTTTTCTATTAAAATTGGTTTTGTACAATTTTTCAGATTACTGAGATCAGTTTACAAACACAATCCGGATTCTCGCTTTCTAATTCAAGTTCTCTACTTATAGAAAGTTCGCGCATATTCGTGAGACTCGTCTACATGGACGATTTGCAGATTTCTGTCGAAACATTTTTAGGTACCGAAGATCGAAATGTTCCTGCACAAACAATCCAAAAATACGGTGCAAAAACATTAGCAAACCAAAAATTGCTCGAGTTTGTACAAGTACAACCTTTGACATATCGCTCCTTACACCACGTCATGCGCGTTGGTAAGCAATCTATATCTTCTAATATGTGATCAAAATCATTAGCCGTTTCTCTGAATGTATGACGCACGTTTCAGTAGGCATGAAGTATCTTACCTGAAGCTTCTGTGATACTTTCTATAGAGTCCGTTTCCTCGATGCGCAAACTGAACAAATGATCTCACGGTAACCGCTCAAGTTTCATGCCATTGAAATCATTAACGTCCTTATATGAATTGCCGTTAGCTGAGTTCCGCTTTTTTAACCCGCGCGTTTTGATTGGCTTTTGCGCTTCCACATGATTCCTTTGAGAAAATTGTCAATTCTGTGAGGACGTTGTGCTTGAGCTCTTGCCGGTCAAGTCTTTTGGTCAAGAAAATCTTCATTTGCTTATTTATTAATCTTACTTATTCTATGGAACAGATATGCCATGATAACAGTTGAAATAACAAATGTACTCTCATCATCAATGATATCCACGATGCTCATTCCATTCAGCTCGCTTCTCAATCCTTTCACGAAAGCTATCAGCTGGAATTACGGCATAGAGACAATTGCCAACAACGGCGTTGTACAAATAGACAGACAAAACAAATACATTTATGGGCAAATGAAAGACTGCCTTCCCTCCCAAATAACGAATAGATAAGATTTGATAACAACAAGGCGTGATAACGTTTGGAAAGTTAAGGGCGTATAAGACATTGCAAGTGCAGACTCGGGAAAACACTTGTTATTTACGAATCTAAAGGGGCCACAGTTTGCACATGGGCATGTAGAAGAATGTTCGAGTTTTATAGTGTTTGGGTACATGGATACATTGTATACAGCATGAAATTAAAAGGTTGCAATTAAAAATCGATTTATGCGAAGCGTGTTTTTGTTTTGTCGTGCATGTTGATGTGCATCAGTGCATATGAATGCCAATCTTTGGGCTTAAAGCCATCAGCTTTTTATTTTGTCTTAATTTTGGAAAATCTCTTGCTGTGAAATGACGACCTTTGACTTTCTTTGTGGGGTAGCGTTTTCAACGTTGAAAACATTGACATGAGAGAGAAATAGTTTTTCTTTTGCGTCGTCATTTCTATGATTCGACACCAGCTCGCAACACGAAGCTTAATAATGGCTAAAAATACCGTGGGATAGTGAACAGACAACTATAACTCGACCCTGAGATTTATTGTGGAACTTTTTTCAGTCACGTCATATTTTCTAGTCTTGTTATCCTTTCACCGGTGCACCTGAATGAAGAAGCTTGACTTCTCATAGCTTCTCATACAATTATGTTTTTTTGGCATCGTGTTTATTGCTCTTTGTGACAAAATCATGGCATCACAAAAACAGATTATAACTTATCGCATTAATCCACGAAATATCAAATATCGTCAAAATCTCGTGATGAGACACTCGATGTCGCACCTTGTTACATTCTGAACTCTAACAATGTGACATGAAGTGATGCAGATCCTGACGTTGTGACGTCAACGAATCACAAATTTTACTTATGTCATTGGCACAAGATTATTCTTCGTCAGTATTGTGTGATTCGCTGTCGCACGGAGGAAAATGAACGATTACACTGCGCAAAACCTAATGCAACAACAACCTTAAATCATTTAGTTCTTCCGTTTTTTAATCAAATAATACTCTCTATGTTTACGTAAGCTGTGGATAAGATCGAAACTTGTCAATGTAAGATGTAAAACCTATTTATTCGAACGATACACCAGGCGATTCCAAAGGCGAATCAAGAAGAACCATTTGCCAACAGAAGACCTGGCAATCAAGGACGCACTATTAAAAAAATATTATTACACGTTTCAGATCCATAATTCAGAATATTCTGAAATTTGCTCAAGAAGATTTATCTGATGATAAGTATTGAATCGTTTCCATTTGCCAAAATCATATAAAGCTTGCCTGAATTCCAGCTACCCGGGCTCGTGTAATCAGCCTCTAAAAGTTGGGTCGGTCGATCACAAAAAAATGCCCACATACAAAGATGCTGTTGTTTTGGCGAAGTTAGCCTTTACGTAACTAACTGGCATCACACTTAGTAAATAGAAATTGGAGGTTAATTGTGTGGACATTCCTTAGATCAAACGTCACGTTTTTTCTTTTTTAAACTCAGATTAAACCAGTCCGTGTTCATGAAAACAAAACTCGATAAATATTTACATGTAAACAACAACGGACAACAAAAAACCGCCTTGTCTGTGAGAAATTTTTAATGGTTCCGGATGTATTGATGAAATTTGGCATAGGAACCTTTCTTGTGTAAATTGCGATTGACAATGAGACTTGAGAAAGAACGAAGCACTTGGAACAAATCGAGTTGAACGACAGACAAACATTGATTAACACTGGGCGCTTTCATGTTAGGGACTTGGTTGAATTGAAAAAGTTCCTTCTACTGTGAATGCGTGGGAATGTGTATTATGAAAACAGTAACGGTCGACAAAATGATGTCATCATTACACAAGCGATGTAATATCGGGCCATATTCATTAAATAAAAAAATTCAAGCAGATGATTTAATTTAGAACGAAAGCAGTTTTAAGTTCATTTCATCCTTGCTTGCTCTCTTGAAAACATCTGAATTCAAATAGCAAAACACACAAACTTTTCATTCGTTTGAAATAACGGCAAATGGCCACACTGCAGATTTTTAATGCGATATTGTCCTAGACAAGTTTAATTAGTGCATTTTCGGTGAGCAAACAGAATTCGAAGAGAATCATACCTAAATATAAAATAAAGGACTTGTTTAAGCGGATGTTAGAACAAGTACTGATTAAGTGTAGCATCCCTTATAATGAATGGGCATCGTCCAAGGTCAAATATCTTTCTTGGTGCACGCACTGAATACGGAAAGACAGTCGGATCTGAATTTTTAGAAGGGCACAGTCTCTTTGGAAATTTTAAATTCAGTGTTCCTGAACGATTATGGGGTGTAGTAAAAGTTATCACCTTCCCTTCATAATTTCAATCTGAATACGAGGGCCGTCCTTTAGCCAAATAGAGGTGCCAAGAACCCTTGCTAACTAACTCTTGTCTGCGCCACTGATATAAGTACAATTTTGAGACGACCAGGATAACTTGGTTCATAAATCAATCGACTGGACGACGAGTTATCCAAAAATCAGGTCATATTGAGTACACAGAATCGAATTGGAAAAGTCCAATATGTAGTATTTCTGATGCCTCTGAAACGCTGCTAGATTGTCACATAGATTTTCTTCTAATCCTTTGTGCAATATTCTATTTGAAGTTCGTGACAAGTTGTTTGGAATTGCTTTGTCACCGTGAGCCGTTGGGAAGCTTTCCGTGTCAGCGATCTGATTTCCTCTCCTCCGTTGCCGTTATAGAAGAAATTTGTAGAATTGTTTGCATTTCTAAGACAGGCCTCCCACCAAAAACTTCGTGACAAGTTGTAACCACAATTGGGTTAGGATACAAACAATGATTGTGTACACTCCCAATTCCGCTGTCGGAACTTGGAATCGTCATCTCGAGGACTCGACCCTACAAGCACGTTGCCGATTGAACGGGAATCGGCAAGATCTTTAAATGATCTGGACACATTTTATCCTTTAGCACTTGAAGTTAGAGCATTCTATGAAACGTCGTAATTTGATTCCTTTCAAAAGTGCCAAGGCGCCATTTTGCATACTGTATTTGTTGTTGTAATTTTTGACGATAAGGCGATGTACAACATTGCATCGTCTGACTTTTCAAAAAACAAAGAAAGAAATACCATCAAGCTTAGCCGAATCGTAAGCAAGATTTTTACGAGTCAAAATTCGTCTTTGGTCTTTTTTGCTACATCCCATTACATCAATCGTAATTGCTGTAATATATAAAATTTAATGATGACCATTACTACGTATGAAAATTTTGAAGAGATGCAATGTTTTAGAGATAAAGTTTAGCAGTAAAATATCCATAAACAGATTTCACTCCATGGACCATAGTATATCTAGCACAGTAACGAAGCCAGCCCGTTTTTTGTGGTTTTACACTGCCGCGATGCAAATAGTTTGATGTTCATTCACTGGAAATACAAGGAATGGAGCTAATTTCTAAAGAAGTGAAAATAATTCTGCCGAAAAGACTGTAATGCAAGAGTAAAAGTTTGGGCAAAGCAGACCCCTTTCATCCTTCATATTGAATCGGAAAGTTCATACTTTTAAAGAAGACATCTCCTTGTTTTGTATAATCTCCAGTAAATACAGTTTCAGTCTTTACAACGTCTCTTGAACAAGGAACAGAACAATGCGCGTCATATCCGATAAGAAAAATGTAAACACAACTAATCTATATCACGTGGTGCAATCTACATCAGAATGAAGGCAATGACTCTAACCCTGTCTGAAATTTTAATTATTACCGATTTGAGGGATCGCGTCCTCGCACGCCGTCAGACTAAGTTGCTGATTTATTAATCACAAGAGTTGCAATTTACTTTGATGATTAAACGTTGAAAAAAACTAGAAGAGAAAGCCGAAAGTGATCAACTCAAGGTACGTTTGACGAGAATAAGTCATGTTGAGTACTCGATGTAAAATATTGGACGAGCGCTTCTTCGGGAGCCAAATTAGAAACACGTATATTTACCGCGTCAGATTAGATAGCCACGAGTTTTTGTTGATGCAAGCCTATTCTTATGTTAAACTATTTTATCTCTCATTTCACCTGTATTAGTAGCGAAGTTCGATGATAAAGGTGTAATTGTTAGTATTTGTGTGAAATATCCGTTTGCATTACTGCGATTCTGTTTGAAGGCAGAGTCGTTTCGCTTTGAAACGACTCGAATATCTCGCAGTTACCTTCGAACTTTTTTGGTTCAAAGAATATATCGGCTTTACGAAGACCGCGCTCTTTTTTCTGGATGTATCGCTTGTGCTCTCGTGCATTTGTCGTACGTATATGTCTTAAGCGGGAAACATTTATTCCGTGAAATGTCTTATACATGAAATGAGAGGATTTATTGTGTTTTGAAGTAGCTATTAGATTTCGCGCATTGTGTATCAACTTGTATGTCGAATGAACCAGTAGTTTGATGTCTGTCATGTTCTCTGCCCGTCATGTTTTCTGCCCGTCATGTTCTCTGCCCGTCATGATCTCTGCCCGTAGCTTGGCAATTGCCTTCAACAACAGCCGCTTGGTAATAAAGCAGTTTAGTAATAGACGCATGGCTTGTAACCAAGTCTTTCGTCGGTTTTTATGTCTTTGTTCCTCGGTACTTGATTAGAGATGCGTTACGATTTTCTAAAGGCGATTCTAATTGATGATTCTAATTGACGAAATTCATTGCGTCTTTTGTATTTTTTGGGGATGAAATTCAAATCTTGACAATGTTTACTTTGTAACGGCTCGCCCTGTGGTTTTTGTTCGTCAACACAGCACGTTATTATGCATTTGTTTGAACTCTTTGTGTTTAATAATGAATATTTTGAGGTTTTCATATTTTCATGCTCGAGTCGTGCAGGTAGAAACACCATTCGCTTGTACGATTTCAAACTCTATCGACTGCGATGACTTGATGGCGTCCTGCTGTTTGTAATGGTCCGCCAGCTTTGGTTTATGTCATTAGTGTTTCCTTGGTGAATAATTCATCAACGCCTTTCTGTATTCATTTTAGTATCTCGACCACAACACATTTCGACAAAATGAGGATCTTCAGAAATACTTGTTTGATTGTCACACACTGTCCTTGTGCCTTTTCGCGTTTCCGCCGCAACGAAATGCTTTTGTGTTAAAGTCGGCCTTTAAAGAGACTTGCCCTTGTTATGTCTGATATTGCTAACGGCAACAACTACGCAAAAACTAATTAAAAATTGACTAAAGTGGATAAAATATGCATAGTAAAATGAACATAGAGAAGAAGCTACAGGAGTAGGTAATCCTTCTCCAATATCCCCATCAAGATGTGCTGTGTATTTAAAATTTTTGAAATTAGCAACTTTGAATTGCCTCGAGAAATATTTTACGCATACGCCACTAATCGATAATAAGACATTCACTCCTTATTATTAACTTTATTGCCATGAATGTAAACAAATCGATCTTTGACTTGAAGGCATGCGAACGTATGTCTCGTGACAAAAAAGTTTACCCTTGTACTCACAGAAACGACGTATGTTTTCTTCGACATAAATGTTTGTTTTCGAATACCGGAAAAAACCGGGACCGAGGAGCGTATTTTTCATTTGGAATTGGAGAGGGCATAAACTGCCGAAAAATATTAGTATCTATGAATCGCCTTTTATACTTTCAAAATTATACATTTCACTTATATGAGCGACGTAATCTTTTCAGACCGTGTCGAAAATGATTTTTACCCCCCATCCCTTAGTGTATCAAACCCAGGCTGCTCACATGAGTTATCAGTACAAAGGTTTGTGTCACCTTTGGGCTTGTAGTTTTGACGTCACGCAAACAGAGATCACTTATTTTTCCCATCATAGAACGCGCTTTTTTGCTACGTCGCGAATTTTGTGTCTTTTGCAGCATGTTGATGGTTTATGGTACATATTTTATGAACTACAGTGAATCTTGTATTGCCTTGCTTACGATATTTTTAACGATTCTTTTGCAAGAGTGTTTTATTGACATGTTGCTCCGTTCGAACTTCGCGTTTGACCTCCTGTTGAGCCTACAAATGAAACAGAATTTGGACAGCGTAAATAATTAAAAGGTTTATTTGCGGCTTTTGCAATCGAAAAAGTAGGGTCGGTCAAAATTTCGCCAACGTTTTGTGCTATATTCCATTTAGGGTCAAAATTTTGCAATTTTGAGAATTTTTGCTCCAACAGCACAGAATGGCGTGCACCGCATTTCGCTATAGCAATAGACCTGGTATATTTCTTGTTAACATATTTATTCAAGAATTATTAAGCTTCATGTTTTTACGAGGTATTTTGCATGTCATTTTCAGCGGCGTTTCTCCTGACAATAGCAACAGCCGTCTTTTACAAATGTGCAAATGGAAAAGAGGCATGTGTAATGTAGAAATTCCGTTGGTCGGAACAGCATGCGAGTTATCCTGACGTTTAGTCTCATGCCAAACACGTACATTGTATGCATGTACATATTAACATTGTCGATAAACTGTACTTTTTTCATCACGAATAAAGGTCGTCATAACTATACTATGGTTTTAAAGTGACGTAAATTGTTTGATGTCTATATTTGTTGGATAAATATAGCTGGTGTGACCATTGAAACATGAGCTAGGTTGACTGTCCTTAAAGCTGACATGGGACATAAACCTGAGATTGCGCATGGCAATGACTAAATTCTTTTTGTTGAAACTCTTGAAAAGAGGGCCAACATTGATTTTTCGTTACATAACGGCGTTTTTGTTCCATGGTCCTTAGAGTTTATTTGGCTATTTTTTCAACGTTTACAATAATTACATGTTTGTAATAGTTTACAATAATTTCGCGTTAGTTTGAGGGAAATTTCGTGAACGTATGAGAGGTTAACAAACGAATGGGAAAGTCTTACACTCGCACACCCATATGTGCAAGGAAGGAGTTTTTCATTACAAAAAGAGATTTTATGCTTCTTCTGTGCTGGCTTGCAGTTTCAATTGTTTGTGTGTTCTACGAAATAAAAGGATGCAAATTTAACCACTTTTTTATCTTTATTGTGTATAGAATTTTATCGAAACAAAGACGGCCTGTCGCCATGATGTACGGGCTTCTGCTGTTGTTTTGCGCCTTTGCTTTCGGTAGGTTAGCGAACTTCTTGATTGAAGTACAGAATAGCGCTTTATCGCCCAATTCATTGCATTTGCCTTTTGAACTTTTTCAATTTGTAGGGGACGAATTGATTCCTAGGATTCTTCGGGATGCCGATGACGTCCGAGGATTTCCGGACGACTTTGCTTTGTTGAGAGTGACGACGAACGATGTAAGCGGTGCCACTTATTACTGGATGAAGGACAGCAAAAGAATCGACAAAGACACTACGCCACAATTCAGTGGTATCCATGACCGCGTGCTGATACCGGTGGGAAAAGGAAGAGAATATGCTGGCGTGTATCGGTTCGTTATGAAAGCCAAAACTGGAACAATCATGGGGAGGAAGATCACTGTCGAATTTACTTGTGAGCGTTCGGTTTTTTAGTGTTATTTCTCAAAAGGCTAATTGTCCAAGGGGACCAGAAAATCGAGTCCTAGTCTTGTCTTTTCAATTCATACTTCCTCGTTGTTTTCTTACACTTTTAATTTTTTTATCTGTTGTTTTCAAACCACTTTCGTTCATGTGTCATCGAAATGCGGCATTTTAGATCTTGGAGAATTTGACCTTGGCTTTCAAAGACTTTATCATCCACCGGTGGTTATTGGTCAAGCAAACTTCATTCGTTGCCCGAAGCACACCCCAGGAAATAACATCATCTACAAATGGGGAAAAAGGTCCACGATAACCGGTGCTAATTTTCTAATGAACAAACCAAACTATCTTGTTCTTGATGACGGCACGTTATTTTATTCACACATCACCGAAAATGACGTTAGGACATTTAACGAAAGCAAATGGACGTGCGCCATGGAGGTGAAAGTTAACAATAAAAATTCATTCGCATGGGCCAATCACGTTGAAACAGAACTAAGGATTGTCGGAAGTAAGTTTGATTTTTGTTAATAGCGGTATTGCCAGAAGGTCAATGATAGGTTCATGCACGAAATGTACCGCGCATGTGTGTTTTCCTTTTGCGCATGAAAACATATGTGAGAAACGGGTCATGCGTACAAAGATTATCGCCTGTAGCATTTTATCAAAAAAGCCTACGTGAATGTTAAGGTTGGATCCAGGATGATTATTTAGGAGGGTGCTCTGGTTATTCATTAGATTAACAGCTCGAGATTTCTATGAAGTAATAGATGTATGATACAAGTAATTCGGAATAGATTTCTGTTGCTTCTTTGTGGTTGTGGACTTGTAGGTGCCGCTGTGCCATGTCATACAAATTATTACTCTTTTTGTTACATATACTGTTACTTTAGCTTAAGATAAAGATTAATGATTATGAGCTATTTTTTGAAATGTACTTCATTAAACATGAATCACAATTGCTTTTGCTTAATTGCTAGGTATACTAAAACTTTGCTTGTCAGAAAAGTGGCACCTTTTCTGCTTCCCTTTTAGTCAAGGCTATGAACACATCACTACGCACCGCATCCCTCGGCATTTATGATTTTGGACAAAAAGTAGCGCTCAAGCGAAAAAACGCGACTTCAATTTTGATATCTAATTGCTTTCAAAACATCGTTTGGATTAACATAAACTATCACTTGAATTCGAAAATTATAATGAACATTCTGAGCATTATCTTCTAGAGTAGCATGTAGCTAGACATTGCTTCATTCTAATTAATAAAGATGAAATTTGCACTGAATGAAGATTGAAATGTTGCGGCTAAGATATACGCTCCTTAGGCACATATCAACTTTTTTTGTCTTTCTTATTTAGCGAACATGACAGAATTTGGACCGAATATCGTTACACCTCTTCCACAGGCTAAACGGTTTGAAGAAGGAACAACCATATCGATGAAATGCGCCGCAACTGGACGGTATGAATCCTTGTGTTTTATCATATACCTGATAAATATCGTAAACCTCCCAACATAAGTATGTAATAGGAATACAAGCCGCAAGACGGTGGAATTTTCATCCTGTATGTATACACATGGTTGTTTTATATAGAAATATTGATTTTTGAAGCATGGATGTTGCGATGGGAAATGATCAGCCTACTTTGCGCTCACTATTTGCAGGCTAAACTTACCTTTCAACTCTGAGTTGCCAATATCAGACCTCTTCCAGTTTTACTATGACTTTCGATTACTTCTCAAATGTTAGAATAACTTCACTATAAAATATTTCTCCTAAAAGCTATGTATTTTCGACAATATTTGCCTGAGTAATATTAGTAAATAAGCCCGTTTTAGAAACTTTCGAAGTTCGAACTGCTCCGAAACTCTTTAATCTTATCCGTTATGGCTTGTGTGTATTCCCACGAAATATAATCTTTTGTTTGGCCGGTAAGCGGTTAAACCTGCGTAGCTTCTTCAGCATTCAGACAGTTGTCATTACATTTTGATAGACCAACGCCAAAATATTCTTGGAAACGAATCGATGTTTATGGCAAAGAAATAGCCGTGAAAGACGGTAAAGGTGGCATAACCTTTGAAGATCGTGATGATCGATTATTGATCATCGATTCAGCGAAGAAGGAGCATGCTGGTCGATATTTTTGCACTGCATCAATCGGGGAAAAGAACGATACAGTCGAAGGCTCGTTGATTTTTGAAGGTAGGCAAATATTGTTCCGTTCTCGTGCATCCTCCAACATCCTCTTACATCCTCATATGTCATAGTTTATATTTAAAGCATACAATGTTCAATGTGTAAAGTCTCTTTTTTCCTTTGCCAAATATGTATATGTATATTTAAAAAATGCTTTCACCTCATATCTTTGTATGTAATTTTCATCTTACTTTCTTGTCCGGAGTGGGCTTAAGTTTCCTTTCATTTTATTACAGTTGAACCAAAGTGGGTTGGCGAAAAAATTAAGTCGGCGAAGCCATCAATTTATTCAACTCATTCGTGGACGTGCAACGCATCTGGTTTTCCTGAGCCAACATACAAGTGGTACAAAGACGGAAAAGAGCTTGGTGACAGGTCAGTGTGCGTCAACATGAAAAATCTTTTCCAATATTTTTATTTACCCATAGTTATTTTTCAAGAGTTGGAATTTGTCTCTTCTAATGCCTTGCGTGCCCGAACTTAAAAACTTTGCAGCGAAATCTTCCGTCTTAACTCTTCTCTACTCAATTGCACGAAAAACAATAAAGATAGATCTGTGTTCGGCTCTATTTTATTGTCTGTGTTTGATTATCATAAATACTGGAGCGACTTGCGAGGTTCTCAGTTTTCGGTTTCTATTACTCTCTCACTGACTTGCTCCATGTTAAAAAAATTATTTATAGTATAAAGTAAATGGTATAACAGTAAATGTATGACGTTTCGACCAGGGGCGGATCTAGAGTATGTCAAATCCGTCGCGACTGATGTTTGAAACTCAAAATTACCTATTCATATTAGTTAAAAATTCATTAATTATTCTTACTTTATTATCGCATTTACTTCGTGATAAAAATCCAGCTTTGTTTATTATTGAAAACTAATGACTAATCCAATGAATATCTCCTTGGTAACCAGATCAGTTGAATTTTAATTGACCTGGAATAACCGACTGATAAGCGGGGTGGCTTGACTGGTTCGACATATAAAGGAGTCTAAGAACGCCAGAAACGCTATTTTATTGGTCAATGGCCAGATCAGTGGACAGTCTGGAATAATCTCGACCGATAATAGGGGTGGCCGGACCTATAAGGGAGTCCAATTGCTATCTTACAATTGGTTCATTTGAATTTTTGTCTTACTGTGATTGGTTTGACCTATTTCGACTGATAGCCAACTGAACTAACATAGTCAAGCTCACTGTCTGAATTGAATGTTTGATCGTTTCATAATAATTTTCTAAAGCATGATAGAAACTAAACTACAATCAGATGGAATTTATAAATCTTTACAAATTCATATGTTGACATGAATGCTGCTTTACCAAACTGGGAATTTTTTCAAGAGGGCGAAAAATTTATGGATGAATTGTAAATGCTTGGCAAAGACGATCTCGCGAGCGACATTTCAGTCATTGATGTTCAAAAGCAAGCCAACATTGTTTTGAGTTTTATCAGCAGAAATTTACATCAAAATCGTAAGTAAAGGACAACTGAAGTGTATGCATGAATGTAATATATCAAAGTCAATTTATGCGAGTGTGTGATGCGATTTATGTTAATATGGCGTATGGTAAGCAGATAGATGCTTCTAAAATTGTTGTTGCCGAAGGACTTTTAGCTAGGATTTCTTTAGTGCTTAGGAATCGTGACCGTATATGGCAGCGAAATCCTACATTCCTGCAAATATATTTCAATGGCCAAAATCTGTAGCCATAAGGCGCCATACTGTTATTACTTTATCATAAACAAATGTTTGGGACTTTTCAGTTTATGATCATTGATCATTCAATCATTAGACAGTTATACTACATATTGCTTAAGTTTTGAGAAAACTAACATTGATTACATGAGAAGCTGTTTACTATAACCTGTGATTTTGAGTCTTCTGATCCATGAAGCTTTTTATTTTGACAATTTGACTGGAATGGTATTAAACCTTAGTATTTCAGATACATGAAATGTTGTCCCATGTCACATATTGTCCCCTTTTCTAACTGAACACCTCATGTAGAGATGTAAAGTTGTGTTAATCTACGGCTCATACCAGATTGTTTGCCATAAATTCCAAGGGCTATTGATGTATGAAAAGCATTTTCTATAAAGTAAAAATGTCTTCCTATGTATGCAGATAAACCTTGAAATTTGGCAAAACAGCAAAGTATTTTCATGATCACTAGGTAATTTTTCTGATGATCATTATAATTTCTAAACTAAATTATTTCAGATTTACATTTAAACGAGCTTTGATCATATGAAATGATATTTATCATAACCAGTAAGCATAACACATGAACCAATTTTAACATTCATGTAATTATATAATTAAAGACATGTTGGTTACATTCTGTTTGTAATTGATAATACAATGCTACTAGTGATTGCTATATAGTACACCTTGAAGAAGATAATAGTCAAGTGAAATGCCTAATAAACATTTATGGCATTCAGCTGTCCTTATCTGCAAATTTTCACTCTGATAATTTTGCTTAAGCTTTGGCAGAAAAAATTTTGAGTTTTTCCTCAAAGGTGAATTTGCTAATACTGATGTGGAGATGGGTAAGGTTACAATAAACTTGCATGGTTTGAAGTCTGAGCTTTTCTATATCTATGAACTGTCTCTTGTAGTACCAAATTTCTAACTTAACTCATTACATAGAGGTTTGAATGGGGTCTCTAGGGGTCTATGCCTGACAACTTGGTAGAAATTTTTAAAGGCTATATCTGTTTTGAATATAGCATTATTGTAAAATAAATTTTACGTTCCTAGACATGCTAATGAGCTATATATTTGGCATAATAATGAGCCTAAATATTTGGCAAAACATTCAAGTATTGTTCACTTCATTTTTTTTTTTTTGAAAAAAAACGTAACCAAAATGTGTTGTATTTATGCAAAAACGATGCCCACAAAATACATTTTGTAATGCTCTGAAACGCTGAAAATGGCATTTTTAAGGCTCTGAAATTCAAAATTTCTCAGGAGAGAATGCCTCGGACCCCCCCTATATGCGGAGCGCCTCCGATGTTTTATGACTGATGTTTGAAAAATCCTAGATCCGCCCCTGGTTTCGACAACCTTAGCTGTAGTCATCTTCAGAGTCAAATGAGGAGTAAACGTCAGGTTAGCCGTATTTGTTAACTGGTTCTTACGTCATTGTATTGTGTGTACAGAAAATGTGTGGATGTCAATTGTGTATGGTCATTGTGAAATAATATGAAGTGTGATGTTTTTAGTTGAGATAAGTGATTTAGTTGTGATGTTTTTATTTGTAATGTGTGCGTGTCAATTGTGTATTGTCATTGTGAATTAGTGTGAAGTGTAATGTTTTTAGTTGATCGTTTGTTTGTATTGTAAGGTGCCGGTAACCTGACGTTTACTCCTCATTTGACTCTGAAGATGACTACCGCTAAGGTTGTCGAAACGTTAGTCAACAATAACAAAAACAGTCCTTCTCAAGACTATACCAACCTGGACGATCTACATTTACAAATATATATAGTTTATGTATGAAACAGTTGAATAATTTTTCCCTTTATTATTTGATTGAATCAATGCTGTTAGCTGCCTGCTAACAGCAAAACAATGTCTCCTCTTTAGTGGAAAGCACAGGATTAATGAGGGAACAGTAACATTTCCAAGACTGGAGCTAACTGATTCTGGCATGTACGAGTGTGTTGCTGAAAACAGTTTAAACAACATTTATCAAACTGCTCATTTGAATGTCAGAGGTTTGTATCACGTTTATGTAGAGAGCTTAAGTCTTAGGACATGCAAACCCTAGAAGGATGACATTCTCAGGTAAACTTGGAAAAATCACGTAAATGAATACAGTAAACTCTCGTTTTAAAACGGGGTATCGCTGTTTTATTTTGTTTTTAAGTGTTGATTTGAATTCGTAGGTCAATATTACTTCAAAGTTTGTCCCCTTCCATATTGCGTTCGATAAATTCTAGGGTGTCCATTGTAGCTAGAGAAAAACATGGAAGATGTTTGTTGGGGACCACATGAAGTGTCCGCAATGCCTTTATAACGAGATTCGGCAGGGTGTTGGCCTCATTTGTATTGTTTTTACGTTTCTGTTTGCATTTTTGGTGCTTCAAGGAGCCGTGTATCAATTGGTTGAAGGTAGCATCTTGTATAAATTTTTTTTTGTTTTGCCTTTAGCGGAGAAACCTGTTTTTCACGAAAACACCGGCACGAAAACATTATTCATCGGAAATAAAGGAGTGATTGAATGTCGTGCAAAAGCTGCACCATCTGCCAAGAACACGTGGGAAAAAGATGGCGTCAAAATTGATTTCACGTTTTCAAAATATACTCTTGCCAATCATGAAAATCTCGTTATCCGTGAGTACAAATATTGCAATTAAACGATGAAAAGTTTGATTTACCTTTTCTCTTCGGAACTGTCATGGCCAATGGTTGCAATAATGTAAGCCAGTCCTCCTTAGTGCTCCAGCTCGGGTGACGTTTCTACGTCCATTGACTTGAAACATAACTTTCTAAAAAAACGAACAAAGGTCATGTATAACATTACTAACTTGGATGGTGAATATAAACGAGCTTCACAGAAAATGCCTGTAATATTCTACGTATGAATAACTCAAAAAACCATCCACAGGATAAGGATTTTTACTAAACTTATCAAAAATAGGCACTGCGGGTGTACATGTACGCACAGCTGATTTTTGGAATCATTGTAACTCCATGCAGCAATGGGGTTGGGGTGAAAATAACTGTGTTGATGCACAAAGTTACTTTAATTTTATAGTATAGTTGTGAAACTTTGTTGTTAGAATCTTACTCATCGTTTACACAAAAGATTTTTGGCCTGCGTCTACTGTAAAAGTACAATTTACATAAATTATATATTCCACTTTATATTGCTAAACAATTATTGGAGTTACCAAAACCTTATACATACAGCTTTATGGTCTGAGAAACGTTTTGAAGTTTTTTCAGAGCGTTTTGAATTTGAACTTGACTTGCTCTTGTGTATTTTAGTTATGTAGCTGTTTTTTGTGCACTCTTTTATTCGAGGGATCAATGGATGTTCGTTGTCTTTGTAGAGAGGGTAAGCAAGCAAGATATTGGAAATTATACTTGCTACGCTAAAAATACATATGGAAGCGATTCAAAGAAGATAAGCGTTCAGGTCATTGGTGAAATCAATTTCGTTGACACCCCCAAAAATATCGAGAAAGTTAGGGGCGAAACATTTAAATTAAAGTGCAAAGCTGAAGGTAAGTGTTAGTCTAGTAGGCTTGTTTTTGCAAGAATTGTAATGAATAACTGAGGTCTGGTTCAGGTACACCGCATAGATTTAATCAAAACAGAAACAGAAAGTTGTCAAAGTTGCTGTAAATTTCAACTTCTGTACGATACGAAAGCTGGCAGCTGAAATTTCATTAAAAAGGCTGTGTTGTAAACCTCAAATTCCTCGAGTTTCCTTTGTTATTTCTGTTCTGAAATGATATTCTGCTACATTTCCTTGCTTTGTCTCTTGAGTGAAATATTTGTAGTGTGAAAATGGGGTCAACTAGACAAAATATGTGTTGTTCAAACCGAGTGCACGCATAGGTGACATTCCAAGTTTGAAGCTTGTGGTTAGTCCTCATCAACGACTAACATAAGTTTGACATAAACTTAAGCAGGTGCATTTATACACCAGATGTCTGGCATATAATGTACATAACAATAATCTTTTGTGTATGCAGGCGATAAAGACAGTGCTACGAAGCTGGTGATCAAGTACAAATGGCAAGTCGATGGTAAAGATCTTGTTTATGACGATTCGGTGGTTTGGTCAGAACAGGCTCACGCCCTCATCTTCCTTAAAACTGAGGTAGAGTCTGATATAAGTTTTGTACATTCATAAACTTTCATCAACTACCCGAAAATCGTGATACCATTTATCTTACATGAACTTTGTTGAACATGGTTGTAGGAACGGGATTGCGCGTTATCTGATAAATTTGACTTACTGTAGGTTGCGCAAAGTGGTACTTATGAGTGTATTGCCTATATTGATCAACCCTCGTATGCTGAAAAACGAAGCCGAGCCATCGTCAAAATTAAAGGTGAAAAAATACAGGCGTTTGACATGACCTTATTTAGTTTCATAGTTTCGTACATGTGGTGTATTTCATTTTGTTGATAGTCATGCCATTTTATCTCGTTCTCAGTTTTTGCGTTGCCGAAGTAAAATTTATCGATTTGTTTATATTGTGAATTCTTTGTTTAGTAGTTGTTGTCCGTATGTCATTTTTACGCATAATTTTATAAGGAAAATTAGACATCTGCCTTTGCAGTTGTTCTGATTGTTTCTTTACGTCTCAGGTCCTCCCGAAGCTCCCAATAAGGTTGAAATTGATGGTAATTGCAGCTTGTTCATTGCTAAGATAATGTGGAGTACCACACCGTCGAACCAGAATACCATTAAACACTTTATCATACAAAAGATGACGTCGTACGGGGTAGACACTTGGTACAACGTGAGCGAGAACGTGGATGCAAAAGAGTTTATGTGGACTGTTAAAAATCTATCGCCTTTTACGAAATATCGTTTCCGCGTTCTTGCTATCAATGAGATTGGTACGAGCGCACCCAGTGAGCCCACAAAATTTGATAACTGCGTCACACCTGCTAAAGGTAAAACAATTTCAGATAATTTTTTTCCATTTAAAGTTTGAGCTACACAACATGGTGTCCAGTATTTGTCCCACACACGGTTTTTGGTGTGTTGACGTACCGAGATTTGGTTTCAAGAGACTTAGTAGCATTGTTCTTATTTCGAGACAAATCTTCAACTGAAAGTATTACAGACCGCAAAGCGTGTCACCGACTTTAGAATTTAAAATGAATTGTTTTGCATCTTTTGAAACACGAAAGACTTTGTTGTATCTATCCTAGTTACTAATGCTTTGTGTGATTTTTTTACCTAGAACCAACGAAGTGTCCCAATATCAGCGCCTTTCCAGGAAAAGCCAATGAATTGACATTAAAATGGGAGGTTGGTTCTTACGTTTTTATTCTTTTGCAAGTAGATTCTGATTGGTTCAAAGACACGTACGAATTCGTTATGTTCAACAAAATGAACAAATCTAGTGTCATATAATGTGTGAAAATTAACAGTGTCTTGTTGCCATAACTTTACTGTACATCATAAATATGCTAACGCCTAAAAGCTCACTCGCACTCGCTGAGTGCGACAAAGAAATTTCGCTCCCAAAAATCAATGGCAAACTCAAAAAGAATAGTTAATGTAATAATTTTGAAGTGAGCGTAAGCGTGACCGAGCTTTTCGAATACAGGAGTAAGTTTTATTGAATAAGTACAATGTTTTGTGAATTAATATGTTTTACTAACATTTATTTTGCAAGGGAACCATATGATGTTACTGAACTTACGCAACTGACCAATAGCGTCAACCTTTTTTAAACATTTTTAAAGGTGAAAACTTTATTTTCTTTGAAGCACAACTTTTCTCCTTTCTTTCAGAAAATGGACCGCATATATCACAATGGAGGTGATTTCCATTATGTTCTTGAGTATTATTCCTCGATAAACGTCAATCCAACACCAAAAAGATTTGAACGCTACCAGCACGAATTCAAGATCCCAAATGCTGGTTATTATCATCTGTGGTCGTATAAAATCCAAGGGAAAAACATAGTTGGTGGTGGGCCATTTTGTGAAGGGAATGCCTATTCTGGCCAGAATGGTAGGTCGAGTATCGATAAATTGCTGAACGGATTTTAACGGCCTGCTTATGTTGATGTCGAGTTAACACTTGGAGTTGCCAGAAAAATATACAGAAAGTGTTCAACTTCGAAATTCTTAAAAGATTTGGTTGCATTTGGTCTTCTGCGTGTTTGAGCTTCCTTGTTTATCTCTCTTTCTCTTTAGTGATTATACGTCGCTTCCCATCTGTCTATAGGCCTTTTTGTTTATCTCTCTTTTTCTTTTGTTCTGTCGTCTTTGTTTGTCTTTCTTCCCTGTTGGTCTTTGCTTATTTGTGTATCTCCCGCTCTTTTTCTTTTGTGTTTCTTTGTTTATCTCGCATTCCTTTTGGTCTGGGCCTCTTTGTTTATCGCCCTTTCTTTTTGTCCAGGCTTGTTTGTTTATTGTGCTTCCCTTTTGGTTTTTCCTTGTCTACCTTCCTTTCTTGTTATCTGGGCTTCTCTGCTAAACTCGCTTCCCTTTTTCTCTAGGCTTCTTTGTTTATCTCGTCGTCATCGCTCAGTTTAATGTATTGTCAACAGTGTAATTTGCTTAATATTGAGCCTCACCTGCATAGATATTACCAATCGTCAACCCATCAAGCATCAAAAGTTTTACACTTTTTTATTTTGTTTTGTCATAAGCCAGAAAGTGCTCCTGATATGTGACGTTTCGATTTATCGACTTTGTTTGATATTTCTAGCTCCGGACAAAGCACCTTCGCAACTTACTGTTAGTAAAATTGGTGCCAGATACTTCATTGTCCAGTGGAAAAAACTTACATTAAAGAGAGGAAGCGTTGATGGCTATAACGTTAGTAGAGCTTATATGATATTGTCAGGGGTTTGTGAGACAATCGCGCATGTACACCAGTGGTTAGTGTAATACACGTGAAACATTTGACATATTATACAGTTAAAGTGGCAGCGCATATGTTCCTTGACAGCCATGCAGTTTTAACATCAAGGATCTAAAATGGGCGAAGTTTGCACATGCGTAATCACTTCAATTTAGCTACGTCGGGCGACCATGTTTTTTTTGCAGGCATACGAAAAAATTTTACAGGCAACGGAAAAAAGTCGTTGCACGAACTTTGTTCTCATACATTCTAACACAATTGCTCAAAGCTGTGATCGGCAAATATTGAAAATTTTTTCGAGAAATTTGAATTTTGCATTTTTCTCAAATGTGCATCATATGTTCTTCTGAATCAATACGGTTTGCCTTTGGCTTAAGCCACTTGCAGGTAGCGCCCCCCTACCTTAGCTCCCTCAACATTTTACACTGATCTTACACTGAGAGGGCGGCTGCCACTCTATTTTTTGTAAGGCGTCAACAGTGCATTTACTTTTTCTTCAGCTCATTTACAATCAACTTGGCACCTCTTCAACATCGCGTCGTTCGATCAATGCGAATCTTTGCACGGAGGATAGTACATGCGAACTGAATATCAGCGCCAGCCTCACATCCAAACGTGTCGACGGTCTTCTACCCGACACCGAATACAGAATATCTCTTCGCGGTTATAATAGCGGCGGATTTGGTCGCCGTAGTGCACCCATTTTAGTTCGAACAATGGAAGACGTACCCGAGGCAGTTGCTACCCTTACCCTCACGCCGTACGCCAAGTTTGTTAAAGTAGAGTGGACGGAACCGAACCAACCAAACGGAATTATCACCAAGTACAGAATATCCATTGATAAGCAACCCAATTTTAAACCTATCATTCTTAACGCCAATACCAAAAAATACATCTTCGATCGCCTGAGACCAAAGACTGAATATATCGTGACCGTACAGCCCAGTACGAGTAAAGGTTATGGCAAGAAACGTGCCGACTCGGTCGAAACACTTTCACCACAAGGTAAAGTGAGCTATCGTCGGGCTTATGTAATATGTTTCGCTAGGTTTTCGAAAATTAACAAAAAAATTCTCGGAAAAGAGATTGTAAATTGCACGTGATATTTTTTGCAGCAATAAACGTTATGCTCATTTGGTCAAATGGAACCGTCGAGTGAAGCACTTTTGAGTGGCACTTGCGTAGATAGTTAGAGTACAGTGACGTAGTCAGAAGTTGTGCAATTCACGTTCAGCCTAAATAATTTTCTTTCAATCAGGCTTTTACTGAACCTACCATTTTAATGCATGCAGATATCAAATTTGAAGAACCAAATTTGTTTGATGGCTACGCCTTTATAGACTACATAAACTCAGGCGAAATTGACTTCATAAGCTTGTGCTCAAACTTTCAGTGAGAGCGAATTGTAGCTACATACAACTGAATTGATTTTAAATTACTCAAAATGCAGTACTTCTACAATGAGATGTAGACTATTGATTTGGTATTCAAAGCATGAATATATATAGGATTTATCAAAAACTAAAGAAAATACAAGCATGGATAGAAACATGGTTCGATTTCCGATTTGAAAAGACTACCACTAGCAATTCAGTTTTTGAATTTATTTACCGTTTAATACTTCTCGATTTAAATTGCTCCGTCTTATTTGTTCAGTGCCTGCGGTCCCAAAAGCTCCGATTTTGGAAGGTATTGGTGAAAATGGTGTAAACGTGACTTTCCAAGAAGGACAACCCGAACAGGGATTTCCCGAAAAATTCCTCGTGTATTATCGCATCAAAGGTAAAAGACTTTCATATATTAGATTATGCATTCGAAGTGAGAACATCGTATTTTTTTTCATCCTGTTACGATATAAATTTCGGAACTCTTAAGTATACAACGTTTTGTTTCAGACGGCGAAGATACGGAATGGGCTAATTTGACAGATCCTGTGGACTATTTTGGTACGGATGGTAAGTCGTACGTGGAAATATACGATTTGAACGAAGGGGTGATGTATGAGTTTACCACCATTGCTTTGAACAACGAGGGCAAAAGTGAAAAGGGTGTCATTGGAGAAGTTCGCCCAGGAAACAATAAAAAAAAAGGTTAGTTTCTCAACTTGTTTGTTTGCCATACATTTAGGCATGCGCACAATTTATTTCCTGAATAAAAATAGCGGACGAGATCATAGGTTACAACAATTACAATAATTTAAGTTACAACAGTTCAACAAATTGCACGATGTTGAATGGAAATGTTAGATGCCCAAAACACATGTACACAGTATGTCAACATCATTCATCATTTCGTGAATTCTTTGGTAAAAGTGCTTTCTGGAAAATTATTGGATCGTGCGGAGACATTTACGACAAACATGGTGCTGTCGATAGTGCGTCCAACTTGTTTTGAACAAGATTTTTCCCATTTGCTGATGTTGACTGCATTTAGACAAAATGTATCAAACTTAATATTCAATCAAATTTTTTCTCTATCTGCTATGTAAAGAGGTTTGCCTATTTTATTTAGGTTTCTTGCAAAAATACAACTGTTTCTAAATGTTCTTTCCTGCCAAATCGTGCCTACGAACAATCCTTAGACTGAAAACTTTTTTACCGTTCGTAGCTAAAGCAGACACAACTTCGCTGGTCAAACGCGCCTGGTTCATTGTTGTCATCATAATAGTTTTCTTGCTTCTGATATTGCTGATGGTGGCATTGCTAATAACAAGGAAACGCGGCGAAAGATACCCCGGTATGTTGTGTAGTACGTTTTAACTGAGAGATATGGTTTGGCGGTTTGCATTTGTATTTTATAATTCGCATTGTCATTAGCTAAATTTTTATTTTTTGTGAAATGCTTGTCGATGAAAAAGACATACTCATGATGTATACTCACATGAAATAATTACATTCAGCCATAAACGTCACTTGGTTGTATTAAAAGTACTAAAAAGCTTGCGGTACATCACCTACCGCAAGAAGGGCCTCTTGCCGTTAAAACCTGAATCGCAAAGCCATGGTCACGTGACTTTTTGCGGTTTGCCGTGCGCCAAACTAAAACTCTTTAACGACGCTATTTTCAAGTTGGAAATGCATACGCTTGCAAGCGTGGCGAAAGTAAAGAATATTTGGTTCTTATTAAAATGTTAAGACTTAATGGTGTTATGGCACAGTATAGAAACATACAGTAGTCTCCCTCCACTGTACAACTTGGTGCTGTATATTTAATTAGATTACTGGCTGCGGCTAGCCATCCCAGCGCTCCTATTAGCCGAAAAAAGCATTTGACTGGCTGCCACTATGCTAATCACATGCTTAATAAGATATGCACTACACAAAAAAATTCCATAGAGTGGGACTTCTGTTTGTTTCTATACTGTGATTATGGTTTGTGATGTTAAGTGCTGTTTTTCCGACAGTTGGAAAACGAGAGAAGAAGAGAGCAGGTGGTATACTTGATATGGCAGATGAAGCGGATTATGGCGCGTATCCCATGAAAGATCACAGGTTAGAGTTTAGCATTTTTATGAATGCCAACTTCAGAGACAATGTAGATTGTTTTTATCGGTCGCCATGTTGGGGGAAAATTTCATATAGTGAAAAGAATTTATGTTCATTTCATACTTTGTTGAGCATCGGCATTTTGATGTACTCTCCCAACATGGCCGCATGCAAACATTGTACAGGGTGTCAAAAAAAAATGTAACTAGCATTTATAACAGATCAATGAACTCGACAGTTCTGTGCCTCTTGGATTTCATACATACACTTATTTCCAACATGTTATGACATACTGACATACACTAATTTCCAACGCAAATGCATTATAACAGCCACAAAAGTGTGGTCATATTCTCCCTTAGTTACAACAAACATGAACAAACTAGCGTTTGACTAAATTAACAAGGCGAAACAAATAGCTACTGCATACTAAACTATTTAACGCAGATTTCATTTAAGTGCATACATAATTATTCGTTTTTTTTGGGCGACACCCCGCCGTTGTAGTAGTAGAACGTTCAATGCCATACGAAAACATTTGCAAAATTTAATATTTTTTCAACAGGTCAAACGGAAATGGTGTGAACCGGCAAAACAGTAACGCCTCAATGCCATACAGAGATCCTGACCGCGATAGTTTGGAGGCGTATGGTGAAGAAGATCGTTTCGCCGAGGATGCAGCTTCATTGATCGGTGTTTATAACGATGACCGAAAACATGGCAAAGGTAAAGGCATGTTCGAGCCGGAAGCTGTGTAAAAGCAACAAGAGAGGCTGTGCCTATGGTTAACGTCGGTTTCGACCAAGAGATAGCATTGCTCGCTGAGTCCGTTTCACACTTTTTTTAGATATAATAGTTTAAGTTATTTGTAATTATTTGAGCTGACAGCGATCAGGTTTTTTGAACTGATTTAAAATAGTGAAGATAGTACTTGAAGACTCTGCAAAAAGGAATATTTTTAGAAAGGTGAATCATTACATGTTATAAATAACATGAATTCAACGAACTCTTCATTAAAGAGATGGCCGTTTTTGTAAAGTTTGCGAGGATCAACTTTTAGTCAAAACTATTTCTTAACGTTATTTATGCAACGATATACAACTGTTCTTAATATAAATGAAATTAGTCTGTAAATTAGTAAATATTAGTTTTATTTCATAAATTATTTCATATTTTTACTCAATTTTCCATACAGAATTCAGAAAACCACGACTAATTTGTATCCTTGCTTTTTCTTTACGCATTAACTTTATAGGTGGCTTCGTTAATGTGAATGACATTTCATATTTTTACAGCAGTTGATGGCGAATTATTTTTCATAAATATTTACTAATATAATTGGACAGGGCCTTTTGCACTTTCAGCAAATTGATGTTTTTGGGGTTTGACGCACTAACCACACATGCAACAACAATGACAAGGCTATTTATTATTTATACACCTTAAAGATCAAACATCGGTTTCTTTGCTTAATTTTACTGAAGCTGCTTTCCAATTATTTATCAAGATAACTGCAATTTTCACTGATAGTGAAAGGCTTCAATTATCGACGTTTTCGTGACAGGGAGTTTGCACGATGCACGCTGCAAATCGACGACAATGCATCAATATCGCTGGCGCTTACGACAATGACGTTGTTGTGGCTTAACCCAATCAAAATCGATGTCAACACCAAGCAACTCTCAACCATTCTTGTGCAGTGATTACCCGTGCATGTCAGAGAATTTTTCTCAAGATACAATGTGTTTAAATAGTCGCCAATAAAGGCTAACTTTTTCCCGTACTTTTTAAGGGCTATCGCATCTGCGTCGTTTGTCCAATCTCCGCCACTTCCACCTGAGGAACTTTCTGGCTTTAGGCGGGCCTTACGCACTAATTCATCGCCAATTTTTGCGAGACGCGCCCCGAGTTTTTGTAGAAGCGTTTTTCGTGACGTTTTTGATGCTCTGATGTTCAATTTGTAAAATGCGGGAAGGGATGCGCGTCGCTTTTCCGTCATCTTTCGACTTTTGATAGACGTTGTTCGTCGACGATATTGGCCGCCACATTTTTCTGTCGATATGATAATTTTTTTGTTCGTTGCCGGGTCAATACGTAAATAAAAATCCTTTTTTTCATCCGATCCCGATGTCGTTGCTGAAAAAAAAACACACAAAATATTCGTTAAATTTTATGAATAGTGGCACTGTAATTCTACAATTTAGTGAAATAGTGTTGAAATCAAAACAAAAAACAGGAATCGTGTTTTTTTTTATAATATTCCAATCAAACTGTGAGACCCAAACAACCCAAAAAGTTCAAGCAAAATTACTAATTGCGAATTATAAAGTAGTATACGGTTATGGCAGCCGTTTTGATTGTAGTATTCTTATGCAAAATACATACGGGCTACAAATTCCAAGCACGCACGAAATTACTTGTCACTAGAAAGTAAAACTGAAATTTTGATCAATGTAAAACCCTTGCGAAAACGAACCATTTTTTCGCGGTGTATTCGGAAAACTTCAACATTACAAAATTCAGTTCAAGACAACATTGTGCAGTTTTATCAGCGAAATTTTGTCAAGGAAAAACCTTACTAAATGTAGATGAGAAATCTTGAAATTACTCAAACTTGTGATTGTATATTTATTATTGTTAATGCTATGAAATTTTCGTTCTTACCTTGAGGATGTGAAGAATTATGAGTTTTCGAATCCAAACTCTCGACGTAAAACATGATTTTATGCTATTTCCAAAAAGCACTCACTGTCAGAGATAACTTGTATACTGATGTGATGAGCTAGCTTCGCTTGTTTTATACCGACGGCTTGCATGACTTGGAGGGTCGGATCGATGTCGATTAATTAGGAAGGTGTATGAGAATATATTACGATATTCCAAACACGTTTTAGCTGATTGCATGGGAACAATTATTTTGGCAGAGTGCGACATGAAAAGCGTAATTCAGCACGAAAGGTTATGAAGACGCGAAAAAGCCCTCATTTACATTGACCAACGGTTTAATAAATCTTTCAAGCTCTCAATCTGGGCTCTTCGGATATGTTGTTTTTCGACAAGAATACACTAGCAAGTGTGTCAAAAGCCGCTTCAATCGGTTTTGCTAAAACAAGCAAGTCATATTCAATTTCGTGTGTTCTTTGATCATGCACCGCGCAACGAGTCGCCCTTTCGTGATAATGAATGCGCTTTACGATCGGAACTTTCACATTATTGGAAAAAAAGCATACGATCGTCTCGGGGCTTCTACTTTGCCTCTTTCAGTCTCAATACCGAATCTGATTTTGTCATTGTCTCTTACAAAAATATCAATGAAACAATTTCACCTGCCCGAGTTGTAATTACCATCCTATCATTTAACCTTTCAGCTCAATTTGAACTTGAACTTGTTCATGTTTAAAATATTCATGATATCAGCTGCCTTGGGTTTTAAATGATTTGCACATTCTGCACCTGCTGGAACTGTGTAATGTTCGACTAAAGAATACCGTGAAATGTTTTTGCATTACGCATGGAAAAGCAATACTACGACGTTTTAACGCTTTTCCACCCGTGATAAAAGTTCACAACAAAGTTTTCCTCGTGCACAAAATGCTTATATTGCCGCATTTGTTGTTTCACAGCTTGGTATTTATTTTGGGATGTTCTTTCCGGCCATGTCGTATTGACAACTTTTTAAAGGGAATTTTAAGAACGTCTCTCAGCCGTGTCAGCTTGGTGTAGTGTGGGTCTTGTACAGAGAGTTGCTGAGATTGGAGTAACAACAGGAAGAGAAAACGAGCGGGGGTGGAATTACATGCGCAAATCAATACAATGAAGGTTGCCATGCTATGAGAATTTTTGGCTGGTTGTATTTGGATGAAAGCACACTTGCCCCAAGAAAAAGCATGCAACCTTATGCCTTGCCTGTTTCCAGATAAGAAAAGCAGAAAAGGAGGTCCATGCTACTAATATACATTTCCCGCTCTGATTTCTCACGGGGAAGAGTTTGCGATCCGTGGTCATTCTCATGAAAAAGGTTAACTTCATCAAACTATAGAGTTAAGGGCTGAAAATCACGCAGAACTTCAAGGGTGGACAAAGCTGGGAAAATACAAATGACCTATTTGAGCTACTCTGTCTACAGGTACATTGTGCACTACATCGACTGCATGTTAATAACATAGAAGGTTTTTTCATTAATTAGTATATTAGTGATGTAACAAGAAATACAAGTGCGTACTGAAAACAGCTAGAAATGTCAGTTGGGCGAATTAATTAGTTTTATGAATGGTGTGACCGTAGGAGGATTTTTTTCTACTCTATGTGTACACAAATAGATGCTACAACGTTGATATCAGTATTTTTAACGCCATCGTTGAAATCTTTCCCCGAAGAGTTATCAAGGACAAGCCATATGGCGGAGCCGCATTTATTGCTCATCATCTCAATGGATTTTCTGCCCAAATTCCAGAGAAAAAACCAAAACCTCTGTCTGTGCGTTTTCTTGCTCATACTGTAAATCCAAATCTTTGTTTCCAAGAATGTAGGGAAAGGCAAACTCGTTACAATTATCAACTAAACACTTGCTCAGTTTAATCGAATTAAGGCTGAGTTGGCTCCCAATAATTCTTTACTTCAAATTTCGCGCCGGACTAGGATGCCAAAGAATTATGCACGAAGACGATATGAAGGAAGGACCAACAAAGGTGTAGTTGGGCATCTTACACTTATGACAAAATTCAGCTAATATTCAGCAGGCTTGAGGTTGTTAGATCTAGCTTTTGTTTCAATAGGGAAATTGGCTATTTCGCTTCATGAGTCGAATGCAGCTGTCATTGCTGCTAGTACCGTTATAGAAGATAGTAGTCACAGTCACGGACTAAAAACATAATACAAGCACAGGTTCTTCACAACAAGTGCCATATTGCTCTCGACCAAGTAGCAGAAAAGTCATCAGCATTAATCTGTAGAAGACTAAAGACTTCAAGACGGTGCAGTACTTTGAGATGCTTGTTAAGAATAAACTGTAATCTTTATTCCATAAGCATCCATTAATATTAAACAGATTACAAGAACTGCATGGATAAGAAATTGACTTTGACTGCCCAGAAGCAACATGTTCGCCCATTTTGAGAATTTTAGGTTAAACGAGTTTCATTTGCAAGCCGATTTAGATTGTTCAATAACAAGTTTCCAGAGATAGTTGCACAGCGATTAATTTGGGAGTACACTAGTAGATGCCTTTGTCATAGCTGTAAGTAGTACTGGGTAGTCTATCTTTACCGGACTCTCTCAAATATTTTCAAATAAGTTATGTCTCATCATAAATAGAAAAACCAAAAATACATATAATGACTATAAACACGATAGTTATATTGGAAATTTCTAGATGCTATGCATTTTATCACATAGTCTGATGATGTCAGTACTGATAAGTGAGTACACATGCAGGGGCAAAACTAGAACATTAATTGAGGGGGGGGGGAGAAAGTATACTCATATAAGCAGTTGTACCCAACTGATTTCTCTTAAAAGTAAATTAACTTTGAAGAGAATTCAGCAGGGCGTATCAACCCTACTGGATCAACCCTATTTGGAGGTCTGAAATGCCCATATTTCAGGCAAACAGCAAGCACAAACCAGGTCATTTCCTGTTGTTCAACTGCCTCCCTCTCAATAACCACAAAGAGTGCTCAAGTCAAAATAGTATGATAACATTTAAACAGAATTGCCACTGGCAGACAATAAAACCGGCACAATAAACTTTAATGAATGTTTTTTTCAATTGAAAAAAAATGTGCCACTACAAATAAACCCACAACTATAAGCACAAAGAAATATTGAATGTTGATTAACAATTCACCTTCTTTCCCAACAATTCTATAAATAGAAAACATATTTTAAGGTGAACCACAATGAAGAGAAATGAGTACACAAAACCCTGTATACTTAAACTACAAGACTTCCATACAAGCTTCTTAATAGAAATCACTGTCTCAGAAAATAGACATTAATTAAAAAAGGAAAATAAAACTTTTTGCATTGATCATTGTCAAGTAATATCAAGAGTCTATTAGGGCATTGTCAATTGTTTATTTGGACATTTTGTGTACAAGTGTGGTGATTTGGACTTTCAAGTAATGAAATTGAAAATACAACTGTTTCTGAACAGCTATTTCATTGTAAGTTGCATGAGAGTGTATGCAGTATATTTACCAGCAGCAATCTTAACTGTTATTGAGTAAAATCACCATAAAGGATCAACATGGCATAAGAGCCAATTCCTCAATTAGTTATGCAAGACCAAAGCTAGAAAATGTAACTTGAGGGAATTTGTATTCATAGATTCAGTTGTGCCCTACTGAGTTCTTTGGCTTTCAGAGGACTAAAGTTCTCAAAATTGAGACCCTCTTGAAATGACAGTGTAGAAAATCTAGACATATAGCTCTTACATGCAGAAACAAAAAGGAATAATCTTTCTGAAGTGCCTAGAAAATCTTTGGAAGGTTCACGTTTGGCCTTCAGGGGTGGATACAAGAGGAAAAAATTTCAATAAGTAAAATATTTACTGAGAAAAATACCATATGCACAAGTCCTGTCTCAAATGCCAATTTTGCATAAATTAACAAACATTCTTGGTAGAGTATGAATTTTCATATTTTGATTTTTTATAGAGAAAAACCCAAACAAGATGAAAAAACCAAGTAACTTTCTCAGATTCTTCATTATTTCAATGCTACGTATTGACATTTTTTGGTTGACATACGATTGACTACCGACCATATACTTCATAACATACCCCTTCCTCATCCAAAGCTTTCAGTTTTTCTGCCATATTTTGTCGTCTTTTATGCCTTTTATTTTCTTCAAGTTTCGTCAAGTTTTGAGGCAGAGCGCCGTGTCATTTACGTGTCGTCGCTTCTCTGCTTGAAAAATCACAGTTTTCGGAATTCTTGTATACTTGGATTACATTATTGCAGACAAACACGTTGTTGTTAAGTCCGAATCGAAACTTTCTAAGGGAAAAACCTTTCATGGCACGTTTAGGATCGAAATTGAAAACTCAGCTCTAAAAATAGTTTAGTACGTTCCACGTGGTCCTCGAGAAATAAAGTCTTGAAAAAATGACAGGGGGGGAAATGCACTTCACAAAATGTTTGTTCTCCGGCTACGAAAATAAATACATGAAACATATCAAAACATCACAGACGTTTGACGGTATAAAAGTTTTTTCATACAGATTAGACTGTTCGTTTCAAAAGCATTTTACTTTTTTACGTGCGATGAAAAATAAAAATTTGTATCATAATGATATTTTTTTCATTTGGATGCATTGCATTCATTGTATGTGATGAGAGAAGAAATTCTTCGCGACGTAGCCTCCCCCTGTCACACTATTTGTCACGCGGGCGGGAAAGGGGAAGTACACGTTATTTTTAGAGCTGTGTTTTGAATGGTTTTGAATGTCAATGCTAAATGTGAAATGAAAGGTTTTCCCTTTGTGTTAAAGTTAATCATTTAAATTTTTCGATTGGGACTTACCTACAAGGACCTATCTGCTATACTGCAATACATACAAGGACTGAGAAGCGTGACTTATCGAGCAAAGAAACGACAACTTTGCATTGGCGGCAAATTCGACTGAATGTTCGTGTACAAAATAGTCACATTAAAAACATAGCACTGCCTCCAAACTTGACGAAACTCGGGTGAAATCTTATTTTCTCATCAATGATCATGTACATGTACAAGAATCGGTGAATACTTTCAAGACTCGGCAATGAAAAGCATACAAGACGGCAAAATATGGTGAAGTAAGTGAAGCGTGTTTTGGACTTGAGGAAGGTATGTGAAATATACTATGTGCATAAAAAATGAATCCAACTTTAACGCACTGTGACTTGAAATTTATATAATGAATTTGAACAATTCATGCACTTTGGTAGACGTCAAGGGGTCTACGGAATAACGTCAAGGGGTCAACGGAATGCTGTAGCTTGAACTATCTTCTACCTCTAGTTTTATTTGCATTCCACACTCTGCACCCCACACAACATGGGCGTACGGGCTGGGGGCAGTGAACTCCATATATATATATCTGGAATGATAACGACAATACATTTTATAGATATAAAATTGAAGCCAAAGTCCTAGTCTCTTGCGCGGTTTGTACGTCAGTTCCAGTCCTTCAAAGTCGAATATTCACGCGGTTTGTACGTCAGTTTCATTCCCCTGAGTGCCAAACATACACGGCCAATATAAATTTGAATACAAATTGCGAAAAAATAAACATATAAACAACATCACGACAAACAACACACGAGGACAACTCTTCGCAAAGGTTATTTTTACAGCTGAAACTTTACTACAGTGAGTTCGTTGTAACTTACAACTTGTAACGAGGAAAAGCCAACTGAAAATTACACTGTATGCTAAAAACAATACAATAGAAAATATGACGAGAAAATATTCAAGCATAAACTTTCTTTCGTCGGAAGGTAAATTGTCAAACGGTGTCAGACAGTGTTTGTCTTTTTGTCATTTCAGTGGATTCAAAGATCTGTTTTTCCAAAAAAGAAACTTGAATATCCAGTTTCACAAAAAATATTGAGTCTATAACTCGCATTTTCACTTTTTACAGAGCGATTGTATTTTTCATCGATTTTTATTGTGCTTGAAATACTACATGGTTGTCATCTCGATATCAATAATTGAATATCCTTAAAGACTTTGCATGTTTGTAAATGTAGATCGTCAGGTCCTGAGAAGGACTGTTTTGTTGTTGTTGACTGACGTTTCGACAACCTTAGCGGTAGTCATCTTCTCTTTGATTCATTTGACTCTGAAAATGACTACTGCTAAGGTTGTCGAAAAGTCAGTCAACAACAACAAAAATCCTTCTAGAACGATGTAACCTCCTGGGTTCAAACCATTTACCTTAAACACTTTGATATGTTTTAAAGGAAAACTGCAGCGTAAGAGCAGATCGACTAAGTTCACCTCACCTTGCTTCTCAATTTATCACTTTGATTCACTTTCCGTGAACCTTTTCATTCCAAAATTTCGTTATTTTACGCTCTGATCAAGATCCGAACTCTACCATTACCAAGGGACAAATGATTAAAAAATTAAAATGAACACGCGAGACTAGAGCCTGACGTGTAATGACGAATGATGACGACAAATATTTTTTTGGCTTCAATTTTTGGCTTCGGTTATCATTCCAGTTATTCAAATGTCGAGTTCACTGGCTGGGGGAAGCACAGGGAACACAGCCCCCCCCCCCCAAAGTATGGAACAGATGAACAAGAAAGGAATTAATTGACATTTAAAATTCCTTGCGTTATGTGAAGTTTTTCCTTGCCTTAATTGAAACCTGTGCAGTTTCATATGAAAATATAATATTAATACGGCGTTAAACTTCCAAAGTTGATATTTATCTTGCTTTTTCATGATTATGCAGCATAAAACGAAATATTACAGGGTTTTGGGTAGTTAGCAGTATCTTTAAGGTACTTAGCATCTTTTAATACAAATTATTATTCACTATATGAGCATTTTCGGCTGTGATTGGTCAACTACCTGCAGATAATTCTCGATATCTGCAGGTTATGACGTCATACCTACAGATAATAGTTTCTACAAATATGAACGCCGGTTTTGAAAACAAATCAAACAACAGCGATGTTTGCCACAGTTTCTAAAAACGATGTGAAAGCTTTTAAAGGAGAAGGATGCGGAAAACACTAAAAAAGCGGCGAAGCTGGCTTTGAACACATTTACAACATATTTAAATGAGACGAAATTGAATAAACCGTCTAACAAAAACAAATTAGCGAAGGTTTGAAAAATGTTTTATATTGATATGTTTTGATAATACTTCAGTGAATAATAAAACCATAATGGAATTCGTTTTTCGCATGATATCAAGAATTATTCAGACCTAGGAAAAGGTTATCCGCCTCAGCTTCGTTTCGGCAGATAGCATTGACCTCAGTCTGAATAATTCTTGATGTCATGTTCAACCTCATTCAGTGATTGCTTATTATCATTTTTATTTCTTTGTTTACATGTCTTTCTATGCTACAGAACTACTAAAAAGTTTACTGATTGATTTGTATATTTGTTATTGTCTCAGATCTTTGAGAAAATCATTGACATTTTTTGGAATCCGATGACCGAAGATCATATTTTTCCTGACTTTCCATTATACATGAGTATGAATGGCCACACCAACCAATCCGGTTTGATTTTAAGTTAAGCTACTAGACGTTACTTGTGCTAAAACGGCCGGTATTCTAAGAAGATTTTATATTCCTCTTGCGCATTGAAAATACTATTCTTACCATCTACTCTGTTCCGACTGGAAAGTTTGTAAACTGCGCACCCGAGATCAAATCTGGCTTTCGTTTTTACTAGTTTTTGTGTGCCTGAAAAGCGAATTTTGCAATATATTTTCGTAAAAAAACATACTTTTTGAAAATTTTGCGCTTTTTCCTAAGAACATGAATACCTTAGGAAAGAGAGAACATGAATGTCATAGGAAAGAGATAACATGAATATCTTATAGGAAAGAGAGAACATGAATATCTTAGGAAAGAGAGAACATGAATATCTTAGGCAAGAAAGAACATGAATGTCTTTGGAATGAGAGAACATTAATATATTAGGAAAGAGAACACGAATATCTTAGGAAAGAGATAACATGAATATCTTATAGGAAGGAGAACATGAATATCTTAGGAAAGAGAGAACATGAATATCTTATAGGAAAGAGAGAACATGAATATCTTAGGAAAGAGAGAACATATAAGAAAATCATGTAGTTTTAAAAAATAAACACACATCTTCATAGGAAGACCAATCTGGCTGGAAGGAGGTCAACTAGCAAATGAAACAATAAAAGAGGGTCAAAACTTCTCATGGTCATGCAATGCTTATAGTTATCCAGCCCCGATTTACTCTTGGACAAAAAATGGAATGAAACTATCTGAATCGTATATAAATCATTGTTCACGCTGTATAACCTAAATAGAGCATTTTAAAATATTTTCATTTAAGGCGTGGCCAAAATATACAAATGAAAACGAGCGTTTCGATATTTAGAAACAAACTAGAAATTCAAGATAGAAAATTATACTTTCATTCGATATCTAAGGCGGACGAAGGAGTTTATAAATGTTTGGTGGGAAACTTTCTTGGACTCCTATCTTCGTCAGCAAATCTAACGGTTGAAAAAGGAACAGGTGATGATAGATATGGTACGTTATGATACATTATGATATGTTCATTTAAACAATAGAATCGTCATAGGTACCTGTGCATGCAAAATGGGAAAGAGGTAGTACTCCCTCCTCTCTCCAGGAGAATCAGGATCAGCAGTTTCGCTGCTGCACTTGTGCGTACGTGAAAAAAGAAATATATTTTTCTTGGTCGACGGTTCCGGGAGCGTTTCAACGACAACGTTTGAAAATTTCAAAAAGTTCATGTCACTGGTAGTAGAGTCGTTTGATATTGGCCCAAACACAACTCACGTTGGCCTGTTACAGTACTCTAGTAAATCGCATACAGGTCTAGAGTTTTACTTCATTGAGTACCAGACCGCAGGAGAACTAACAGATGCCATCTCCAAAGTTGAATTTCACTACGGTGCATGGGCGTCAATCCTGCGATAATTGGGGGAGACCATATTCATATATTCAGTTATGCCAGGCTGATTTCTTTTGAAAATGAAATTGTTTTGAAAAGAAATTAGCCAGGCATAGCAGAATATATGAATATGGTCCCCCCAATTAAGACAGGATTGACGCCAATGCTACGGTGCTTACACGTTGGGTGGTTATGCCATGGATTTAGCGCAGGAGGTAATGAATTCAACGCCATCATGAAGGTCACCGTTAACGTTAGTGATAGTTTTGATGTATGAGCCCGTAGCCCCCCTCTCCCCGAGGGCGAGGATATTTACTTGATCACATTGACGAGCTGTTCTTCTCTTTGCATTACAGATTATGAACCACTACAACAGGGCAGATGCAAAAAACGCATGGGTGCTACTCATGGATGACGGCGTGTGGGATAAGGCCATAGCTCGTAACATTTCGCTTGAAGTACGCCAGTCGGGAAGCAAAATAATTGTACTCGACACCAAAGCAATCATGTACGATATCGCCGACATGGGTCTGATGTTTACCTCCGAAGATCTCGAAGATAACGCTCAGAAAGTCGTTGAAGAGATTTGTAAATAGTAGATTTTGTTTTTATAGGTATAATGAAATAAATGTATTGGATATTTTCTTTAAATTTAATTATTGCTTGCAATTGCAAAACGCATTTCAGGCCTTTGCTTCCTATGGCCGTCCCTGTTTCTACATCACTGGTGGAAATTATTAAACTTGTCTTAGCACAACGTAAATAGATTGTGTGAAATGATGGCTAAACCTTCTTTTTTGGTAAAGAATGATTTGGGGAAAAAATATCAAATTGAAGTACTTGCGAGCATAATTATCACCCGATGTCAAACCTATTAATGTTTTTCACGTCAGCCATTTTGGAGGTGTTATACGATAAAATATTTTATCAATACTTCTGTGGACTCCAGCAGAGTTGGCAAATGTTATTGTTTAGTAAATCCCTGGAGAATGGGTGCAAGTCAAAAATTGACAAAGTTTGGGGATAATGTAGAACAATGTCCATGTGCAGAACATCAAAGACGTTAACCAATTGTAGTCAGCAAGCTAATGTTTACATAATTAATCACATAAAAGTACAGTTCAAAAGTGCTATGAGAATGGAAAGAGCAATAACAAGTGCTATGGTTATGTGTGTGAGTAATCATGCAAGAAAGGTAAACATTGATTGGCGTTGTAGAGAGTACTTGGTATAGCTAATAGCTGATAGCTTCGGCTTAAACCGGTTAAAAGCAAGACGAAACATTTCCTGATATTTGTCAGAAGTTAGGGTTGACTAGAGACCACGTGGAAGGAGAAAGCAAGTCAAATTTGGAAGCGATTCTTACAAAACCTGTACGCCAAAAATGAAAGCTATAAATGCAGAAATTAAACAGGACTTAACAGAAAAATTTATAAAAACTACATATTGCACGTTATTGAACAGAAAGGAACAGATCATGTATTACAGAACGTCATCGTCACATCTTTTGCAGTGGTTGCTCATAACAAAAACTTACTTCAAATAATATTTAGAGAAGAATGTTAATAAAGCATTTGAGCGAGAAGACATTTGAAGGCTACGGTAAAATTTGCTGTCGAAAAGGAAGAAATTTTCAGTTATATTTTGGTATGACTAGTGGGATATATTTATGGCAATCCAAGACAATAAACAGCTAAACAATTAAACGGCAAAGGAAGGAAATTACGTGTAATATAAAATATTTGGTCGTGTATCAACTTAAAGAGAAGTAGCCTACTTATGCTGACATTTATGGGAAGATGCTCCTTCTTTTCAACGCTTTAACATTACTTTCAACACATCTTATGTAGACTAAATTATCCATCTGTCTTCAAAGCACTCACTGGTCGATTATGTAGTGTAAGGTTTCTCAGGTTGTATGGTAGGGTTAGAATCCTTTGAAGGTTATATGGTTGTATTTGGGCTTGGTGTGTTGAACATTGCACTTGCAATAAACGATTACCGTGTATGTCAGGACAAAGCAGACAGCAAAGTAAGGGGAAAAAATAGTACATAATGTGTGGAAATGGCATTTCTTTTGTTGGTTTTTCGAATATGGAATGCGACACTTAGTATATTTTCGGAAAAAAATCGCAAAGAAAAAATAGAAAAACCTGTTGCAAAAATTTTGCCCTAAAATTTGCCTAAGTCTTTTGATCAAATTGTTCTATGACTCACCAATGGGAGTCATTTTTTATAGCCAGGAAACAGATGGCAAACCGAACGCCCTTTCACAACCCCTCCTAACCTCAACCTAGCACTCAATGCTCAGCCTGCAACCCGTACTGACAACGACACCGGGACGAACCAAAGACCTCGTGTATTGGAGGTCAGACGCAGCCTGTTGAGCCAAAAGCTCAACAACGAATACTAACGATTTCCGGGCATATTTTCCGCTTCTTTTAGAGTTGAAGGGATAGAAAACAAGGTGGTACTGAACCTTAGAAGGTTGAACTATCACATCCACGACTTAACATTGGTTATGTACGCGTTTTACAACTTCAAAAATCGAAAAGAACGAAGGAGCCTTGAGCCCGAACAGCAGTAGTCACCAACCGCCATCTTTACCACTCGACCAAGCGAGGGAGATGTCCAGTCGATTAAAATATATTTAGTGGGTCAACACAACAACATTTGTTGCCTTTCATTACATAAGGCTTTAAGTTATATGATGTTTGGAAAATGCTTTTACGGCATCATTGAAAATATAGAACTATAAAAAATGGCCTTGCTACGATTTTCAAGTTGAACGATAACATTGAAGCATAATGTCTATTACCACAAAGAAAGAAGATGAATAAAGTATGCAAAATGTCATGCATTGCCATATGGTGAATCACGCGCATGTCCTTTGTCATTTTCTCTATTTATTGCCGTCGGGATTATTTAACTTTACGTTGAATTAACTAAGTTATTTGTTATATTATACACAGCAACCACTTATTGCAATGTCTTCAACTAAAGCATATAGTTTCTGCAAACCAGTTACTCGCTTTTTTACATTGTTATTAATATTTTAGCACTTACCTATATAAGTTTATGAAGCCCTACGAAGGTATAAATCAATAAACTACACACTACTTTCGCTTTGCAATGTGGTCATGTTCGAAAGTGACATTTCAAGGTGATCATGCAGCAAGAAACCTAAGCAGTTACGTTACGCTTCGTCAACTGAAAAGATTTTATGTAATACACTTCATTGTCAATGTAATACAATAGCGCTTTGAAACTACATTATTTTAGTTCTTGTGTAAAGTGTTTATTAGCACAACCTACATATATATATATATATATACAAAGTGTATAACAATGTGCCCTCCCGGCTATCACCATAGTAAAATGGTGACTCCTGCACATGGGACACAAGACGTAGGGTTACACATTGTATGGATTGTTTGTAGAGTCACCACAGTGCTCGAACCTATAATAGTGAGCTTATACTAATAGAAATATGTCCACTACATAATAATAAATATAGCTACGTTAAAAGGAAAATACTGGATCCGCAACGTATAGGTCCGCAAACGACCGTTAACCTTAACTTACGGCCAGCTATGTTTACAACATATTCATTTCAATTATGTGGTATATACAGGTCGATTTTAAAGGTTTTGTAATAGCACCCAAAGAGCCACAATATTTTTGCCTTTATGTCCAAAATAAATTGAATTGAGTCTCCATGCTGATCACTTGAATGAACAAACTCAACAAGATGAAAGCAAAAAAAGCCAAAGGTGTTTAGTCAACTTCAAAGGTCTCGTGTTTTGAAAAATACCTCAACCAAATCTATAATATTAAACAACGACAAGCCGTAGCTAAAATTCAAATTTCAACGCATGAACTACGAGTCGAAACTGATCGTTACAACAGTACAACATATAATGATAGGATATGTAATCATTGTAATCATACCTTTGAAATCGGGAATGAGAAACATCTCCTGATGTCCTGCACAAATACAAAATTGATGGATAACAGGAAAATTTTTATGGAAAGCCAATAAAGGATAAATGGATCTTTCCAAGCTTTCACTAAAGAGGCTCTGCTCATCTACTTAATGTCAATGCATGACAACTCAATCATCGAACTATCAGAGAAGTTCTGCTTTAATATGTTGACTTTATTCGATGATGTAAATAGCGTAGAAATTATTGCTGTCTTCGTTCTTGTTCTTGTAATTGTCCTCAAACTATTATAACATTTGTACTAGCCTCTCGAAGATTTAAAATAAATTTAATTTCATGTATTTTATTATAGCTTGAGATGTACTTAGTATGAATTTTTAAATTAACTCATGTCTATAAATCTCTATACCTTCGTTCTTACAAAGCGTAATGTGAAGTTTGAATCGTTTCCATCGGATAAATTAAATGAGCAACGTCACCTTGAAACGAGAGGGCATATTGATTTACCTTCAAAGGTCTAAATAAACTTGTATAGGTAAGTGCTAAAACTATAATAACAAAGCAAAAAAGTAAACATAGAAACAACAGTAAAAAAGTAAACATAGAAACAATTTCTATAGAAACAACATGCTTTTGTAGAAGACATTACATTAATAAGTGGTTGGTGAGTATAATGATTAAAAATATATTTGTCATCAAACGTAAAGTTAAATAATCCCGTCGACATTAAATCAAAAAAATTACAAAAGACATGCACGTGATTCACCACATGGCAATGCATGACATGTATACTTTATTCTTCTTCTTTCTTTATCATTATACTTATATTGCTTCGATTGCTATCGCTTGACTTGTAGCAAGACAATTTTCTTTATATAGTTCTATTTATTTAATGATGAGGTAAAAGCATTTGCCAAACATCTTATAACTTAAAGTCTTATGCATTGAAAGGCAACAAATGTTGTTCTGTTGTAGCACTTGATATGTTTCCACATGCTCCACATCTCTCTCGCTTGGTTGAGTGGGTAAGTTGACGGTTTGAGATCACTGCTGTTCTGGTTCAAGACTGCTTTGTTCTCTTTGTCTTTTTAGAGTTCACTAATACGTAAATATCTAAGGTAAAGTCATGGCTAATGTAATTGCACCTTCTTAGGTTCAAGTCTACTTTGTATATTTCTACTAAAAAGTTGAAAAAAAAGGGTACAAATATGCCAGAAAACTATTAGTATTCGCTGTTGAGCTTCTGACTCAACAGGCTCTGTCTGTTCTCCAATGCACGAGGTCCTTGGTTCGTACTGGTGTCGTCGTCAGTTCGGGTTGTAGATTGAGGATTGAGTGTACGGTTGATATTAGGAAGGGGTGTGAAAGGGCGTTTGGTTTGCTCTCTGTTTCCTGACTATTAATAAATTACTCCCATTGGTGAGTCAGAAAAATTTGATCAAAAGACTTAGTTATGCAACAGATCTGTATTCGTTTTTCTTATGCGATATTTTTCTGAAAATATACCAAGTGACGCATTCCACTGTCGAAAAACCAACAATAAAAATGACATTTGTATAATAGTGTGTTTTATAATCTATCCTTACATTGCTGACTTCTTTGCCATGCCACATACAGTAATCGTTGATTGCAAGTCCAATGCTCAATACACCAAGCTCAACAACAACCGACTGACCCTGGAAGGATTCAATTTCTCACCGTCATATTGGAAGGTCCCACTAGATACGAAAAAGTAATCATAATATTAATCATAATCATATTTCCATAAAATCTGCTATGTTTATACATGGCCTTAAGTTACAAAAATAACAGAAATACGTCGTCATTAAAGCTCTTTCGCATATTAAAGTTGGGTTTCACTACTCGAGTGGGACCTAGTAATTGGTCACACTCGGGTGATAACAATGTGGGCATTCGATTACTTTGGATTGGACGTTGTATTGCAGTGTGCTATTAAGGGTTTACGATTAAAGTATACATTTGTGTACTTTAATCAAATCCTATATTGGCCTTATAATGACAGAAATCAGTCAGCTTACTGTCAATTGAACATTGAAGCAGAAAAGTACATTTGTGTATAAAATGGATGGGGGTGTTTGGAATTCGGAAAATTTTGAATAGCTACGTATTAAATGGACGGACCTAGCAGCAAAGAAAGAGAGTTTTATGGTCATTAGCTTGGAATGCAGCCACGCTCCTGCTGTACCAACATCATCGAGAACGTAGAGAGAATTTAGAAAACTTCATTAGAATTTAGAACTTCACTATAGAACTTCACTAGAGAATTTAGAAAAAAAACTTCAATGCAATGCAATGCAATGCAATGAAATGCAATGCAACTCTAGCTATTCTTGGTTTGTAAGCTACGTCATAGTCGCCATGTTTAATGATTTTAACAAAGGATTTTCCTTATTTACAATGCAAATTTCATCCAACATGGCGAGGATTCCATTATTCTCTTACTCCAAGGGGAATAGTTGCAAGCCACCAATAAGATCTCATCACTTTTTTTTCACAGTGTTTCAGAGTGTGGCAGTATGCGAACGTCATTTATGATGAATTAAGAACAATTTTTAGAGGAGATGTCTTTCAACGTTCTTTGCCTATCCTTTGCGTCCACCTTTTTGTTAACTTTTTTAATAGACTCGGTCGACACTTGAAAAAGTCAACTTTTCATAAAATTCGACATTCAAAGTCTTCATTTCGTAAGATAAATTTAATGCAAACCGTTTTTCGAGGTCACCTGGAAAATAATAATTCAAATCTTTAGCTTTCATGTCAGCCATGCAGTGTCAAGACTTTTTTTTTTTATTAGGTTTTATTACTGGTATAATGTATTGTGTTCAAACACTGATAAAGTGACCAAGGCTATATTATTTACACATCCGAATAAGTCGACGTTTGCAAATGAGAGAGGGTGTTTTGGTCGTCTGTCATGTCCTTCTAATTGATTAAAAATTAATGTGAGATAAATTACTATGAGTATTTAGCATACATCAAGCCAGAAAAATGCCTCGGGAAAAGTTAACAGCGCAAACTTGACAGGTGCTTCTTGATGGAAAAACTGTTTTCATCCAGTTATTCAAGAAATGCATATTTTGCTTCCTTGTTCAATCAAAAGAGTTTAGTCAATATAACTCCAATACCGGCAATAAATGCTTCAATATCGTCATGCAGCGGCTCTATTTGTTTGTCTTGACAAAGGTCAGACATATGTTTTGCGCTCAAACACTTCGTGGTGAACGCAGCTCTTAGTTGTTTGTTGAGAAAATAAAATTTAAGCTTGTAAAAATTCCAATTCTGCAAACTTAGTGTTGTGGATAGTGATCATATTTAGCTCAATAGGGCGTGCTGCATTTTTTGATTAGCATCCGCATCATTCCACCACGATACAGCTTACTGGTTTTAAGACATAATTCCAGAATTGTTATATACTGGAGACTTAATGCATGCACTAACGATGTACTGAGCGATTAGAACATTGTCTGGATATGTTCATTTGTATTGATATGGAAAAAGATACTTGTTTGTCAATCGATAAAAATGTTTTAAAAGGGTTTGTAACATCATGATGCTGATTGCATGTCACCCAGAGATAGCGTTCATTTGAGTGAATTGTAAACGTTTACTCTAGCAACTCTTGTATAATTGTAACCACATGCATGCACGGTATTAGACATGCATCCACGGAGCCCGTGTTCGAACACATCCTGTTACAAATAACACAAACATAGATAATTTGGATAAGTCTGAGATGACCGGATCAAAATAGCTTGTTTCACAACGTATTAATAAAAGCAATCGGAACATGGACATTTGAATAGTATACTTTTAATCAATTGAAAAAATCTATAGTGAATGTTTTACTAATGAGCGACACACAAGTCATATACCACCCCACCGGGGGCGGTTGCACGACACCAGGACAGCGTTGTCCATTGGATAGTAATTTTTTCAAAATTGTGAAAAAAACGGATGTATTTTCTTTACGATAATGAAAACGTTTTAATTCAAGAACCAATATTGTATTTCGTTAATTGCCCACTTCAAATCGTAGATTATTCCTTTTTCAGAAATTGTAGAAGCGTTGAAAAATATAACGCGCTTCGTGCAAACGCCCCCTGAATTTTAATTATCACTTCTTTGAGTTCTCTCAAATGCCTTTTTTTATTTTATATCAATTTCTTAAATGGTAAAGGACTTTCTGTTCATTTCCTTTCCAATGTTCAACTATGAAGTGAAATTTATTCAATTCATTCAAGTTTATCAATTTGGTTCGTTGACCTGCATAGATTTTTTCACCAAAATTATTCGGCACCAATTAAATTCACTCTAAAATGGAGGGTTTTAATTCGTTGCTCAAAATGAATAATTAATGAGGAGAGAAAGTTCTACATGAAGTCATAGTTGAGATATCGCCACAGAGAGGAGCAATCCACTTGTCACAAGTTGTTTGACTGTTGTTTTTTTCCCCAAAATAAATCGTCGACGATCAAAGCTGGTTAACGTCGCCATAAAGAGCTTATACGTAAATGTGCAGAATGGAAGAATCGTCAGAAGTTTCCTCGCCCGAAATGCAAGCCTTCGAAAACGTATCTCCAAACGGCCTGCCAAATCACTTCGATCATTCGGTTGAAGAAAATGGCCTCGCGAATGATGACGAGCACTACCAAAGCGTTGTAGCTCTTGCACATGAGCTGGCGCATGCAGGGGACGAGCTTGTGAGAAGATTTTCGACTACGAATAACGCAAGAGACGAGACGCCATGGGATAGAGTGTGGCAGTATGCTGTTGTTTTAGCGATTCGTGTTCTCCTTGGCCAAGTCTAAGTCGTAAACATTTATCTCTCGTGTACAAAAAAAAGATGGCTATAAGACAGGGCACAGAGTTCGCCCACGCTATAGTAGATATGCATTCCAGGGTACTACTTTTTAAGCTATCAAAAGCAGAATTCGTGCTGTAGCTAATTCCCCAGAAAATTTGATTGTATGTGCGTTTACAATTGCTGCGTTAGAGCATAATGCGACACGAAAACATGTCGGGCGTTTTGCCAAAATTGGTGCAACTTTAAACCTATAAATCCCCCCCTTATAGGGTGTTTGTTGTTGACCGGTTGCGATTGCAACACTGCGTCATATATTTTTGGCGTTTTTTTGATAATGCAACCACTGCATGAAGAAACTAATAGTTTAGAGTAAGTTGACCAAGAAGCCAAAATCTTAGAGCAACATACGAGGATTGTGGCAATTCGACATTTCTGTTTTCTACCTGAATTTAAACAAGGTAATGGGCTGTGTGAGATAAGAATGATTTTTGCGCGCTTATAATAATGGGGAAAAGTTTCAAGTTGAGCAATAAATTTTTTCGTTATTTTCGTCGTGATGCTCTATTGTTTGTAGAAGACGACAAAATCGTAATTGCACACACGCAATAAAACTCATGCAAAACAGAGCGTCGCCACGCTTGGGACTCTTCAACTCGAATCGACCATTTGATAAATTTTTGAACGTGTATTATATAGGAAAAGCCAATGTTTAGAACCTGATATTTTTCTTGATGTAAAAGAATGAAGTTTAATAAAAGATTGTGTGTAGATTTGGCGTAAGGCATTCGTGACTACAATGGGTCATGCCGACTGCCTTCCATTGAAAATGCATGCAGCTGGAATCTTTTATCGCTGTGCCGGCCATGTATTTCCCTTCTGTTTTGCGCAATGAAAAAGGTGAAAAGTTTCATTCATTAAAGTTCAAAGCAATGAGATGGAGGGAAAATGTAATACTTTCTCCCAAACGCACGCACGTAAAGCAATATTTTTCAGGTTTGATAGTGCTTTAACTTGAATTTCACGTGTCCAGATACAAGAGAAATAGACAAAACATATTGAAAACGGTCCCGCAATGCTACATGGCGGAGTAAGATAGTTTATCACAAGATCGTAATGTTTTCACCAAGAATAATCAAACGTGTCGTTCATGATTTTGAAAGAACGCGAATTTACATGGCATTTTTAAATATACATAATGTAGCTAGAAAAATGACTCGGTCCTTTCGATGTCGCCAATATTAAAAAATTGACCGAAAAAGTAACATCTTTTTGCATTCCATTTCAATAAGTCGCCTGAAGTTCGTCTTTTGTGTTACTATACATTCGCTAATACAGCCGTATCTTCCAGATTATTTTCACTGCGTCACATCTCTAAGATGTGTTGCATGAAGCCCTATCACTACTTACGTAATGTTTTTGTCGCTTGTAGAGTAGTAAATAAGCTCCATATGAGACAAAGAGTTTTCAAACGTTCCGCACGAAACACACATCAGAAAAATTTCTCCGATTGCACAATCTTAAATACTCAAAGAGCGAACGATGCTTAAAAACCAAAACATCGAAGACCGCGTAACTTCTCAGCAATGGACAAAGTTTCGTAAAAGATAAGGTCTGCGAAATAGTAAAACAACATGTTCACGTTTACTGAACGTACGAAGACCAAAAGCTGCACGGGGGTTTGTAAGATACTCAAGAACAGTGATACCGCTTGTAAAAAATTTACTGTCATGAAATAAACAAAACAAAAATATTCCAGGACATGCTGCACGAAATCATAGAACCCGATGTATATAACTTCTCAATGGCGGAGTTGTATTGCGACGGCTATACAATTAGAGCAAAAACATTTGCTTTTTAAAGAGTATGACGTTGTGATGTAATGGCAGTCTCATGCAAAGGCTTTTGTGGTTGGTCTCGCCAACTTTAATCTAGAATGTTGCAAGTATTTATCTCATCTAGAATATAAACGCATCATTCGATCATGGACTACACGAAAATTTGAAGAGTTATGGTTGTAACGCGATTCCCTTTGTGTTTATTTCCTTTAAGATTTCGAAGGTTCTTTCAAACGTTAGCAATTGTTTTTTGAACTACATTGTTTCTCTGTCCGAGAAAATATCCACAGCACAACCTAGACGAAGTATAGAAAGGATGGAAAATTCTGCGAAGAGAAGGCAGAACTGGGCATGGAAATAATCATGAAAGAATTTCGTGGAATATGTATTATCCCGCTATATGCATGACAAAACACGCTCGCATATAAATGCTCCTTGTTGAGGTTCACCTCACACAGCTAACTTGTTTTAGAAAGTAAAAATAAGAGTCGCATAAACAATGTATTTGCTTAGAGAACGATTCATTCTTTTATGTACAAACACGAGTCAAATCCTACAAAGCCTTTATATGATAAACCTTTCTTCAAGCTACAATAAAGGATCGTACACAAATTTAGCTATATAACACTGTACAACTAAGGAGCTGGCTGCAAACTCTTTCTACTTGTATAACTATCTCTGCCATTTGTGGAAGAGAAAGCAAAATGTAGTCGATTATGGCTATGTTGTGTTAGCTATAAACACGACTGTGAACAACTTTGCTGGTATTTACGATTATGAGCGCCCTTCAAAAAAGTTGCAATGTCTGCGAGCACATTTTCAAATATTTTTTGTGCAAACTTACACACCGGCAGTTTTATCGCTGGAGAGACATCCATAAAAGAAAATGACGAAAGATCAAATCTTGACAGCCTGTTCTTCCCGCGACTTGTGAATAAAATGTGTCTGCAACTTTACACATGAGTCTGCAATAATTCACCGTTGCCATGAAAGAAATTGTGCTACATAGTTGAGTCTGTGGAATAAAAATACATTAGTCGATTTTCATCAAAATGTAGCTTCATACATTACATCCTCGATACAGCAATGGGGAAAGTCACTCACCATTACACGCACAAACGTTTCGAAATATATCAGCACCTGATTTGCACGGCTCAAAACTTAATACAAAAAATCAAAATGTAAACACCGCATGATTTATATTTTCGGTTAAATTGATATCGTACGCCCGTATATATCGATTAATTGCAACTGTATAACGGAGATATTTTATAAAAAAAAGCATGCATCTCGAACTTCCATATGATGGAGAATTAAAGTCTTAAAATTGTTAATTTAGTTATCCTCTATAAGATCCCATTGTGATCGCAGACGTGCAATGCATACACGTACATTGAATTTTTTTGTCATATTTTTAGTTTGATGCCGTCGAGTTGTTTAAATATGAATGCATTAATCTGCACGGAACACCGAAGGTAATCTCTCCTTAAAACTGAGATACAATTTGCCAGTTTCATCAGCGCAAAATATCCTCTTTTTACTATGCTGCCTATACATGCAATTCGTCCTTCTGATGAATGATAGCTTACAAGACAACTATTGCTATATTGCTATGTCATTAGGTATTTGTGTTCAATCCACTGAGAAACGTCATACAAAATGCTACATAATCCAAGGAATTTACTTACATTATACACGTGAATATAAAACTCTTATCCTTTTGTGAGCTAACTATGTACTTGCATCTTTAAGAACTAAATATCACAAGTGACAAGAAACTGACTCGTATACAGTCGTAAGGAATAGTCCATGTTTCATAAAATTTTAGCTCACTCTTAAACTTTAACATTGAGCTACGAGCAATCAGTATCATCGCACAAATTACACTCAAGGTCGTAGAAAATAGAGTTAGTAGTTGTATTTATATACATAATTGTTGGAAAATACTGTTTAGGATTATCGTGTATAAAATGAGTACGTACAATCCGATTTACTGAAGAAAATCAAACATTAACATTTGCCCAGAAACACAAACTTTTCCAATAAAGTCTACCGAGCATAACATGTATAGATTTTCTACAGCTTCGACGAAACGCCTCGATATTGGAAAGTTCTTTGGTATGATTTGACTGAAACGGTTTTCGATTATAGTTTAGCAATAGCAAATGGAATCGTAGAGAACTTGAGTTATTTTCTTCCACAAACGTAAGTAATCTCTGCTTCAAACAAAGTATATCCTTCAAGCTTGTTTCGCCGGCACGAGTGATTTAACAATGGCGGAGTAGGCTGTTCTTCTGCACTTTCAAATCAACAATAACAGCAAAACTCATACGCAGCAGTCTACGTTTCATGAAAACAGCAAACACACACGCACATTCATCAATTGGAAATACTAAGGGAAGACGCACCATGTTAGGAAAGAGATTCGCAGAAATTAGCAGAGACCAGTTCTTGAACATACATTAGTAGATTCGATAAGCATACATGCTGCTTGTTCGAATAAAAAAATTCAAAATTCGCAGCCTTCACCTCATTATGCAACAAAACAATAATATTTTGCAGGTGTTTTAAGATCAAAGCGTGTACGTCACTCCAGGCAATAGGAAGAAAATCTAAATATCATGAATTTCAAATTGTGCCTTATTTGCATGTTTAAAGCAAGACGGAGGATAAATGTAAAAGAATGTTTAAAACTATAGAAAAATTTTACATTTACTGCTTTTATCCAACGTGTTATCCAAAGGTACAGAATGCACGTAATGTGGTGTACGAATTACCGTGAGTGATAATAAAACTTGAAATCATGGGGCAGTGAATCTTTTAGTTGGAATCAAGCCTAAAGTTCGCTTGCTTAGTCTATCCTTCGAGAACGGAATTTTCTCCTATTTGTAGGTTGCTGTTTCGTTCATTTCGGACGTTGACATTATGGCTCCGTTTTTGCAGCCAAACAAACATGGCCGCGGAATTGTTTTAAGCAGATTATAATCGAGCTGCCAAATGTTACAAAGTTTTATAAGATATATGTGCAGGGAATATATGGTAAAAGGAATACATGCGTATTGAATGCCATGCAATGTTGGCAAAAACTATTTCAATCATTTATATCACATGAATTTAAAACCTTAAACTGTTCACAGGAACTTAAATATACCGGTATACGATGCAATTTTCCAACGAGTCCGAGACCACGTGAAACCGTCAAAATGCTAATTTATTTCAGAAAAAATTAGACCAGACGTTAGTTTATGGCTGACATATACACCAAAGCAACGAATTTATTTAGGCAAAATATAATTTGAGTTGTGAAACACCTACTAGTGCGAAAGAAACTCGCAAATAGGACCCAGTAATGTCCGAAAATGTCCACAGTTATATCGCGAAAGCAGAAACTACAGGCATATTATAAAAGCTCGAAACGAAAGACCCCGAGAACGCGCAAGCAACTACGCATGGCTTATACTCGTGATCAGTGGTAATAGGTTCCCCGTTTTCATTGAGATAACTACATGAATAACTACTTACCTTGTGGTTTTGTCGAGTCACTCTCCTCTTCGTATTCAAACAACAGTGCAATCCAACTAAGTAAGATTATATCCACAGCTTGGTATACAATTTTGTACGTAATCCACGTTTGGAAATTCCACGTTCAGTTAAAAACATAACATACCGACCCAACGCTCCAAAAATTCCATAAAGATTAAAGCGAACTTCTCTAAATCGTGTGCACAAGGTTTAGATTCATTGGTAAATAACTAACAGCATCACAGCTTCTTTGGAAAGTTTCGTTAGAAGGAAGCCGCCAGACTTAATTGTCTTGTAAGCATGAGGGACAACAGATGCCGTGGAAAGTTCGTGCAAATTATCGCAACGCCTACGCTTCGATAGGAAAATGAATTATCGAGAAACACATTTCCATGAGATTAATTAGCATGAAAACACCCGTGAATGCTATCGCAGAGGTAGAGGCAGAATGCCAAGTTTTTCCCATTCGATATTGATCGATGATTACACATCTTTGAGCGTAGCGAACTTGGGAAAAGATCTCCCCTTGGACATTGCTTCGCGCATGTCCCTTAAAAACTCAAACTCAAGAAAAGTTTCGTCTTGAAAAGCAAGCTTGCTCCTATGTGATTACGTACCTTTAAAATAATCCGTCCCCTCAAGCTTAAGAGTAATCGCATAAACAGTAAGATAATAAAATATTAAATAGTACACAAACGCGTAACCAACTGAGAAAGAAGTAAAATGATGGGTAAGTCACAAGTAAAAATGAAGGAATTACTACTTTCTATAATCATTGGTGACAATTTAGAATGAAAACGAGCATTCTCTAAACTGTAAAAGAGACAAGGCGCCAAGGCCAAAAATCAAAAAGTAAAATCAAGACGTTATAATACGCATACATGAAGTACTTCCTCTTGATGGTATTTGTACATTGTTCAAAGCGTAGTCATGCCATAAACTTTCTAAACAAATGCTTACAATGAGAACGAAAAGGAAAACAAAAAAACCATTGTATCTTCATATCTTAAGTTAAATTTTTAGTAATGGTAAACCAACGTGGTTTTCTGTTCGCAATTCTATATTTCCGCATTTAAACTAATCATCTCTCCTGTGACCGAAAAATAAAGGTAGGTGAAGGTTGAATGTATTGGAAGTTACAGACAAGCAAGTTTCTTTGTCACAAGTGTTGATTAAGAAGTCTCAATGACGATGTTTTTGCAACGTAAACACCCAAAGACGCATTTGAATATAGATGACGGTAGACTTTGCGAGAAAAATGACGGACACCGAAAACATGGACGCCAATTAAAATTTCTTCTAAAAACCATAGTCGCTGAGTTGAACCCTCACTATCTTCGGCACAACTTCGCCGTCAATATATTTGTACATAAGTTAAAAACTCAAGCGGTCCCCTCCGTTCTTCAAAACATTAATAAAACATCTTTTTCGTTTACTCGAGGATACGAATGCTTCACGAAATCAAGCGATTTTGAAAAAAATATGAAACAATGGTGCAGCTAACTCGATAACTGGGGGTTGTAAACATTCATATATGTATAATTTGCTGTCTAATGTTCCTTTTCTACGGATGATAACAAGCATATATAAATATGGGCCCTAAAATTATCGGGCTGGGTAGGAAATATGCTGGCTAGGCAACCTTGCAAGACCAAGCAGAGAAAGAGAGAGATATTTTTCTTGTTATGTATTCAATGCATTCAAATTATTGAAAACTAGCATTTTCAATTGTGCAATTGTTACAATATAGTCCAAAAATTATTGAAAATAGAAGTTTGAAGGGATGGCATAAACGCAACGTAAAAATTATTAAGAATTCTAATTGTACAGTTAAAATAATAGAGTCAATAACAAAAAATACAATACTAGTAACTACATTAAAAAGAAAAAATACCACAAAGTTAAATGTTGCGATTTGGAAATAGACCAAGTATAACTTGTCGCAAGTATGAGCTGGACTAGGACTTGGGCTGAAAAATAAAAAGTTTGTGTTAATAAGTGTGACAGAAAACATAATTTCCCCATTTTTATAGCAAACTTTGCGAACGTAATCAAACAATGATTGTAAAGTACTTTTATTATTGTAAAAGCAATGCTCTACTCGAAAAAGTGTTTTACATACGTGAGCAAATTTATGCCAATAGAGTGTTTTCATCGGTCGCCATAATGGGCTAAAATCCCATTATGTTACTTTCATGTTCTATTGAGCATCGGCCTTTAACCCAACCTCCTAGATAACTGACTCCACCGAAATTTTCTAGTAATGAGCGAGCGGTCTAGTAATGAGCGAGGAGGGCCACTATCTTGAAATGTGGTAAAATTGACGATATTTAAGACTAATATTTTCTTTTGCTGACTTGATATTGAGTCGCAAAGTTGATAGTCTAGGTTTGATTCTTAAAATGTTTGATAGGATGGGTTTTTTAAACTTTGTTTTAACTTATTTTTCATTTTCAGTTTTGCTTTTTGCCACTTTTCAAGATGGCGTCCTTGCCTCACCTTGAGACTGTAGTCATATATCTAGGGGATTCGGTCCTAAATCATTGATCTAATCATTTTAAGAAGCGATATAACGCGTTCTTTAAGAAGTAAAACGTCAATATACTCTGTCGTCATTGTCGACACGGTAGTTAGATATCTAGAAGATTGGGTTCTAAACCATTGCCATCGGGACTCTGATGTAATCCACCAACAAGGCCGCCTTGTTGACATCACATGCGAACACTCAATGGCCGCATTTTCTTTATTCAGCTTCACCCGAGGGTCTATTTTTTGCCACCTTTCAGGTTGGAGATTATTAAGAAATTGAGGGGAGCTAAGAGAGGCTTGGAGCTAAATAATTTTTCACCAGAAAATTTTTCTTAACGAAGCGAAACGATTTATTTTGAAAAATATATTCGCAAACCCTTGAAATTTACCTTCTTCGAAAGTGAAACAGCATCATACTCAGTCTAAAATAATATGAGAGATTTTTTAAATTTCATATCAATTAAAGAAGAAACGAAAGAAAAAGACAAATTGAATGAAACACATCATGCAAAATCATCGTATCTAAGAAAGCACTATAACAGAGCCGGTAGTCTCTTCTGTGGCACACAAATACGCAAAATAGAACCCAAGGTCCCTGACTAAGCACTTAGTACTTGGAAAAAGTGCTGTTTCGTGCTGGCACATAGTGCTGTTTCGTTACCCTCAGTCGTTCAGAACAGAGTCCCTAAAAGAGGTCACAAAGCCCTTAGTTGCTTTAAATGACATATACCTAGAAATTTAGGGTAGCAAAACTAAATCAAACATTGGTCTATTGTATCAGAAATTATACAAGGAGTCTTTATGTCGTGTACAAGAGGTCTTTTATATAAAAGCTACATCAATACAGACCAGCGGTGCGACACTGCTTTCTGTCATTTCGAAGTCTAATGCGTCATCAGGGGAGTCGTCTCCAATGTAGATTGGATTGCGGAGTGTATCTCCCTGCTCTGCTGATGGATGCTGTAAATGTTAAGAAATTTATCGTTACTGATACGCATATTTAATTTCATACAAACATAGTGAACCCAAGCAAACTGAACCCGAACCATTTTTTTCATGTATGAAGCACGATTGCGGCTCGGGATACTGATTTAGTAGGGAGATGTGGCATAAGACAGCTAGCACGTTTGGTCGTGCCGTGTAGATTTTAGATCAATAGCTTTATTCATTTCTTTTTAGAAATCTAATGTTTTTATACAGTGAGTGAGCAGTACTGTCTGATACAAAATCACTGCTATCAATAGGAGCTCCGATACATACAAACAAAAAACAGATATATGCATCCATACACAAAAGTTTAACAATTCATAAATCAATAAATACTAAAATAATTTGAGATGAATTAATTCAAGAAGTTAATAGCATTGTTTAAGTTTGTTACATATTATTGAACCAATAAAATAAAAACTTTTTTGCAATCACTATTCAAGCAGCTTTTTTGCGATTACTACAAATTTATTTAAAGAGAGTAGTATTGTCAATTTCAGCGACAAAAATCACTGCTATCAATAGGAGCTCTTATATACAGCTATAAACGGAAAATAGATGTATGCATCTATACGTAATAGCTAAAAGAGCTGAAAAATACATAAATCTGGAATAATTTAAGTTTATATTCAATTAGAAATTAAAAAGTTATCAGCATCGTTTAAGTTTTAGTAAAACACAAGACAATAGACACTCCGTATAAAGTAAACATAATCTAATCTATAAAGATTACTAAAATACTCTTTTGCAGTCGTAACTTTTGTTTAAGTTGGTTATGTATTATAGACAGACTAAAATAAAAACTTCTTTTTTGGTAATTAGCTACTACTCATTGCTTTTTTAATAGCATTGTTAACAGTTTACTATAGCAGAAGTTAGTATTACTGTTTAAGTTTATTTCATATTATAAAACTATTACATAAGAACGTTTTTTTTGCAATTACTGTTCAAACTCTAGGTAGGTAAAGATGATCACTCGGCCCGGTTGCACGTTGAGATGTGGCTACCTTTTATGATCAAAGAACTTTCTAAAAATGGCGCTAATATATTTACCAACTACAATGAAAATGTGTTCGGCGAAAATGTGATGTTATAAGTGCATTCGAAAGAGTTCTCACTTCAAAAAATTCATCGTACCGACGCTGTCTTTCGATTTACAAACTATCCGTGCAAACTGGATATAAAGCTTTCAAAAGGATTACCGTTCACTTAACTCAAACTATTACACACAGTAATTTAAAATCGGATGTATGAACGGAAATAGATAGTATTTGTCGTTTTCACTACCGTTTTCAAGCCTTCAAGTCACCCAAAAAAAACCCAATTGGATGAAAGGAGCAGGGTTGAATCCTAAACTGAATTATTTTCCCATTGACATTTAAGTAACTCGGGATGAACTGAAAGTCTGAAACATACTCAGATAAAGTATTTAGTCGATGAGTCGATAAAGATAAATAACAATGATGACATGTCACATCTGTCAAATTTTTTTCAAAAATTGTATGAAAAGCGAATCTGCGAAACAGATAGTTTTAATTTCTAACCCATAGCCTTTGGGGCACATATTCGTCGCCACCACTTGTGCAATCCCCATCTGCTCGGCCATTGTGATCACGGCGTGGATTTCGGAAATCCTATAAATTATTCAACACAACGGAAGATCAAACCTCCATAGACTTCAAAAAGATCACAACTAAGGATCATGCAATGATTATAAAAGATCCAAAGGAACGTTACATGATCTCACAAGGATCCAAAGGAACGTTACATGATCTCACAAAGAACAAAAAGATCCAAAGGAACGTTACATGATCTCACAAAGAACAAAAAGATCCAAAGGAACGTTACATGATCCCACAAAGAACAAGAAGATCCAAAGGAACGTTACATGATCCCACAAAAAACAAAATGATCCCAGGGAACGTTACATGATCCCACAAAGAACAAAAAGATCCAAATGAACGTTACAGGATCTCACAAAGAACAAAAAGATCCAAATGAACGTTGCATGATCCCACAAAGAACATAAAAGATCCCAGGAAACGTACAATGATACCAAGAATACGAAGATTACAAAGACTGCACAATGACCCAACAAGGAATTCGAAGATCCAAATGAATGCAAATGATCCCAGGAAAAATATAAAGGTCCCACGATTAGTACTAGGATTTCAAGGATCCCACGATTAGTACTAGGATTTCAAGGACAAATGATATTATTGTATTTTTTTAAGAAAGCAACAAAAAATGATATATTTATGCATCATTGACTATTCATAAGAAAATAAAGCTTTTGTGCCGGACCATGGGTAGGTACATTCGATCAGACAGTCTGCCCACCAAAAGAAAAGCAATTTCTTTGTTCAACGTCTTTAATGAAAACATGCCTTTGTGTCAGAGCTATTGACTTTCTTTTATGATGCCTCTTATGGTATATCAACAGTCAAATTAACAAAAACTTCAATCATAACGGACACCGTAAATAATGCTGTTACATCTCATTATTTTTTCTTTATTTATGCGGCAGTCAAAGCTCCGACAGTTTGGTTGGAGATTCTTGGTTATTAGTATCTACTCGTGTTACCAACAAAGCCTCTACAGAATGGTTAGAGATTCTGATAGTTATTATCTCCTCATGCTACCATTAAAGCTACTACAGTATGGTTAGAGATCATGGTAATTATTATGTATTTGTGTTACCATCAAAACTCTTACAATATAGATTAGGATCATATCTCCTACAGTATGAATTAACATAATATTATTATATAATAACGATAACATCAAATCCCACACGGTATGGACAAAATCATGGTAGTAATTATCTACTCATGTTACCACGTAAACTCCTATAGTACGATTAGAGATCATGGTAGTTATTATCTACTCATGTTACCACGTAAACTCCTATAGTACGATTAGAGATCATGGTAGTTATTATCTACTCATGTTACCACGTAAACTCCTATAGTACGATTAGAGATCATGGTAGTTATTATCTACTCATGTTACCACGTAAACTCCCACAGTATGATTAGAGATCATGGTAGTTATTATCTACTCATGTTACCACGTAAACTCCCACAGTGTGATTAGAGATCATGGTAGTTATTATCTACTCATGTTACCACGTAAACTCCTATAGTACGATTAGAGATCATGGTAGTTATTATCTACTCGTGTTACCACGTAAACTCCCACAGTATGATTAGAGATCATGGTAGTTATTATCTACTCATGTTACCACGTAAACTCCTATAGTACGATTAGAGATCATGGTAGTTATTATCTATTCATGTTACCACGTAAACTCCCACAGTATTATTAGAGATCATTGTAGTTTTTATCTACTCATATTACCACGTAAACTCCCACAGTATGATTAGAGATCATGATAGTTATTATCTACTCACGTTACTACGTAAGCTCCCACAGTATGATTAGAGATCATGGTAGTTATTATCTACTCATGTTACCACGTAAACTCCTACAGTATGATTAGAGATCATGGTATTTATTATCTACTCATGTTACCACGTAAACTCCTATAGTACGATTAGAGATCATGGTAGTTATTATCTACTCATGTTACCACGCAAACTCCCAAAGTATGATTAGAGATCATGGTTGTTATTATCTACTCATGTTACCACGCAACTCCTACAGTATCATTAGAGATCATAGTAGTTATTATCTACTCATGTCACCACGCAACTCCTACAGTATGATTAGAGATCATGGTAGTTATTATCTACTCATGTTACCACGCAACTCCTACAGTATGATTAGAGATCATGGTTGTTATTATCTACTCATGTTACCACGCAACTCCTACAGTATGATTAGAGATCATGGTAGTTATTATCTACTCATGTTACCACGCAACTCCTACAGTATGATTAGAGATCATGGTAGTTATTATCTACTCATGTTACCAAGTAAACTTCTACAGTATGATTAGAGATCATGGTAGTTATTATCTAATTATTATCATCAAATCTCCTATAAGCTCTGACAGTTATGGATAAAGATTAAAGTTATTATTTATTCATGTTGGCATGATACCTACAGTAGAATGGTTAACGATCATAGTGGTTATTATCTATTCATGTTGGCATAAAACCTTCTACAGGAGTATGGTTAACGATCATAGTCGTTATTATCTATTCATGTTGGCATAAAACCTTCTACATTAGTATGGTTAACAATCCTGGTGGTTATTATCAATTCTCCCAGTAGTATGGTTATTCTACTTGGTTATTCATATATGGTTATTATATGGTTATTCTAACAATTATCATCAGCAGTATGGTTAAAAAAATCATTCATGGCCTTACTAAAACTTGTCGGGCAATTGTATTTATACTAAGTAAGGTTAAATATTAAGGTCATTATTTCCACGTCAAGTTACCATCGAACGATGATTTAGAGCCCAATCCCTTAGATTTCTAACTATCGCTTCAAGGTGAGGCAAGTGCGCCATCTTGAAAGATGGCAAAAACTCAAACTCAAAGTCATCTCCCCTTTTGGAGATGACGTACTCTCTTTCTTGGCATTGTAAGTATCGATAGATTGTAAATTTTCATTTAGCAGACGTTGACACCTGAGGAGTAGTCTGCCGAAATGCACCGTGTCTTTTAATTTAGAACTATTGGGTTAGTGCTCTTTACTCAAAACAGTTATTTTAAGAACTATCAAGTTATTATATTATATTTACCATTCACTATGGTATTTTCTATCTTTAGAACTATTTTCAGATTTGTCACCACGACAAAGTCTCTATTTTAAAACTCAAAGTCAAAAATAAGCTCGAAAAAAGTTTAAAAAACAATCTTATCGGCCATTTTAAAAATCAAACCTAGACTATCAACTTTGCAAATGTATATCAACTCAGGAAAATAAAATGGCGGCTTGCCTCACTCGTAACTATAGCATTTCGGCGGAGTCAGATATCTAGTAGATTGGGCTATAGATCATCGTCATCGAAACTTTCAACAGAATAATAAAATTTTCTTTTCTGTGTTAATTCTTATGAATAAATCAATCCTCTGTAATTTCCATTGAACCAAAATATTTCTACACTAGTCCTCATCTGAAAACTATTTTCATGTATTCACAAGCACAGTTGTTAACAAGTAAGCACTAGAACGGAAACCAGAGCTGTATGGCTATTGGCACGACGCATGATAATAAAATGATCCCCCGAACAAAGGAAACAAACATACTACTTAGGAGTGACATTACCTTTTGATACTTGATGTTGTATGAGCGCCTTCGCTTCAACATGAAAATCGTGATTGCAATGATAAGAGCAACCACAACGACACCCAAGACAATGCCAATAATCATATATTTACTCTAAAGATAAAGAACACAGTTGTCGGTTAACAGATCCGCAAGACGATGAGTTTACGTTTCATTGCCATAACTTGGTCAAACATTTTAGAAACGTGTTCAAAAAACCAAAGTTATTCCTGGGTTGCGAAAATAGGTTTTGGAAACTTTTCCTATACGCGGTGTATGAAAAAAGCTGCTCATCCTTGAAATCAGCTGACGTTAAAAAGTTGCATGATTCAGGAATAATTGATTCTCGAGAAAGCGTAAACGCAATTGCAATGAATTTCATGCTTGAACTTTGCAATGTATGTACAGTAGCTGCGATTTGTAGGTCTTAGGGGATTAATTAGAACTAAATCATGTCGATTCTAAGCCTTGTGTGACTTCAAAGACGTGCAGTTTTTCTGATGCACTATGTGGTGTGCAATAGCGAAGTCAGCCCGATGTTTGATTCCTTTTTCTGCAAAATTATCATCAATGTCTTTGGATAAATCGATTCATTGTTCAAGCGACTGAACACAAAAAAATGCATCGCAGAAGTAAAAAACGGACTGGCATTGCTACTTGAAGTAGAAAGGTGCAACGAATAGAAACGATAAGAGTTGTGAACAATGAGTTTTCTGTTTACTGTTCACAAAACAAGTTAAACAGTGAATAACTTTCGATGGCATCATAAAACAGGACATTCGCAACAAAAATATGGGTGTGACATTTTTTTTTGTGATATCAAATATAGCAATGCATGGAGAATAAAGTTGGGCAGGTAGACTTCAGAATAGCCCAAATATTCTCCAAGAGATACCTTGACAAAATTTAAGGAGTTACTGAGCACTTGGGTTCTCATCACAAAAATCGGTGTTGGAAATGCACGAATATACGCTGCTTTTTAACCAACTTAGCAACATATTAGCGGTTGGAAGATATTACTTTTTCAAACATGAAATGGTAAGAGGAATTTTTTTAAAGAAATAAAGCTATGAGAAGTTTGTTATCTCTTGTTCGTTTCGTACAGGCATCTATATTAGATATCTTGGTTTACGTGAAACGAGTTTTCAAAAAACCACTCAACAAAAATACATGAGCTAGAAAGAGACTCACTGTTTTGACGTCTTTTGAAGCTTTTGGGGGACTTCTCGTGCTGGGCGTGGTTGGCTACACAAGTGTACAAGAAAATTTTAGTTTTTCGCCCGTTTAGTTGAAATAAATAAAGAATATTGGTACTTGTACTTCATTTATAGGTACATTGTTCATTTATCCTTGCCAATGACATGCAACAAGGATGGACAGACACAAAATGCATAAAATATACATTCTCTTATGGTGGATAACACGCTTAGGCTTTAGCCAATACAAGCATTCCGTCAACAGACGTCACGTTTTGACGTCACAAACACTTGAAAACAAACGATAACACAATAATTCACGGGAAAGTATCCGCGAATGTCAGAAGCATCAGAAGGCAACAATTAAGTACATTTCCACATTCTTGAATCGCCAACCTTATACATAACTGTGCAACAAAAAATCGGTCAGTATTTAAATAGTTTGCTTAAAAAAATTGGCATGGTCATGCGATTTAGCTATTAGCTTTCCCTTGCTAGCATATGATTTAAAAATCCGGGAAAATGCTAGAAAATGATATAGAAATCAGGGCAGCAACAGACGATAAAGAAGCTTTTACAGTTTGCTGCTTTTAAGATAGTAGAATGGCCATTTTACCTTGGGTACTGGAACTTCTTGATTGTGTGGATGTACTGTACGATGCTGAAAACATAAAAGAAAGTCTATACACCAAACGATACGGAATGGGAACAACAATACAATTTCGCTAAAAACTTTTTTTAGCATATAAGATGGCCATTTGCTTCCTTTAGGCAACGTACCACTAGCACGTGATCAATGACGTAAATCATGCCATTGCGAGCGGGAATTTCGTACTTCACTTTCGCAAAGTTTTGGATCTTCATTGTCTTTCCCTGTCAATAAAAAAACAAAAATACGTTGAACTCGACACTTAAACGTTTTGATAAACGGTATTGCATGATGCCGAGACTAAATGGGACTGTTCGCATATTCGCGCTGAGATTCAGTAAAGCGCTTTACGATGATGGAAAATTGGAGAGATCCGTGTAATCATCTGGTATAATTACCACTGTTTACTGCATCAACTCGTTATTTCTAACACATCCTAACTGTCGAACACTATTCTGCTTTTTCAACGCTCTTCTAACGTGACCCTTGTACAGACCAAGCCCGTGAGGCAATATCTCTCAGTGAAGACCGAAAAAACGAGGTTAATAAAGGTTTATTATAAGGCATTATTTCACCTGATAAATAAATCGTTTGAAATTGTATCGTCTGGATAATTGAACTGTTTTCCATTTTCCGAGTGTTTTCCCTTCGACTAACATTCCTAAATGTCTTTTTTTGCGTTTTTCAGATTGCTTTACGAAGTTTGTTTACATGTAATTGCAAAATCACGCGTATTGGACCGTGGTCCATAACGGGAAAATAATAGACCGACAAAATGTTTCTGAACCAATCAAAGAGCGCCATTTTGCCGGACGTGACGTTGGCCACAAAATAATTGGTATTATTGCCAAACAGCCAGGCTTTTAAAGGTTTACTCAATACGCATCGAGAAAAAAAAATCATGGTTCAATTTCAAAATTCTGCACCTCCAATAAGTGTTATAGGCAGTTTTCCTTACAAATATTTATGCTCCTTGCAATCGAGCAAAGATCAGAATAACACGTTGTGCCCCAAAGCTAAAGGGCTAGTAAACCTTTGAGTTGGCGCCTTGGGTACCAACAACCAATTAAGGCAAGTAAAATCATAGAATGAAAAGAATTTATGTTAATTTCATGCTCTGTTAAGCATCGGCACTTTGATGTACTTCCCCAACATGGCCGCTTCGATGTACTCTCCCAACATGGCATTACATAACGTTTATACGAATCTCGGTTACGTGCGGGATCACATCATCAGACCGTTAACACATTTTATCACCATCAAAAAAGCGCCGATGTGGGATCTCAAAAAAGTTTAATAGGGGAAAGTCAAGTCGTCCTATCACTTACGTCCTTAGAATAAGAAAGAGTATAATGAGTCCCATTCAGAGTTTGGACATCTTTTGTCTGACCAGGGGGGAGGCAGATATATCCTTTCGCAATGTGGTTCTTTACAAGATCTAAGTTCATTTTCTAGAAGAACAAAAATGTAAAGCGCCAATGGTAAAAATATACACTTAATCCAGTTTACAGACCCTTTAATTTCAACATCAGATCAATTACAACGAAGATTATAGACAGGAGCATTTATTTATGTCATTATAACAGAAAAGAATTTTCTACTTTGAATATATGCGATGACTCTACAGCAAACCGTTTTAATTCTAACCTTAACATGGCCATAATTAATGGGAGCGAAAACTGTGTACTCCTGTTTACCAGACAAAAGTAGCTTGAAGTGATATGCTCCACCATGGGGCAACTGCTTGAAAGCCTGTGATATAAAAGTTAAAATGATACAAATATGTTTAAATTCTCCCGAAGCGCATACGAAACAAAACTTCTGTTGCTCAATCTCTGTACGAACTTTTACTTTAGTTCATTGACTGAATAATTTAATAGAATAATTCAAAAGATATCGTGAAACAGTTACAACCTTTCTGTTCAATATCAATGTTTTAATATAAAAAACTTTCGTGGAATTGGAAAACTATCAAGAGCTTTCTCGGTAAATACAAATTATGGTTTAGGAAGAAACATGCAAACGTCAATGTTGAAAAGCAAATGCTGCACAGTTTAAGGGGCTCTTCGTTTAAGAATGAAAAAATTAATTTTACATAATTTTACTTCAAACAGGATTCTTCAAAATGATTTTAATGTCTTCTATTTTTGTTATTCGACTTATTCGGTTTTTGCAAAAATAACATGTCTTAACAATATTAAAGAATGTGTGTCAACCAAGATGCATTGCGCGCCTTTGTTTATGTTTACATCGTTAGTTTATTAAGCTTGCAGTACACAGAATTCAATTTTGTCACTACGTCGTCTAATTTATCTGAAAAGTTAGAAAAAAACATTGATTGAAAACTTCATTTTACATTAATTACTATAGCCTATCTAAGTTGCATGAACTTCAATATCAAAATTCGCAATATCCTCAACACACAAAATGGCCGTCAAGCTGTTAGTAGCGCGGAATGCATCGTGGTTGACAAACATTCTTAAACAATAAATCAGAATTGTTTGGGGTTGCCGCTAAGAAAATATTTTATTCATACGAAAACCAATGACATAAATGAATAGAAAGACGTTCAGTGGCGACCCCCCCCCCAGTTAATACATCCCCGTTCATGATTTTGATGAAATATTACCTTAGAAAAATCGCTGAGTTCTTCGACATAGTCTATGATCTACAAGGATGTTGAATGAAAAATTACGAATCCGTATTTTACACATACAGGTGAAATGCTATATGAGTGAAATATTTTGGACAAGATTTTCAAATGGGTTAAACTGTTCTGAATTTAAGTGAAAACACCATTAGCACATGCCTAAAGACTTCTGTATAAGCTTGCTCAACAGAGTGCTGGACATTTGCAAGAATTGAACTGCATTGGCGTCAATCCTACGTTAATTTTTATTTTGTGGGGGCATATTCAAGTATTTTGCTATACCTGGTAAATTTGTTTTCAAAACAATATCACTTTCAAAAGAAATCAGCGTGACATAACAGAATATATAAATAAGTGGTTACACTTAATTAACCTTGAACTAACGTCCGTGTTCAACTGTACAAAACATACAAACAAATGAAACATTGAAGACAACTGAGAAAACGGGAGGAAATATTGTAACTTACACTCATCAAACTTCCAGAGCAGTAATACCCATCGCCTATAAAATCTTTTGGACAGCGGCATTTGGCTCGACCACCTGAGACGAAAATTGACATTGATATGAAATGGAACCCTCTTGCTTCACGCAAATATCATTAAAATGATGTCACTAAGACTTGTGTTAAAAATAATGCATCGCGAAAAGCCCTCTTGCAATGTTATGATTTCGTGACATTCAATCGAAGTACACGTTTCACGAAATTGATTTGTACGTACTTCACGTTACTACAACCGAAACGGTGCAACAGTGTAAAGTTGTTGTACAGAGTCCACTCATTTCGTGTTAGACCAAGTTCGCAAATTTTTAAGTAGCGACAAATGTGAAGTCAACAAGGACAAGGTTTGAACCACAGTCCAAGTCGAGAGTTCAACAATAACTTTTGGCAAGGAAACTAACTGGGGGTTGGGGCGCGGGTGAATATTCATATATTAAGCTGCGCCCGACTGATTTCTTTTCAAATAGCAATCCATATGAAAAAAACAGTTTTGTCAGAGCTGAAAATATGAATATTCACCACCCCTTCCCCAATTACCTTTCTAGCTTTGCTCTGACTTTTTGTTGTGTTGCAAGACAAAATTATGTGGAAATGCGACACTATTCTTGAATAAATCATTGCCTGGGAATGAACTAATAATTCAATTATTACGAATCTGCAAAGATTTTCCATGCCCTCGAGTTTTTGAATTCGGAAACAAAAATGTCATGCAGTGTCGAAGCCAGCTCGTTGTTCATCCTACAATGCAAACATTTTAGTGTTCATTCACTAGAAAAACAATCAACGGAATGAATTATCTAAAGAAATGAAGAGCAAATGTCGCTGAAGAATTGCTTGTAGGAGTGGAAGATCGAATTGAATTCACCGCTGATATTTACGGCAAAGAAGCCAGCAAAAACAGGCTTAAGAACATTTATCTGATGACAGTTCTCTCGGACGATATACTCGTATATTCGTATCACATATTTTAATAAATCAGGTAACATAGTATATGACAATCACCTTCGTCGGTGCAAAAAGCTCGCGGATCACAATTTCCGTTGTTTACTAAACATGGATGATCGGGTGGTAACGCTAAACAGTCAATACCGTTGCCAACGAAGCCAGATCGACACTCACATCGTGTAAGATTCTACAAACAATAAATCAGTCAAGCCTAGCAGAGTACATGGACAAATCAAAACGATAAAATCAGCTATCACAAAATCAGTGCAACCTAACGTTGTCTTACCGGTCCGACATATCGACAAACTGCATTGTCATTACACCCCCCATTATTCTTCAAACATCTATCGATTTCTTGGCAATAGTATCCGTCCCCTTCGTAACCGTTTGTACATTGACACATCTGTGGACGTGTTATGTCACACGAAGCAAATATCGAACATGGATACTTTCGGTCTGAGCACACCTCTGCTTTGGCTTCAACTGCAAAAAAAGATGCGCCTGAGAACTGAAACTTGATGCAAGACACAAGGCTGGAGTACGAAAGACAAGAATCAGACAAAATGGCATGTTGTGGTACGTAGCCCTATTTAAGTTCCATCTCCTGCAAACCCAAATATACCATTCATCAATCCCACGTTGTATACAATGAGTGAACAAAAAAGATACTTCCCTTATTGAAATTGTATAGTTACTAGAAGACGTCAATAGATTACTGAATGGCACAGATTAACTGTTTACGATACATTTGATTTTGTTTGTTCCAACAGGAAAATGACCACAAACACACGAGTGTGGTTATTTCAAACTATCGCGTTGTACAATGGCACAAGCTCTTACAAATACTTTGAAATAGATGCAATGAATAACGAACGAAGCTACTTGAATTAATATCTACAGTTGTTGCTTTTCTTACAGAAGCATGGCCACATGAGTATTCCTGCTATTTGCTAAAACTCAATTTTCCTTTAATTGCTCGAATTAACGTTATAGTTGACAATCTATAACGGGGGGCAGCTACTTTTTTGACCACCATATGCATGGGGAGAGGGGGCAGCTACCTTTTTGACCACCATATGCATGGGAAAGGGGCAGCTACTTTTGACCACCATATGCATGGGGAGCAGGGCAGCTACTTTTGACCACCATATGCATGGGGAGAGGGGAAGCTACTTTTGACCACCATATGCATGGGGAGCGGGGGCAGCTACTTTTGACCACCATATGCATGGGGAGAGGGGCAGCTACTTTTTTGACCACCATATGCATGGGGAGCGGGGGGCAGCTACTTTTTTGACCACCATATGCATGGGGAGCGGGGGGCAGCTACTGTTTTGACCACCATATGCATATATAAACGCTGAGCCAAGCAAACAGACCTCATTTCAAATGAAAGTGACAGTTACATTTATCCTATCATTTTCAAATGACCCAGAGTTACTTACTACATTTTGATACATTTGAGCCACATTTTTCACAGTTTCGTCCGAAATGAGACTCGTGACAGAAACAAGTTCCATTTCCGCTCAATCCATCATTACATTCACCAATTCCTGAGCATGGTGTTAGTCCGCCAGGGCACGCTAGAAGCAGAAAAAATAGAAATCAAAAACAAATTTCATTACATCGTGCAGTCGTAGGGGAGTGCATGTCATGATTTTTTTGAGGGGGTGGGGGCTATCAACCACTAAATTCTCCAAGTTGGTTGAAAGTAGGGGATCAAGAAAAAATACAAAATGGAGACAAAATTATGGGTGGTAGTGCATAGTCTCTCAAACAACTCCTCCCAGCTGTTAGGTGTCTGAACAAAAAGTGTCAAAATAACAACAGGTGGACTTGCAAGGTCATACAGCAAAAATCATTCATTTGCCACTCGCAAGATCAAAAACCTTCAATTTTTAAATTCGGAAATTTGATTTCATCTATGGCCAAACGGAGCCACCAATAACCGTTAGCAACGGCAAACGCAATGTTTAGAAGGAAAACAGGGTTGACAACCATAACTAACCATAGGCAGAACACAACTACGGATAGGTGTGCGAGATTGATCAATCTGTGCGAGACAGATGATTAAGATCAGCAGAAATAAATAAAGATTATTACGCACAAAATAGATTTATTTATTAGAAAAACACGCGCAGGCGTAGGCAGCTTTTAATTTAACAAACGACTCCTTTCAAATGGTCAGTTTTATCTTAACACTAATATTCCTGCCATGTAACACATGATATTCGGAGTTCAATGCTGTCCACACGACAAGTAGTTGTTTAACAAAACAGAGATGCGGTCAAGGTAATGAGTTTAAAATTCTTGTAAAACATTGATGAGGCAAATAGAACTGTTTGAAAACCTGTTACAAGTAAAAGTTAGAAACAAGACGCATGCATTTTGGCCAACGTGTCTTCGGATGCTACATTGTGTCAGTGTAATCCTTCCTGGGGATAATGCCACGTATTTTCTTTATACTTTACACAATAAACACGGGTAAAATGCTACCTTGACAGTCGGCGCCATAAAAATGTTTACAACATTCTCGGGTCGTATTCCGTCTAGTGCACAGTGACGAACAACCAAGGATGCTTTTTTCATTGAAACACGAGGAGTTCGTAACACCCTGAAAATTTGGAAAATGTCAAACTTAAGCGGAGAAACACAAAGGAAGATGCGTACAAAATGATAAAAACATCTTACCAACAAAGTCGAACCGGGTGGACAGGATCCAAAATCAAAGCAAGCAGTACACCTTCCCTGCAGAAAACAACATTTTTCAAATTAAAATTTATCATGTTGTTCACAAAAATCCAAGAGAGGCAAATATCCCGTTAAAAGTCGAACAGAGTCATGCAGATATCCCATCAAAAAATTCAAGAGAAGCCGGCAGACAACCCATGAAAACCAATTTCGAACCTTGAATTTTTCGTCAACGATTTTGTCACATCTTCCCGCGATTCCTGCGGGTAGCAACATTTGAGATATTCCAAAAGCAACACCTTCCAAGAAGGTTATATCGCGTTCCACAATTCGACTTCGTCCGTTCACGTAGAAATCACCCTTCAACAAGGAAATATATAATATTGTCTCAGTGAGATGATTGCAATAGAAAGTACTTTAAACAGCCGCTTGTTAACCTAGTGAATGCATAAAAAACAACTTAAGAAATATCATCTGCTTTTGTCAGTCAGGGACATCACTATAGAACGTCAATTGTGGAGGGGTTATTTTTAGAAACAGTACACACATAGAGCGTAGACGATCCATAAAAACATGGACATCTACACGTCTATCTTTTCCAATGAAACACCTTGTTTTTTCTTAGTTTATGACGTCATATTAAATACTGCTACAATTGACGAAAACTGTAACATGCTTCCTGACATTGAGGACAAACGTATGTTGCTATAGGTAAGTGTGGCGTAATGTTAGGGAGATGAAACGAATATAAAATCTTAAAATTGAAATAAATCGGATCACTTTTGAGTTTTGACGAAGACATAACAATAAAAGTTTCAACACAACCATCAAACGTTATCTTCACTAAACGTATAAACGTAAAACATTATCAACGGCCAAATAAGAAAAACCAGGTTGTTTCATAAAAAATTTTCTAACCTTGCCTCCCATGCACGACACAAAAACAGATGATCTCGCGCGCGTTTTCCTCCACAAACCGCCAGCATAACCAAGAACCTCGGTTGCTGTCACCTAAACATAACAATTACGGACAATAAATTTCAACTTCACCATGAAAGCAACGAATAAATGGTCAAATAAACTCTGTGTAGAAACGTCGAGTGACTAACGCCTGTATTGCAAAAGTTAACAAACACCCATGCTCAATGAGCGCAACACAGAAATTGTTCTCATTCCAACCAATGGCAAACTAATTAACTGGAGTTAAAATACCGTTATCGAATCGTTTTGAGGTGATTTTAAAATCCCAATCAGTGAGTAAGTGTGTGTGAATATATAGAAGTAAATGTCATTTGACTTGCGTTGCTATGATGAAATATGGACCATGTTTTGTCGATTAATATTCTAACCAAACTTTTAAACCTATATAGCAAAAATACTTCGATCTAATAAGGAGAATTTTCGTACCAATCTAATTAGCGAATCATTACCATTTTTAGTTGAAGATGATTCAAAATACACTACACAGTATTGCAAGAAAACTCGTGAACCTAACACTTAATTCCCGGCTATTGTAGCAAGCAAATAAGCAATTGTGCTTACTTCTGTGAAGGCATTATTTAAAACCGAAACTTCTTTAGCAAAGAAAAGAAACTTGAATATGTTCATTCCCACATTTAGTTGGTCAAGAATCATTGTTTAAAGCAATATTTGTAGAACTGATACGATTGAATTATGTATTACGTTTGTTCCATCGATGATATGATACGAGATGATCTTCCGAGCGTATTCCATGTTATTAAATAACTGCGACCGAATATCTTCGGGCAGGCTCGTGATGGCCTCGTTTGTCGGCCAAAACATTGTGTGAGGTCGCTTGTATGGTAACCTATCTAAAATGATTGTTTTCTGCAAAAGAAGATGCATGTAGTAATAGGTTAAACAAAAATTTCTAATGACCAGAGAACAGAAGAATATTTTTCGTGGAAAAATTTCACTAGCCGTAAAGATTGTGTTAAACAATGTCACAAACGATACGTTCAACAACATCAACAAATGATATGAATTTATCATGCAAAATTCTTACAGTTTCAACAATACACGCACATATAAATGCATTCAAAAGTAAACAGAGCATTACATTTAGAAGATTGACAAACATAGAGTAGTTTCTTTTCCTATTAGGGTGCATTGCTGCTTCCATGAAAGTCATCTAGAAAATAAACGTAAATTTAGGCAAATAAATCAAAGAGCAAAACATTGAACTCCCGAGGACGCACTAACGAGAGAAACTACAGAACAGTCAAGTTTAATCAGCAAAATTTGGAAGAATAATAGTTACTATATGATACAAATAGATTACTCCATGGTTGGTGAGTGCGTACGATTTTTATGCACGAGTGGAGAAGGATTGAAAACAAACGAGTGAGCGTAGCATACGAGTATTTAATTTTAGATTATAGTGAAATTTGTCGCTGAAGTGATAGACCCAATTCAAACGCTTCAAAACAATCACCTAATTTGCATGAAAAAACACAATAACACAAATAAATTTTAAGAGAATATCTTCGAGTCATGTTTCGACGATAAAAATTACTAAAGAAATCAAATGCTCTGCAGTTTTTTATCATTTTCCTAACATTTATATTGAATTCTCTTACGGACAGTGTCACAACAAATAGCAAAGCCATTGATATATGAAATCAAAAAAGATTGTTTATGTCTTCTTTAATTTTAATGTTATTCACCATTCGTGATAAAACTTGATATGCATTTTGTCCATAGTGAAAAAAGTGACATATCCAATCAGAATGCAGATACGACGTTTTTCCCTAGTGAAGAAAATGATTTGTCCAATCAGGTGCTCGGAAATTTTAAGCATGTGATTTTTATTTCACCGTTTTGTTGCGCATAAATTTCAATACTCGTATGACAAAGTGCGTAAGTTAAGCAAATGGATGTAGCATCTAATTCAATCAACAGTGTTTCGAAAGTGAGTAATTATAAAAAAGCGCCATCCAACGTATGGCAAATTTTAGGTAAAATAACGAAAAACAATAATTCCACAACTACATTGGAAGCCTGGATGACATTGTTCAAATTAGTAAGTTAGAAAAGTTATGAAATGCAAAAGCTTTAAACATCTTTTTCAAGATAACTTCTCCTAAAAAAAATATGCTGCTTGTCACCGATTGGTTAGGCAATTGATCCCAGGCCCCTTTCTATATCAGTGCAAATATCAATAGAATAACCCTTTTACTGAAGGATCAATTAATAAATTAAAAATACATCATTACTATGTGATACTCATGTGCTCAATCATGACACTCACGTGATGATGGGAGTGGTTTTTCCTTTGAACGGGAGCACGAAGAAGTTCATCAACGATCAATATGGCACTGTTTGCTATAACTGTCACATTTTGGATGCGAATTGTGTTATTGATAACCATTGGCGCAGTGATGACAAGATTTGAGCCGTCGAGTGTGGTGAAAATTTGATTGGTAGAATTCAAATCTTCGACGGAGAGTACAACACAACTGATGATGTATTGATTAAGATCAATGTCGGATTCATCCACAATATGACGCTAAACATTGATAATCGAACATTCTTATCTTGTTCCCATAGTGCAATTAATGTTTCAAACGTGACTGATGTCTAAGGTGGATATTTGCTCGTTGTAAAGTCAAATATTATAGACATTGGTTTATACCATGTGTGTTTCTTTTGCATTGCATGCCATTCGTACTTATACTAAGATGTTTCCTAAACACATATTGTGATGCTTTGTTTTTAATTTACATGATCTTTCGAATGTTTTTCACTGCCATCAACAATGTTTATCACAGAATATACACTTCGTCAAAGAAACTATGTCAAACTTAAGCCCCCCCCCCTCCCACAAATTGTGGCCAAGCCAAATCTCTCTTTCCCCAGGGGTAAATGTCCTAACTGTTTATTCAGCTCGAAAGCTCGGTCGAGCTATGAAAATTTCATATCATTAGCATCGCTTTTTTCTTTAGAAATTTATTGTTTTTAAAACGAGTGAGGGCTGCCTACACTAATGGCAGTGTTGGTGGAAAAATAAAATGTTTAACGAGCCTTTTCGTTTGACGCGAAGTATCATTTCTTAAAAAACGTCAGCTTAATATGTAATAAGCCAAGACAAAGATTTTTCAATTTTAGCCAATAACAAGACCGGTACAGCAGTCGTGTCACTCTGAGCAATATATGAATGAGCTAAAAGTTACATGTAAGCGGGAAGGCACAGCACAATGAATATACAGTAGAGCCACTCCATTGCAGTGGCAGCAGTTTTTGTGCACAGCGGCATCCAGCCAATTGCTTTTTTCATCGATAGGAATGATGAAATGGCTAACGGCAGTCAGTAATCTAATCAATTACACAGCAGCCTGTGGCGCACGAAGTGGACCTTCTGTATATTCCCAGCGATGTAACCAAGGCATACCAACCTTTCGTCGTCGGGATGAAAACGCTTTGTTATGAGGAACAACTAACGTGTAATGATTCTCAGGACCGAGAGCGTTTGTGATCGACGAACTCTTTAAAACATATAAACAAACAAAATGCATTACCGAAATATGATAACATTACCGAGAAAAACCGAATTTCCGTGAAGTACACACGCAACGAATCAAACTATCCCATTCACTTTATGCCATGCTTCGCACTTGTATGTCTTTTCTTCCTTTGACCCTTACTTCTATGTCTCTTAGAGATGGCGTTGTCAGCTTGTAAGTTTTGTCGTGTAATGTAAACTACACATCATCAGTACTTGTATTTAGAAATATTCTAGAAAGATTTTGCATATAGTGGACACTGACGTATTTAACTCAAAAGGAAGAACTTGCTGGCTGGCTACGCAACAGTTTCGCACTTCTTTGCCTTCTATATTAACTTACTTCTAACCTCTATATTATACTCACTTTCAACCTCTAATTCCCATCACCTTCACTCCTATTCCACTCATTTTCTACACCTGTTACTCATACGCCCATCATTCCAATCCTTCTCTTGCTTCTCGCTCTAGTCCTCTCACTCTCATGTCTCTCATGCCTATGTCTCACGTTCCTATTTCTTTCACTCCTATGTTCTTATGTCTCTCATTCCTTATGTCTCTCATTCCTATGTCTCAGTCCGATGTGTCTCAGTCCGATGTTTCTCACTCCCATGTCTCTCATTCATATGCCTCCTACTCCTATGTTTCACATTCCTATGTCTCTCATTCCAATGCCTCTTACTCCTATGTCTCTCAATCCTATGCCTCTCATTCTCATGCCTGCTTCGCACTTTTGTCTGCTCACTCCTATGCCCTTTACTCCCATGACTGTTACTTCTATGACTATCTCATACTTCTATCCCACTCAATACTTTACCTCGTACTCTTATGCTTCCTCAACTTATGTCTTTCGCTCTGCACTCCATGCAACAAATTCTTCGCTTTCTATGATGACCTTCCACAAATAAGAAATTTATTGTTGCTTACCATTAAACGCGAGTGAAATTCGCTTAAGTCTGGATCATTTTGTATAACCTATACAAGCACAAAATATCCTGATTTATTTTAAATAATAAAAAAAAAAAATAAAAAAAATGCCACATGTACACAGAATTTGCAAACGAATAGACGAGTTCTCTGTGTAAAGAAAATTCGACTAATTTTGTAAAAGTACCTTTACAATACACGGTGCTGCAAACTGATGTCAGAATTGTTATATACAAGCACTAGATAGTGGGACAACCAAAGAAGACAATATGTAATAAGATGAAAAATACCTCGATAGCATTTCCTGTGCATGTGTAGCCATCACCAATAAAGCCTGGCAGGCATTTGCAAGTTGTGTTAAGGGAAACGAAATCGAAGGAACACTTCGCATTGAAACTACAACCGCCATTATCCTATTATAAAAATGAATATTAAACAGGCAATACACCTACGAACGTACACATACACGTAAGATGAGAGAGTTGCACAATTAGACACTTTCCTAAACACTATAAACTCCGACATAGAAGTTCGGGAGCAACTCGCACAATTGAGTATACGTTGCTCAAAGAAATAATTTGTAAAAGAATGACAAAAACCTTCCACGATTTAATTAATGATTTAACGAATGATACGCCGATTTTTGAACAATGTCAGAGCGAGGTTTTAGTAAGTGAAACTGTTTGTCTCGAATGGTCGAGAAATCAGTGAATCATACCATTTTCATGAACTCTTTTAGTTCTTCATGCATACCGTGCCTATATTGTTCGTCTCACGTTTCACTTTTTCAATCTTTGCAACGTGCAAAACGAAGAATTGCAACGTGCAAAACGAAGCATTGCCACGTGCAAAATGCCGTGTGGCAGAACACAACCACTTATGCCACATACCGTTTTGGTCAGCGTTAGATCACATCGAACTAATGTACCATTACGTCAATATTTGTATAATGTCGCAAGTAAGTGAAGAAACAGACGTCCTTCTTCACGTGGGTATATTGTGCATGTGGCATGTATGATAGCGCCAACCCGTCGTCCTTATTGAGATTTTTTAAAATTGACATAAATTACCACCAACTCGGCACCAGCTTATGTGTTCAAAATTATGATACGACACTCCTTTAAACACACTTAAAGAGCAACGTCAAGTGCAGTTCTCTCTCATCAAAATCACGGTAAATGAAAGATCAGATACGTTTGAATTTTCTGTATTAAGCAGGATACGACGCAATTAGACGAACACTTACATTTGCACAACGATCAATAGGCATACATTTGGTATTCTTTAAGCCGCTTCCAGTATATCCGTAGGGACATTTACATGCAGCCTAGAAAACATAAAAAATAATCTCGTCGCTCCAAGTGCACGCGATTACATAAAGTACAGGACAGAGGATTTTAAATAGCGTTTAAAACGAATGTTGGCTGGTGAAGTAGTTCAAAATCAATTGCAAATCCAGTTAACTCTACATGCAGGGGGCAGACAAAAAAAGTAGAACCCCATATGAAACTATAGAGCAAACTACGAAAAAAACAAGACATCTTGAGATTGTCTAGAATAAAGCTGTTTGGATAAACTCATCGGATAGACAAGCACTTTTCCATGATTTTAAGCATTGATTTAAAATTGACTGTGTCAGTTAAGATAGAAAGTTTAAGGTACAGGAACTTATCAATTATGTCTTCTCGAAACGCTTACGTAAAACATGACAAACAGTCTCTACATGCAACAGATGGAAAATATTGAAGAACACTTGAATGCAAAAAATCATGGGGCAAACCAATGTAGTAAAGGACACTTACCCGACCGGGACGAAGATAGACACACGTGGCATTTTCACTACATGGTGTTCTTGACTTATTCGAGCATAAGTTAACGCCTATAGGAAATAAGAAGAAAAGTCAAGATATTCAAATAAGCAGGCAAACCTTTTCACCTCGTAATCACACTGCATATACTTAGAGACCTTACAATGAGAGTACAAACCTTGACACACATAACCATCTCCTTGGTAATTAGTTTTACAGCTGCATTTTGTCCAGGGACTTTTATCGATGTGCTTACACTTGGCATTGGGTGAACAATCACTAAGGTTGTCTTTGCACGTAATATTACCTTAAAAATCATGATTACGCGGGTTTCTCAAAATGAAATCAGAAAAAAAAGTACGTCATATATTTTTCTCTCTATGTTTTGTGGTAAGTGCGTGCATTTTCAAGGCAACGTCCCATGATAAGTCTTACAGCACGGGTACTTGCGTCAGTAATGTCGCGTATTTAAATAAAATAAGTATAGTTAACTGGCAGTCGATTTTTCAAAAAGTAATACAGTGAGAGCAGCAGAAATATAAACATTAAATGCTTACGTTGGCATACTCCATTAGTCATGTTGAAACCACTGTCACATTTACAAGTTGAATTATCTTTTCCGCAACTACAACACAAACAACCGCGTGAACAACGAAAACGTAACGAAATTCAAACATGTCTTTCATTATCTGTGGTCTCATCATTCGTCGTTTACCTGGAGTGCTCGGGACATTGTTCATGACCACACGGAAGGTACTTTTCTACAGATAAAAGCAAAAGTAAGTTGCTGTTGAAAAGGAAACAAGTGACTACATACAAGAAAAATTCCTCTGAAATTCCTATCCAAGAGAAATTGTTATGTATAATTGTATGAGAGTCACAGGGAGTTTCATCAAATTTCGAAACATCAAATTTCTAAGCACCACGCCAAAAAAAATTTCCTGCCGAGATATACTGTCTGAAACTCTAAATGAACGAGTCTCAGAGCATAAAACACAGCATTCATTGGATTTATGGTAACTTGCCGACTGCCATGTGAAGAATGAAGTCAATTGTGCTTTCTATTCGGATTCATTCATGTAGCACTTATAATAATTTACCCAGGGGAAACTTTCTTGCTTTGTGGGGTTTTTAGACCAATTCTACGTTATTTGCCTTTGCGTGAGTTTATTGACAATTCCCTGTTCAACGTCAACTTCCCAACTTTGCTCGGATTGAGATTTGTCAGCTGAAGAGGCGAGATTTCAAACTTTCTTGAGCTTAACGTACTGATGTGGGAATTTATCAGATGACAGGCTGTGTGTACACCACACTTGCCTGTTACAAGAAAATGCATGCAATACTTACTGTCACAATTCGGTCCCCAGTAGCCCTTTTTACACATTTCACACGCAACACCATCAAAATTGCCAGTACAATTACAATGCCCGCTGCCAGTTTGTTTGTCGTCACAATGCCCACGATCGTTGCATACTTTACCATGAACATTGGGACAAGCTGTGAAGGTTTATTAAAGTTGTGTTCAAAATAAACAGAGCCGTTCGAAGTTATGTACAGCGATGTATCTTATAGTATTTAATTTGGTGAAATAAGCGATCAATATACAAACCAGAACATGCAAAACCATAAAACCCTGGACAACATTGTGGAATCTACACAAAAACAATACAAAAAAAAAAATTTAAAAAATTATCACGAGTCGGTTGTAATATGTGCTTAGTTCTTCAGGATTTCTTAACCGACAAAGACTGAATGTATTCATTGTTATGATCGAGAACGAACGCAGCATGAAGTATTGAATGTCTTGTGAAATAAACTATATTCATTCGACTACAATCAATCTCGTATGATACACACAAAATTAAGACGTATTTTTTCCCGAGGTTGAAACATTAAAATATCAAATCAACATTAATAATACATTTTTGCCATTGAAAAACAAAAAAATTTGACGTTGACTGCAATTCTCGTTTGAATACGTCAGAAATTTCGGTCGATACGTAAGTTCAGGGCCTATTACATAAAGCATTTTCAACCCTGGGGTTGAACTCAGCCATGTTAAAACGACTGAAATTTCAGGCCTGCCTGCTCTATTAATCCCAATCAAATACAAAGCGCTGTTACAGGACAAGTTTTGTGTCGGAAATACCGCACACAGACAAGACCTAGCCATAATTTGTTTGTAAGTTATTGTATGCAATATGTTATAATATTAATTTAGTATTTTGAGTGGCATGCATTTATTTAATACAATTTATTAGCATATTGAATTCTGTAAATACAATAAGTAAACGGCCTCTTGAAAAACAGGATCCTACGAGCCCTGAAGAGTTACCGTTTTTAAATATTTTTAAATAATAATTTAAATAATAATACTTTAAGGGCGTTCTGTTGAAAATAAACAATGTCAGCGAATGGGATTGTGGCGATACTTTATCGAATTTTTTGATAAAATGAAACTTTTTGGTCGAGTGAAAATTGTTTGAAGAGACAAGACAGTCTATCAGTTGCAGGAGCAAATAATTTGAAAAGAAATTCGATCATACTCATCCCCTCTAGCCCAGAAGCTCTAACAAAGCGGAGAAGTCGCAATGTTATTAATATGAACTACAAATGCAAATTCTTAGTTCATATTGATAACATTGCGACTACTCCACTTTGTCAATGGAGTAGTCGCAATGTTCTCAAATGTCAAACCATCACATGATTTCTTGGGGAACGGAATACTCTTTTGATAGGCTTACCCGAAAAAGTTTAACGCATAACGTTTGACAACCAACCCTTCTGCGACCAAACGCTTGAAAGTAACAAAGAGTGGTTCTCTAAATACGAAGGAAACAAAGAGTTGTTGCACGGCTCGATATGAAGCAAGCAGAAAAAGTAAGCACATCAAAATGCGACAAATGCTACATAACTCAACCATTCAAGACGTAAGGCAAGAAAGTTTGTTTGTTTTCAGATGAAAAAACCCCATGGCTAATTATTGGTGATACTTTATGCAAATTATGGACATCTCGTCCCTAATGGTAGATTGGTGCAAAAAAACGCAAAACGTAGTAGCATTTTACTTAGGGTGCAGGGGGTGCCTACTCCTACTAGCCTTGGGGAGGGGGAGCGTGCAGATGGGGAGCCCATTTCCTGACTAAATGTTAATATTCACAGCACTCAAGAAAAGCAATGGTGATTTGGGTTTGATAGAGTACATTTTCAAAAAATATCCCTGCTTCCCAGCTTCAAATAATCCGGGATCCTTTCCTAAATTACATGCGTAAAATCAACGTTTTAAAACCATAGTTTTCTTAAAGTGAAAATTTCATAAGAAATGTCATAAGAAAAAATAAATTTTTTAATTTTTATCAGATTACACCCCATCGCTTGGAACGCAGCCATTTATTGCTTACCTAATTGTTTAAAGTGGGCTTGCCTAAAAGCAACGAGCAAGATAACAATCCTTTTTTTACCTCGAAAAAAAATCCATTTTGGCAGTTTATCCGACTGAAAGTACAAGGCTGACATTTCATCTGAAATAAATACAGTTGCATCAAAGCACATAAGAGTACTCTCTGCCACGAAGAAAAAACGATGCTCACAATCAAAATAAGAAGTTCAAACTAATCGAATGGAAGCACAGTAAAAAAACAAACCCTTTGGCGAAGAATAATACGTTTGAAGCAAGTATTTTCCACAGCACGGAGAACCTTTGTGATGCTATAAACCACGTAAGTTTGCTTCGTCTTGTATAATGAAGCCTTAATATCGTTTATGTAGACCTTTAAAGAAAGAGTTCAATTCTTTATGACAGTTTGAGCACAAAAATCTTTCATCTGAATGGGAAAATATCATCCACTGAAGTAATTAAAGTGAGAAATGGAGCAGATAATGTACGCAATGGAACTGATAAAGTACGAAATGGAACAGATAAAGTAAGGAATGGGGCATATAAAGTAAGGAATAGGACAAATAAAGTACGGAATGGGGCAGATAAAGTAAGGAATGGAACAGATAAAGTAAGGAATGGAGCAGATGAAGTAAGGAATGGAACAGACAAAGTAAGGAATGAAACAGATAAAGTAAGGAATGGAAAGAAAAAGTAATGAATGAAACAGGAAAATTGAGGAATGGAGCAAGCAAATTATGAAATGGAGCATGCAAAGTATAAGAAATGCACCATTTATAAAGTACGGAATACGTCATTTAAAGAACGGAGTGGAAAAGATAAACATACGCATGAAATAAAGTACGCAAAAGAATAAGCTAAAACGAAATGACAAAAAAACCAACAACAACACAAACTAACCGTTTTGTTCTTCTTTTGTAAAAATACTTTATAGTATGTTCCTGCCAGAGTAGAAAATTGCTGACCTTTTTTCAAAACGGAAAATTCTCGAATATAATTATCTGTCGCATGGAACAAAATGTCTTCCTTTTTCTGAAACATACAGTAAATTTTACGTAAGAATTTTTCTCTTTCTGGCTGATAAATTACGATCATGCAGTGAATTTTTATCAACTATAGTTGTAGCCTCCCGTTTCATGGTTAATCAACAATTATCTTTTTGTTTTCTATAATTTATTTACGAGCATAAATATGCTCGTAACATCGACATACAAAAAAAGATGAATTTTTCGCCGAGTCAAATTATTAATATTCTTCACTTATGCGTTTGGTGGGCACAAAACCAGCGTGACCAACAGAACAAGTAGCTGCATCCTTTTTTCATAAGAACCGGCAAAAGATAGCCCAGGCACAATGTTCTTAGTTTTTCCCGATTCCAGACGCAAAATAATTACATAGTCTGTTTCTTATCATAAAGTCTTTTATGCGAGATACAATATAAAGGTTTGTGTCTCAAAAAGAAAAAAATCCCAATACACAGAATAATGCATACATATCGAATTAGTTTACTGCAGAAATTAAACAGTATTTTGATGAAATTCATATTAAGTTAAAGCAATGACAGGCTATCTTCCATTCCAATGGGAGACGATGGTTTGGTCGATGCGTGAAACTGACTTGTGTTTTATCTAATGGTTTACTTTATGCAGCAAACTAATCCTATATGCACATATGAATCTGTATATTGCTTATTTCAGACACCCTGTACATTACCATAATAAATCTATATATGACAACATGCAAGATAGGGTTTACCATTAATTACATGATTCATTATAGGTAAATTAGCTTTATTTAAGTGCAAAAATTCGAGTAACTGAATATTTGGTTCAGAAACACAGTTATCAGAGATGTCAAAAAAAGGCTATACCAATATTATAGCATTTGTAAACTTGCAAATGCATAAAGTCCCGTTAGATCAACTACAGTCATCAGAATTGTCCTGTACATTTTACGTCAGCCTCAGTTTGCTCTTATTTAGTTCTATTTTTTGTTCTCATTACCTTGTTTCTTATCAAATATAAAAAAGAATGTATTTTGCACTAGACACGTCAGGGGTTGTAATAATAAATGTATGCAGTTAGGAACACAGTCAATACTATACCAATTCATCCCAATGTGTCCAGTGAAGTACATTGAGTGTTTGGTCGGTGGGAACAAATACGGTGCAAAATGAGCAGTTTTTAAAGTTGCCCGTAAGCTTATGTTCCTGTATAAAATGAAAATAAACAATTCAGCATTTTGCGAGAGCCAGGATGGCAGTGCAAGGGGCACCCTATTTTTCCGTCACTGTATTTATGTTTTTGCATATTTATTCTCAAAAAAGTGCTTTAAACTTCCTTCGAGCAATAAGCGATGAGACTTAACATATATTTTGAACAAGGGTTTGAACAAAAAAGATAGGATGAAAATAAGGAAATTTCTTGTCCAAAAATTATGAAAATCAATAAATGCCATGAAATACAAAAATATAAAATCAGCCTTAAAAAATAATATTTTGTCAAAATTATTCCTTACTTCATGACATGGAAGACGTGATTGAAAAGATTTGAAAAGATACTATACCTCAATTTTTTTACAAAACTGAGAGAAACTTTTTTTTTCTTGTACGCAAAGAAATTCATACAAATCAGATTCTTTGGTGACATTCCTCCAAGCCACATCTGGCACCAACACCTACGAACAACGGCGAGTACACAAATATGGCAAAAAATGAGATATTTTATTTAATTCTCAACTATAACATATAATACTGGGGCCGGTTTTACGAAGCCTGCATAGCCTTATCCATTGGGTAGCAAAACTCTTCAAACTTGCAAAAAAGGTGTTTATATTTTTCTTACAAAAAAAAATTTCGTGATCTTCGAAACAATATTTCACTTCAATAATTGTTCAGTTCGAATCTTATATTCTTTGCTTTTTAATAGGTTTTATAAAAGCTTAAAAAAACTTGCTATCTAATGGATAACGTTATCAAGGCGTTGTGCAACCAGCCCCTGCATAGCAATACCACAATACATGCAAACATGAGTGAATAAAGACTGTTATTGCTCAAGTCCATAAGAAGCCTTGGACATGTACAGTAAAAAAAGACAAAAACCTTATTTTTCCTTAAACTTATCTGAATTGCTTACTTTCTACGAAATGAACAAATCAATGAACAAATGAATCAACGAATGAATGAATGAATGAACGAATGAATTTTGATAAAAAACAAGTACAAAAGCAAAGCATTCACGCTGTACACAAATATGATGAATATGATGCAAATTTGGTTTTTTGGCAACCCATGCAAATTGTTTCGCCAAATATAATTTTGAAAAACCCGTTAAGCATAATACAAAGTGTGAAGTCCACAAATTTTGAAACTGGGTCATGCCATCTAATGGAAACACAGTTATCGTGTCTTCCAAATCACTTACTTTATCAACAATGTGAATGATACCATTGGTTGCTTTGATATCTGGCTTTATAATCTTTGCACTGCCTCCAATGAGTGGCTAGAAAACACCAATAAACATCGCGTGTTGGATGGAGTAAACATAAGAGCCAAAAGCTTAGAGCTAGTATACTTATTAACGAAGCAGTGCAATTGCGCACGCATATTCAAAGTGAAACAAGCAGCTGGACTGTATTTTTCAAGTTAACAGTGGATAACATGTCGTCCAGCTCTCCCGGCATTTATCGCGATAAACGAGAAAATTCCAAAAGAGAAAAGAAATACGATCAAATACCTATCAAATTGATTACATACAAAGATGTCTGACGCATGGAAGAATAAATGTGATTTCAGGCATCGTGTTATTAGCCCTTTACAATCTGTTGGTATTAAAATGCAGCCACGGTGATCAGGGCCGTACCTAGAACGCTAATTGGGGAGAAGGGGGTACTTATTCATATATTCAGTTGTGCCCGACTGATTTCTTCAGAAAGACAAATCACTTTCAGCAAGTTACGTTCTAGCTACGGCCTTGACGGAGATAATTAAAATGGACGGTTCCACAAAATGCATCATCAAGTAGACTTTACAGCGAAGACAAGACAGACAGCAAAGAAAATATGAGAAAGCTTGATTGTTCGTAAAATGGCGACACATAATTGTAACATGGCAAAATCATCAGATAATAAATGTTGCCAGCTGGATAGATGTTAAAGAATGAGTCTCACGGTAATGCTTTGCGCGCTTAGCCAACCATAGACAGCCATTTTCGGGGCACCCAAAAATGGCAGCTGTTCATGGTGTACCAATATGTCTACTTCTCCCATACCAACTCTTGTCCATCAACGTCAAAGCGTCAAAGGCAAAAAGACCATATTACAAATTTGAAAGAAAGACCATATTTCACATTTGATTAACAGAATATAATTCCCTAAACTCTGTATCAGATATCGAAAGTTCAATGCAAAAGTAAACACAAGCATTAGGTACAGCGGGACTCATTCTTTAAAGTTAGTTTTTTCAAATATTCCATTTCCCTTGTTCGATATGTCATTTCCAACTACTAACCTCAGCAGATTCCGTATGACTGATCGTAATGTTAAAATCTAGAAACCAGCTCTGCAAATGAGTCAGTGAACGGTTCTTCAAGTCCGAATATGTATATTGACCGGGAGCAGCGTTTACACTAAATGAAATAAAATGACTATAATTAGCATTTCAAAACGATATCATGCTCGTGCTCAATATATTTCAAATGTCTCTCATTATAATTTGTTTCCCTTTATCCAATTAGTAAAACTAAACTATAAGACTCTGTTGTAATCTATTGTACAGTATATTCAGAAAAGACATTTTCAAAGGCAACGAGAGTAAGAAGTACCAACTGCGCAATCGTAGAGAAGACCGATTGGTTAGAGTGTATCCAATTAAGATGCTACAAGAAAACTATCGGACGCTGTAACAGTCTATTGTACAATTTAAAGGAGACATTTCAAGAATGACAGTAAGTCGTACCACAGTTTATACAAAAGCCGCACGGAATTTGCTAACGTCATTCGGGCAGTCGAGCTTTCGCTCAACGAATGTGAAATCGTTTCAAATGAAACGCATCATTACCCTCCAAAAACGAAGAAATTCCAGAATGAATCCAACAGACGTTGGGCTGTTTCATTGGCATTCTTGATGGCATCATCCGACGGCAGGAAAAACGTTAGAGATTCGTTACGGATCATGTACCGCAGGAGATTATATTTCTTTAAAATCAAAGAAACTTGTGTAACAATTTCAGAAAACGTCGACTTCATTTAACAGGGACAAATCTAACTAGTATGACATGCGCCAAATAGATCGTACCCCGAAGCGGGAACGTTGGAAGATCGATAATTAAGAGAGGGAAGGGGTATTCAATTATACACGATCTGCCACATTAAGTTCCTTCAAAATCTATTATTACATAAAGGAACATGCCTCCCTCTTCTTAATAAAATATCAACCAAACTATAATCAAAGCCAGGCGCCGAATCACGCATGTGACATGAATTCACAGCATGGTTTTCAGCTTCGAGAAAGAATTTGTATGCGAACCCATATCCCTTTGCTCCCTCTATATCCACCCATGATCTCGTATCGACTTACCGGCCTTACAACCAAAAAATTTGCTATTTAATGCTTCGACAATAATTTAAGGCCAGTGAGTTTATCTTGCATGTGAAAGTGCACTTACCGTTATATATTTTGACATAATCCGTAGTTTAGCCTCTCTTTTGACTTTCTACAGTAAAATAGGTAAACAGCATAACTCGAGAAAGTACATACACAACAGTCTCAGCATAAGGGGTAGCTTCCCTGAAGTGTAATTTTCATTCGGGCGTACATCTAATTCTAACGTATATTTAAAGGCTATTAAAAAACGAAGATCTCAACAAACAAATTGCGTAAAAACGTATGTTTCCCATCTTTTTTTGACCATGTTCTTGGCTTAATAGAAACACGACCCTCAAAGGTTTCGTCGAGCATAAGTTAACAGATCGCTCAAATAGTTAATAAAATACAAATGCTTACTAAGGAAAGCGTGGGACGACACGTAATTCCATCGCCATGATATTCCGGATGGCAAATGCAATTTCTTTCTCCAGGTCCGGTCTTCACACACGTCGCCTACAACGACGTTGATACAAACAATTGCTACATCGTGTTGTAAACACATGGAAACAGCGTAGACAATAAACAGAAAGGCCACTCCACTGTTTTTTGTGCGTCTTATTACGCATAAAGTTACCATAGTAACAAACATTAAGATGCACGATATCACGAATTGGAACACTGAGATGGCTGCAACTGCATCAGTAATGCTACCAAATGTACGGCAACAAGTTGCACAGCGAAGTGAACTTACTGTTTATTCTTTAAAATGCGCCATAGTTAATAATTTTGTAAAGATTACAAAATAAGCTGAAAATACAGCCGCCATGGAAGCTTTCGTGTTGCATCTCGGGTGATTTAGTTGCCTTGAAGCAGGTTAGTACATGTATCCAAGATTGTGGGAAGAAGTAATTACATGATCTTCCGAAACTTTTTAAAGAAATTAATTCGCGAAACACCCAGTCATTGGTAATATGATAAAATAATCCCGAGGTATTGCGCATTTATGAAAAAAATTGATTTTATGTCCTCAAAATTATCATATCAAACAGAGGTATAAGAAATGCCGTCACCAGTTCCCTCAAACTTAGACACAGGCGATTTTAGACTAGTACCACGAACTTAGCTACAAGCTGGATCTTAATCAGTTTCCACAAACTTCGATACAAGTGGCTTCCAGTTCCCTTAAACGTAGACACGGGCAATTTCTTAACTAGTTTGCTGTAAAGGAAACTTTCCTAATCAGTTCTCAAATTTTAAAAACAGTTCTTTCGAGTTCCATCTACATACGATTGTTAATTCGAACGTAAAAGATGGCATCAGTGATGACTTTTTTTAAAGAGTTTCTAGCCCTGGAAAATAAAATTGCCATCAAAAAAGGCACAATTGTTCGTACCGAGAAATGCGTGACCATTTACTGGGTTTTATTTCATACAAAAACAGGCAAAACCTTACCAACGGTGAACATTTTCCATTGAGTCTTAAACACGGATTATTTTCCTGACACTTCGTACCATCACCATCATAGCCTCTGTTGCATGTACATTTTACCTGTGAAGACGAAAATGACGTGTGAGCGACGATGGAATCATTTTCTTCTCGATTTGAGTTCGTGAATTTAAATGCAAAAAGTCAATTCAGTCAAAAATATGTCAAAAAAAAGTTTAAAAACCAATCCTATCAAATATTTCAAAAGCCAAACCTATAGGCCATCACTTATGAAACTCAATATCTACGTAGAAGAACAATTTAGCGGTGCATATCGTCATGTTTGCCACCTTTGATGATGACGGCTAGCGTCATTCGAAACTTAAGAATAACCTAGGGTTCTAAATCATTGGCCAATCACAGGGTCGGCGGAGCAACATATGAGCTGCGGGGTCTTCAATTCTACTATAATGTCTTCAGTATAATATCTCTTTTGTTTTGCAATTGCAAAAAGTGAGGGATTTCAGCCTCCAAGCCCCCCAGTTCCGGCGTCCCTGCATCATTTACTCATGCTATGCTAATACTTTGCTGTTCACTGACTACAAAACAATATATTTCTAAAGAAATCAATCGCTACGTGGCCCTCAAATTTAGATAGCACAAAATTCGGACCGACTACGTTACTCCGTTTGATTATAGAACATAGAGTTTACCAAAATAGGCAAATGATCCAACCTGTGCTGGGCCGGTGAACGTACATTTGGCGTTGCCATGACAATGACCCCTCGATGGCATTATGCAGTAATTGATTGGTACGCAATAAAAGCCGTCACCAGTCCACCCGACATTACAGGTACACGTGTTTTGGCCAGGTCTCGTTTTCCTACAGATTGCCTAAAGGCGACGAATATTTCATAGTCAATGCCAACATTACTTCAAGCAAATGAAAGAATACAACAATTACGCTACAGTTAATGCTCGCGGAATAAGCTAAAATTATTTTCTCTTACATTTTGATGACACCCGCCTCTATCCTTTCTCAGACATGGATTTATTTCGTAACAACTTGAGCTGCCGACTTTCCGGTATCCAGGCAAGCATACACAGCTATCGAAGAGTAGAAATGGACATTTATTAATCAACAATTATCGGATGAGGTTGAGCATGATATCAAGAACTATTCAGACCGAGGTCAATGTTATCTGGGGAAGCGAAGCTGAAAACATTGAGCGAGGTCTGAATAATTTCTGTTATCATACGAAAGCCGAATTCAATAATTGTTTAATTATTCACCATAATTAGCTGAAATATTATTAAAACTTATCAATGTAAAGAATTTTCAAAACCTCCGCTAATTTGTCCTTGTCAGACGGACTACTCAAGTTCTTGTTTAAAAATCTTGTAAATATGCTCGAAGCTAGCTTTTATTCAAAAGCTTTTGCATATCATTTTTAGAAACTGTGACAAACCTCGCTATGTTTTGTGATTTTTCAAAACCGGTTTTTAATGGCGTAAACAATTGTAGAAACTATTACTTGTAGATAGGGCGTCATAATAAAAAATATCAGGAATTATTCACAGGTATCGACCAATCAAAACGGAAATACTTTAATAATTGGCTCTCGATTTGAAATTCAATTTCCTCCACCTCGAGATATCTTCGCATAATATAATTTGTTATTCATTATATAAATAACGATACTATAGTGTAATTAATTATGTATGAGACTGTTGCAAGGCTATGGCATTAGGTGAGACCATTGAACTAAAATACACGGAACGCTACCTGTAATAGAAAAGTCTGATAAATTCTTGAAGCCAAATTTTACACCCAGACACGCGTGTGTAGTCTCTTAATTTTCACAATCTGGAAACATTACACACTCGTGTCTGTGTGTAATCTCGCGTGTCTGGGTATAAGATTTGGCTTTAATTATTTGCTTCAGGTAGCGCTCCATGTATTTTAGTTCAATGAGTGAGATACAACTTTAAAAATGTAGGTTATGCTGTATAGTAAAGGATTTTGTGATAACGAGTATGATGTTAAATAGGTTAAACTTTTTGACAACAGCAGTGACAACAGAAAATGTAAAAAATAACTCTTAAAATCTTACGTCGGCTTAGAATTCTGAAGGTAGCATCGTCCATGCGCATGACACAAAGAAAACTTAAGACGGCGACTAGATGCACGATAGCAAGGTTTAAGGACAAGCCCACAGTCCTTTCCGCTGTACCTTCTTTTACAAGTACCGGGAACACAAAAACCGTTGCCCTTAGGGCCGTTGTCGCAGGTGCCATGAACACAAGAGCAATCTACAAATAAATAAAAAGATTGAAAATTTTCGAAGATCAAAAATTTTCGAGAATGATGACAAAAATTTTCATTTTTGATGAATTCTAATCGCCCTTTCACAAAAAATCTAATCGAAGGCATAAGACAAACGTTTGATTGAAACGTCCCGATATTTGTGTATCGTTTTTTATGCATAAATCATTGTATTTATAAGTTTAGAAATGACACAATGATGAGCCAAACGAGAGTACTAAAATATGGCAAAGACGAAGCAGATGCACGAGGCGAGTTCTGTTTAAAATAAAAAAGACTCCCAAAATCAATCGTGCTAGATTATGATTAGGAAAACGTTCGGGGTTATGGTCGGGCCTGCAGTTACGTGGCAGGGTATTCTTTCATTACTCCACAAATGCACATTTGCCTGTTAAAGTACGCTTCACTTTTTTTACATAAGCTGTTTCAAACATTTGATGAAACATTAAAAACCAATTTTGATGAAACAACTTGATTTCATGACTTTGTTCCACTACTTGGCTCTAGTCTTGTCTCAATAAATTAAGAAATACTTGGTTTGTGGCAAGTAAATCAAATACTGCTTTGAAGAGAGAATTTGCAATAATAAATGGCAATGATATCGGTAGTTATAAAAACTGTTTTCAACCAAAACTAAATGACACTAGTAACGTTCGTTTTCATTTCAGTAGTTCTTCTGCCTGAAAAAGAGCAAATAGCTACCATAGTGAATAGTCAAAATAATAAAGTAAGAGCTCTTAAAAGAACTGTTTGAAACCAGAACGCTAACCCAACAATTCTAAGAGAATACTAAAAGAACTTTTTTTACAGCTGAAAGACACCAAGTGAATATCGTTACCGTATTATTTTGACCATTTACCATGGTATTTGCTCTTTTTAAAACAATCTTTAAATTTTTCACGAATACAAAGTCTCTATTCTTCTGCTTTGATTTTTCACCTAATAAGGCACATAACGAGAATTCGGCCGAATTGCATCGCGCCATTTAATCATCTCAATTTTGCTTTTCAGCAGTTCTTTTTAGAAATAGCGAGGTTATGGATATTTATACTTAAGCAAATACCCTCTTCTGGGCAATTGACAAGCACAAATTCGGCTCTTACAATAATTCTTATGTAGCTGTGAGTCAAATATACTACCAGGGGCTGGAATGTCAAGAAGAACAACCAATGACCATCACCATAGGGAACCGGGGCAGGATTAAAACCAAAAACAAACTTAATAGAGCTAGCGTACAACTTTTTTACATGCAGAAGTTGGTTTCATAAACTGTTGTGTGTGTAATTTTTGTACGTTTTCAAAATTATATTTATTGTGTTGAAGCCTATAATACCAGGGGTCTGGAACGAGTTTTCGTTGTTTTTTACAAGGAAAGCACACCATTTTCGTACTTATCTGTTTTAAAATATTGAGTCAAACTTGTCAACCTACAACATTTCCTGACTTCGTACAGAATTCACTTACTTCTTTTACACTCCAATCCAAACGTTCTGTTGTCTTTGCAAAGCTCGCAAGCAGTTCCTGCAAAGCGAAGATTGCACTTACAGATACCAGTCTCACTGGAGCACTAAAAACATAATTTGAGCAAAATAACCAAGTTAAAAAAACTTCATTAACACCCACGACAATCATTAGCATGTACAACTATACTAGTTGAAAAACAAACGTCGCGATTGTTTTCAAAGAGAGTGTTCCGCATTTATACTGCTATACTTTATCATCCTACGTAAGGAATATATTGTGAATTAAAAGTAGTAAAACATTACAAAGTAATTTGTAACGGTAAAGAGTTACAATTTGGTAGTGCAACTTATCCTTGTAACTAGTTATATACATTACAATTAAATGAGCGTAAAACTAATAGCTAGCGGAACAAAAAAAGTAGCTTCTACGGCCCAGAAAACAAGCAATTCAATTCCAAACATTTCTGTTCTATGTTTTTATGTATTGTAAACAAAATGAACGCCGCAAAACGGAGCACAATACATTAATGATATTCGCACAGAGTTTGGTTCTTTTGTACGCTCTGTGCACATAAAATCTCCAAGCATGCAGTATACTAACTATAGCGAACGCAGTTTGCATTCGAATGGTAAAGCAGGGGCGTAGCGAACGTGGGGATCAAGGGGGTTCCAGACCCCTATTGTTCTGTCGGAAAAATTTGTTCATCTATCGGTAAATTTTCTCTAAATTTCAATACATTTTATATAACTACTCCCAAACCAAGACCATACCACGCCCACCTTGAAGGTAAATTTGACGCTTTGCCCACCCCCCCCCCCAAAAAAACAAACATAGACTTCACTACACCTCTGGTTAAATCTATTGATCACTTACCTTTCCGTTTCCAAAACATGGATTGCCGATAGGACCCGGACAGGGAAGACAGTCACTCCCATAAAAACCTTCACAGCACTTCCTTCTCTATAATCCGTAAAATTAACACGTCTTACGCAACTTCAACAACGTACCATTTACATAAATCGAGAAAATTGGCATTTCCCCATGGATATACACATACCTTAGGTTTACATACAGCTCTACAACCAGAATTTTTTGCATCACTGAACCCAGTATTTCTGTAGTAAGAACACGTCCGAGTTTCTCCCTGTTGTAAGAATATTAGGTATCAGTAACAACTTAAACTCTTTCCTAAGATACATGAGGATATCTAAAATATCTTAAATAAAAGATCTAAAATATTTTACTAAGAAGCTATCAATATGGAGGGTCACGACATGGAAAATTTAAAATCATGGATCAGGGATGCCAATATGAACAGTCTAGTGCATTCAAAATTAATACGTAAGTGTCAGGAAAACTATACTTTTACACATTCTTTTGTTCCGCCATCTTTTTTTTATCAAAAGCAAAAACTATAGTTGCTCGTGAAATGTTGACGAAGCATGCGAGGAAAATGATTCGTTCTCAACATTCCTGTCTTACATAAAGCTATGGTGAAATGTCAATACTTCCTAGATTCCGTTCACCCGCCTGCGGGGAACATTTTTGAAACTAATCAGTGTAGCTCGTGTTGATCCATCTTCCAAAACTATAGCTGGTTTCATGCACTGTTCGGGGACTGGGTACTGTCGTGGAAAAAAATTTTTACTGTGAACTAAATTTCATGTTTAAAACAATGAACGACTTCAAAAAGTAAGAACACTTAAAATAATTCAGCTAGGTTGTGAAAATCCTCAGACGATCGAAACGAATGTCTGTAAAAGTTTTTGGTGAACAACAACAACGCATTCATGAATTTTAGCAGTGTATAAATATAAGCTATAAAACGAAACAAAGTCCGAAGATAATTTTCATCTTTAACTCAGTATTTCAGATAAAAGAAAGGACAAAATAGACTATAGTGTTATTTCGAATTTATTACAAACATCTGTCAAAAATATCCGTGAAAATAAGATATAGTGATATTTCGAATTTAATAAAAAAATCTGTCTGACGATGAATTTGTAATTTGAAATATCGTTATATCTTATTTTGTCCTTTCTTTTATCTCCTTTCATATTTTATGAAATCATCGGCTGGCAATGGCTTTATATTGTAAAAACTAACTGATTAAAATAACAAAAAAATTTTGGTTACTTGAATGCACCCGAGAAAACTAAATTTTTATGATTGTTTTAAACATTTTATTTTGGTTATTCATAATTGGTTAAATCAACCACACATAATGGTTACTTAATAATGGTCAATTTATAAACAACCATTGCTCATAAATTAGCTTACCGTGGGAACATATTCGTTGGGACATCGTGGATAAAGCGCTGTCAAACCACAATCCCGACATGGACCCTATACAACAATACACAAGAATTTTGTCAAATTTTGAATCAGGGGGGAGGGGATGGAAACGAAGATCGATTAATAACTTCCGTCGCTCTTGTGGTCGTGAATTTATAATTTACTTTGGAAAGACGAAAAAGCTCTTTCACTTACAACCACAGAACACGAAATATACAGAAATGCCAGTCCATTGACAATTTTATATCTTATTATGCATATGATTACCGAAGTGACATCCGGTCGTTTGCCTTTTTTGACCATCAAACATGATGAAATGGCTAACCGCAGCCAGTAATATATATAAAATACAGCACAGAATTGCATAGCAAAGTTGTCCGACTGAATAGGTTGGTTGGTTGTTACGTCACGGCCGCCATGTTGGTTGAATTCGACAAAGAATTTTTCTCGTCGACGTTTTAAATTTCAACCAACATGGCAGAGGTCGCCGTCATTTTACAAACCACCTACAATCGTTACGCTGTGAGCTAACTACATGTTTATTCCTGCAATAGAAACTTTTCTCTGTTCACTCACTGAAAAAACGAAAGACTTCTAAAGAAATGAACAAGATAATGTCGAGTCTGATGTCGATTTCATTTTAGAAGCAAGATTTGACGTTCTTACGATTTTGTTCGAGCTTTGTCTCCAATGAATAGAAACAGAAATTAAAAACAAATTTACCATGAAGCATACATTCTTCCTATTGAAGTTGGAAATTTCCCGTTTTTTTTGTTGTACAGGATTTATTTTGGGAGTATCCCCCGAGATCGGATCGGTATTTCATGGATCATTTTTGTAGTTTAATGTCGACAATTCATTAAAAGAGCTTCCTAAATTGAGTCTCTTCTCTTCGTAACAAACAAATAACTTTTTGTAGCAGAGAAAATTTGTAATAATTGAAACCACTAAGAAAGAATACATTATTCATACCGAAGATCGGAAGAAAAGAGAAAGTGCTCTTAACGTAAATGAAATAACATAGTATACAGAATATTATTCTTTCAGAAAGACCCCTTTCAATAGGAAAAAGTTTCTCCCGTCTTTTTAATGCTCACTCACATGCAGTTACAAAATTTTATGCGTGAGCGCTAGGTACGAAATATTGTTGTAATTATCATGGTCTCCACATTGAATAAAATCACCTTCTCGCATTTCCTCGCTGGAATGATCGGAAAAGCGAAAAAAAATTAAGACAGTATCACTTCTCTCAACATTTAAAATTCAGTCCTTGTTTTATGCTATATAGCTATACTTACTAATTTAGTCCTATTATCACAAAACTTTTGAATGATCGGAAGAACAAACAGTGGCAGTAATACGTTATCGGCGAGATGAAGATAGCCATCTGACGCTATGTTGTTGCTGTTTATGAGCCTTGAAACGTTGCCCAGAATCACCGATCCCTTTAAAATCAAAAACCTTGCAGGTGAATAAACACAAGTCAAACCCACCCAATGTTGATGCATTTTGATCAAAAGCAATAACGATATCTATCCAGGGACCAGATGTCTAATTGGAGATTTCCATTAAAGCCTAGTATCAAGTACCATATTTCCTTTGTTTAGCCCCCTGTGAGGGTATTAGTTTAGAACTTTCAAGTGAGGGATTATATAGCTTTTCACGCAAATTTACTAACGCTTACTAATTCACGTAACTCCATTCAAGTGAGAGCACAAATGGATTTTTTAAAAAACTGTAACACGTGACTATAATTTTGTCATAAATTTTGACACAAAGCAAGCGACTATTCAAGTGGGGGACGATGAGAAGGGGGGGAGGGAAGAGGTAAAATGAAGCCGGGGGCAAAATAGAGGAAATACGGTGTTAATTTACACCGTGAAGTATCTCTGATGAAATGCTACGCAGCTAACGAAAACTTTAACACAGGCGGACTGACGTTCTCATAAACGTTTTCTCCAAAAAGAAATATTTGGGATGACCCTTCCACTTTGGAAAATTTTCTTTAGTGGATGGAAGTGTGTTGAATCACATGCATAGCAAACTAGCTAAAAGCCTAAAAGCATGATCGCTTCAGTTTCTTTTCCCACCACATTAAATCGTCAACCGTGGATATTCCCAAACACGGGATAAATACGCAGCTGCCAAACGGATGACATCACAAATTAATCCATAATTAGCAATATGAAGCCATGCAAGATACCGTTTATAGATTGATAAATATTGACACACTAGATAATCATTTCTGAGTAGCTAAAATACCTTTTCATTAACCGTCACAGAAACCGTCTCTGGTGCAAGCGAAGTCAGAGAAGACAGTCGAGAAATATCGATAACACCAAACTAACACAAATAGAAACACGTTTTAGATAAATATATGTATAAAAGTCAAGCCAAATTAAAAGTTGACCGTGCTCTACCTTTGAAGGGAAGACATGATTTTTTATAATAGCCTCGAGTTTCACACGGCCCTGTTTGAAAGAAAAATTCCTTTAGAAGTGAGTGATACAAAGATTCACCTAAGGGGTGACATCAGTGTTTATGACACGCTATTTTGCAACGCAGTTTTCCGATTGCTTAAAAAAAACATTTAAAAGCATTTTCATCAGTCAAATGTGTAAGTTCGCCTCTTTCTACAGATGTTTGTTCACTTTACTAATATCCTCACTATGACATCAGTATCACATTGCTGAATGACATTTTAGAATTCTGGACAAGACATCAACGTTTTATTCACAAGCAAAATAAATAAATAGATTGGTTGATGATTACGGAAATATACTTTCGTATTGGATAAGAATTTCACAGAAACTGTCGACGAAAACTGACTTTTCCGAAAGCTAAAAAAATATTATGTGGTCTCATAGTGATGTTATTTGCATAAAGTAAAAGGTTTGATACGGGTTTTAACAAAATATTCACTTTAATCAATTTACGTTGTACATATGCCATTGCACTGTACATTGTAAATGGTTTGTCTCGAAAAGAATACAATTCTGTTGAAATTGTCGTTTTTGTCAGTGGCGTATCGAAGTCGTTGATCGAGGGGGACAGAAATTTATCTAGCCATATTTCAATCCGTAGAAAACAATGGATTTCAAAGGAACCTAATACGGCAGACAACGCACATGTGAATTGCCTTCATCTCTAAAAAAACTATCGAGTTTGCTACGCCACTGTATGGTTCCAGTACAGATAAAAAGAAACATTGGTGCCGAATCGCAAAGTGTTTTGGTACATAGTGTTTTAAATCGCAGACTTTTATCGACTAACTGTCCACTCGCAGTGTACAGACTCGTGAATGAATCGCATTCAATAAAAATAAATGATCGAAAAGCCTACTGTGGGTGATTGTAGGTATGACATGGTTTCGTTGTCCAAACGTTCGAACGCTTCGTTCACCGGGGCAATCACTGTCGAACCATTCGAAGAGGTTTGAAAGACAGACGTCATACGTGCTATCTGAAAACAAAACAACAAAAAACAATCAATTGGGGAAAAGGCTTTGACACATTGGATAAGTCAGGTGACGTGGTACAAGTAACGCCTGTATTGTAAATATTCGCTTACAATCACACTCACTAAGCGAGGCTCGAAACATTCTTCTTCCTTCTCTTCGTAACAAATAAATAACTTTTTGTAGCAGAGAAAATTTGTAATAATTGAAATCATTAAGAAAGAATACACGTTTGTAAATGTAGATCGTCCAGGTTGGTATAGTCCTGAGAAGGACTGTTTTTGTTGTTGTTAATGGTTCAAACCATTTACTTTAAGAAAGCATACATTATTCATACCGAAGATTGGAAAAAAAGAGAAAGTGCTCTTAGCGTAAATGAAATAAAATAGCATACAGAATATTATTCTTTCACAGAGACCCCTTTCAATAGGAAAATTATCACGTGCTCTGCTATGTACATTTTTGTTTGACCTTGTTTAGGCACTGGTAAAGTATTTTATTTTTTTATTTCCAGTTCAAATTATTCGGCCGAGTGAAAGACATCAACAATATGTTGTCGGTCGTTTTAAGTAAATCTCGGCCGTTACCTCGACAAGCTCTTTGAATGTTTGAGCTTCTGGTAGATCGCTGATCATCTGCCAAAGGGTTTTCTTAAAAAATAGTAATATGATATATTATCAGTAAAAAAAGCAAATACCCATGAGTTAAAAGAAATTGCAATTAGCTTTTTCATTTGCTTCATGTCGTGTCTATATACTAGCAAAATACATAATTTCACTTTCGACAAAGCAAATTTGTGTCGGTCGCCTTCAACGTATTGAAGTAAACGTAAACAGCACCAATCAGTTTTAAAATTCTCCCTAGGATTGGTTTATATTGGTTTTTTAACTTTCTTTCGACTTATTTTTGATTGGGAGTTTTGCTTTTCGATAACTTTCAATATAGCGTCGTTGTCTCACCTTGAGAGTGGACCTACTGTATATTCTAGTACTACACTGTGCATATACGCATCACCATTATAATGCAAAAATTAACAGGGAACATTTTGGGCTTAATTCTCGTTGTAGGTTTTCAATATGTATATAAGATCAGTGACCTACAAACATGGTCACATTTTTTTCACGAAAATGAAACATTGAAAACTTTGAATTAACAATTTAACATTTTCACGACAATTATGGTGACAACTTGGCTTAAATTTATTTTAGGAGATTTGTGAAACACTCAAAAATAGAAACCGGTGGACAAGCACTATTCAGGCAGCACGCAAACATTTTCTGAAATCAGTTGCATTGGAAATCAGTTGCAGGTCGATAGACGAAAAAACTTCGGTGACGAAGGAAATAATGCTCTTCTGCAGCTTTGTTCAATAAATATGTTATCTGTAAACAATTTAGTCGAGGATAAAAAATCCTGACGCTTTATTTTATTTTTTCACCTGCGCACAACACTGGTCATTTTATCTGATAGAAGTTATAGAACATACCGACGTTCGTGAAGTTTTGGTCAAGTCTGGTTTCCATGCGACACCATCGATCACGTGGATGACACCATTTGAAGCAAAAATATCCGGCGACAATATATTGGGCTTTTCTGAGCGATTATTCAGCTGATAAGACAAACGCCTCTGCAAAAGAATCATATCACTTGCCACCCATTAAATAGCAAAAGTTAAAGAAAACAATTTGTAAAAATCTAATTGCGTCATCGCAACGGTTTAAAGTTTACTGCATTGAATGTCATGGACGAATGTATCTTTAAAGTGAACAGTTTGAACACGAGAGTGTCGTTGCATGTTTGTAGATGTGGATCGTCCAGGTTAGTGCAGTCCTGAGAAGGATTGATGGTGTTTGTGTTGATTGACGTTTCAATAATTTTCGCGGTGAAATTCTTCTTCAGAGTCATCTCACTACACCTACTCTAAGGTGACAGACCTTCACAGGACTGCACTTACCTAAACGATTTGCATCTACCCAAATGGAATGTATCTATCTAATTCTTTAGATGCAAAATACGAATTGAGAAAACTGAATGGCGAACTTACATCCTTGGCCACCGACACCATGGCCTGAAATCCCTTTAAAGTGGTCAGTTGGCCATTTTGTTGTAGCAAGCTCGATGGTAAAAACGCAGCAGCAGAGTGTGCCATGACTAAATCATGCACCATCTGTGAGTCCCCAATTATGGCGTAAAGCTAAACGTTTGAACAGAAGAAAGTGTGTTTAGTCGCCTGCGTATAAATTTAACGCAGCAAGTGACCCGATAGTCTACTCGCAGATACACCGAGCATAATATCTTATAAAATGTGCTTAACAATATAAGCGAACTGGTTGAAGAATCAAGAATTGCTGTGGGTTTACACGAGCTCAAGCAGAGCTATGCAGATGCTTGTATCACCTCACATGTTTAATTTCTGACGGTTTAGAAGAGTTCCAGCATAGCTACGCAGATGCTTGTATCTGTCCACATATTTTGATTCCGATGGAAACAAAATTAATAAGTTTGATAATGAAATAGAATGATAATGTTGACACATGTCATAGATACTTTAGTATAAAATAAAAGTCGAGAAATTGATTACATTTTGTTTTGATCGAGAACATGCAACTTAAGTAACGTCGTTTACTTTTTGTTGAAGACTCTTTGATTAGTGCATAACATCGAACCAGAAAGCACAAATAAAAGTGTGTGTGGGTGAGGTGCACAACAGAGTACTAATTTGCCTGTTGTATGCATTAAATACAAACGAAAAATCAAAGTTTCAACATTGTAAAACGTCTTAAAACTGATACAAGGAGGTGGTCATACTTTGGTTTTTATACATGCATGTAGATAGAAAACGTAATATGAGAGCTTGACAGAAAATAAATGATGCCGTCACTGTCATGTAGGAAAATGAAAATTGTTCGTCTTATCATCTTTTTCTATCTCAGCAGGTATTGTTTATAACAAAATACGCTAACGAAGAAAAATTGCATAAGGTTCTTGAGCGATTCTTTAGAAGCCCACTTCGCTGCAACGTAGATACGTATGTTCTGTAGCTAAAATAAGCCCAGAGTAATGCACTGACGGGTAATTCTCTTTATAATATAACAAAAGCAAAACGTGTGCTCTGATTGGTCGATGCCCGTGTTTGGAATGGGCCATCCAAACACGGAAATTGAAATGGCTGTCGTCGGTATGCTGTCGTGAGAATTTTCAACATACCTGAAAATTACGGTTTTCTTAATCTTGCGGATTAACTTTCTTAATCCCTTCAATCTCGCGTGTTTGGATCGGGAAATCCAAACACGGAAACTGTTTCGCAATTGTTCACTTATGCTCGTACACAAATGAGAAAACAAGGAGGTATTCTTCAACTTAGCTTACATCCCGACTAGTAAATGCCTTGTTCAGTCCATCGTCTGTTGGAAGGAAAACGGTGAAGGGCCCTCGTTTGGCGAAGGCCAGCGTCAAGTCTGCATGATGTTTGATGATGGTCTGGATATTTCTTAATTTGTTCTTGTAAGGGCCTGTCGCATGTAAATCTATAACTTTCTGAAATATAATAAAATATCACGTTAATCTTTATAATAAATAAAATATCACGTTAATCTTTATCTTAAACAAGCCAATTTTAAGATACTGTCATCAGTGGCGTAGCTGGTCTTCAGTAACCGATCATTCTTCAATGACGATGCAAAGCAGTCTTAGGTAGCCGATTTCCTGGCTTAGAAAATGATGCAGTGCTAGCTAGCTTCGACTACTGAAGGGGCCAATATTCATACATGCATTCTATGATCCGCATAGTATTGAAATTAGTTTCTCCTTTTAATACGTATTTAATGAAAAACCTATTTATTTCAAATCAGCGCAAGCACAGTATAGAAACATAGAGTAGTCTCACTCCACTGTACAACTAGGTGCTGTATATTTAATTAGATTACTTGCGGCGGCTTGCCATCTCAGCGCTCCTATTGGCTAAAAAAGCAATTGACCGGCTGCCACTATGGTAATCGCATACGTAATAAGATATGCGCTACACAAAAAAATTCTATAGAGTGGGACTTCTGTTTGTTTCTATACTGTGGCGCAAGTGCTACATAGAGATACGTCACAATGCGTGCTGGACACAAATCGATCGTTTTCTTCAAATGTGTATTTATGTTTTTTTCGTCGATTCAATAATCATTGACGACCTTCTGCTTTGTATCAATTTAGAAAATACAAAAAACAAGCACTATTTTGAGTCCTTTTTGATCCATGCTTTCAGCAAATGACCACAAATAAAGCACTGGTGACTTCACACGGAAAACCAGTCTCCACTTGCAGAACTAAGAAAAATCCCAGCGTGTAATACAGGGCACCGCAGGAAATTGATAAGTGGAAGGTCCTTATTTTAACATTTGTGTGTTATAAATTTATAAATTAAAATTACAAGAGACTTCAACAGAAATTGATGTGGAACATATGAATAGTATCCCCTCAATTATCAATCTTCCGCGGTCCTTGCAATCGTCATTTTTCGGGGGAGGCGTGGTGTGACTCCATAAACAAACCATGCCGGTGCTACTGCCTGCCAAACAAGATACGTACCTCTAAAATCGATCCATAACAAACTGTTCCGTTCCCAACATAACCATTTTTACAACGGCACCTTCAAATTTTCAAAAGCCATGTTATACAACACAATTTCCTCAAGTTTCACTATAAGCAAAACTCATTTTATTTCTGTATCTGTTCGTGTTTCATCCAAACGAGTTTCCCCAGCTACCTTACTATGTCAACATTAATAATATTACTGATATTGACTCCTTATCATCAAAAATAGTTTCATAATTGTCCTCAATCAACGAAACACACAGGAATGAAGCACTACGGATAATATAGCAAAAAAATTCCAAAAAACATCTTGAGATTACAAAATATGAATCAAAACATTCTGTCTGAGGATGACTTTGAAATAAAGTCGAAAATTAACAGTTCGCTTCCCATCTTGTTTTGATTCACATTTTGTAATCTCAAGATGTCTTGTTTTTTACTATATTTTTTTAAATTGTCGGCTGGTCATGGTTTTTGGTCTAAACTACGGATAATATTACCAATAAGATGAAAATATTTAGAATTAAATACGTCGTTAAAATGTATTCTCAAGATGTTTAGCTTTGAATACAAAAGATATGCGGTTTTGATTTAGAAATTAATTTTTCTTCAGTCACATATTACAGCAAGAATTCACAATCCTTTCAGTAAGCCTAAAAAATCAACCTTGTAGACAGCTGTTTGAAAGGCCACTTTCTATACACTTCTTCTTGAAGCATTTACACGGGGGTGGGGATGACTCGGATATAATCATGAAGGTGGGTGGTTAATTTTCCCGACAAAGGGCGTGGTATTTAACAAGTAAAATCGCTTTTTTAAAAGATTTTCCTACGAAGTTCGTAAGTAATGTTTCACTTTCTTGCACGACAAGTTGCAAAGTTTTTCCCAAAAACAAAGAACTCCTAATTTGGGGGATTGAGCCCCCCACCTCCAAGACTTACAGACCTGAGCGTTTATAGTTTTAGAATGATGAATTATTCGGCATAAATTCAACTAAACATGGTCGTTCTTACTCTTTGACACCAGGAGCTGACATAAAACATTCCGCACCAAAAGTTCGACAGTCGTTCAAGTCACATTCATTGATGATATCACAACCAGCTTGCACAATGTAATTTCCATATCCCGGCAAACAGGAACAGTTTGACTGACAAAAGAAAAAGAAAAAAGTAATTAGTGACGTCGCCTTCTTTTTCTTTTCACACTTGAATCATTCGTAGGTACACAAACCAGTGTCGTACCCAGCTTACAGATTTAGTCGTGCTATGTAAATGTCGATTCATCAAGATTATTCACTTTTTCTCGCAGAAGTAGCGAAGTTTTGAGGGGATACGGAGTTGGAGGAGTTAAAGTAAATGGTTTGAACCAGGGAGTATCGTTACATGTTTGTAGATGTACATCGTCCAGGTTAGTAGAGTCCTGAGGACTGTTGGTATTGATGTAGACGGACGTTTCGACAACCTTAGCGGTTGTCATCTTCAGAGTCAAGTGAGGAGTAAACGTCAGGTTAGCCGTATTTGTTATCTGTTTCTTACGTCATCGTATTGTGTGTACAGAAAATGTGTGGGTGAGTGGGTTTTAATTGTGTATTGATGTCGTGGATTAGTCTAAAGTAATGTGTTAAATGCTTGTTTGTTTGTGTTGGTAATGAGTCGTTTGTAAGATGCCGTTAAGTGTTGTGATCTGTTGAGTGGGTTTTTTTCTAAGTTGGTACACTAACTTTCCAATGTAAGCCATTGTCTTTAGTCAGTGCTGTAAGTAATACATTTTGTCGAGTCCCAATCAATGTTGTGTTTTGTCAGTCGGTGATGTTCGGCAATGTGATTGGTTTTGTCCTGTTTCTTTCTAGCTCGTTTGTGTTCATTAAGTCTTATGTTTAAGTTCCTGCCAGTTTCCCCGATATAGGAGGCGTGGCAATCGGAGCAGTTTGTTTTGTAAACTGCACCTTGTCGTTCGTTGGGTTGTTCTTTCATACGTATATTCCCAAAAATTACCAGACAAATATCCCTATCTAACTAAAATGGAGTCGTATTTCAATTGATGCCATCGATTGCTGCGCTTTTCTTTTAAAACAGCTCTTATATACATACTGCACTCAATGATAAGATCGTTTGAATTGGCTTACACGTCCTTATGTAAAGCCCAAAACACACAACTTTACACCTTGAATTGTTTGTTATCACTACATAAATCTCAGTTCTTTACAAATGTAGAAATGACTGTACTTTGAAGGTGTGTCCTAGAAGCTACATTATATGTTTTGCCCTAATCTCAAAGTAAGCAAATTCTTAGCCTTCAAGTAAAATCAGTTTTCACTTAGAAACTCTTCCGAATCTTCTTCATTTCATTCGCGAGTCGGAGGAAATGGCCTCTGATTTAGAAATTTGCAGTTTCTATGTAGTCAATGGGTACAACCGTTGTATACAGAGGGAATAAAAAGTCGGGATTATCACGTACGCTAAACACGCGTTTTAATTGTCAAACTAGCCGTTTTACAAATTGTGTATGCAATCAACGTAATATTTGGCTTACTCAAGAGCCAAGACAAATAAATGTCTTTTTTATTACTTATCTCAATTTTTAGTGGAATTTTTGCAAATGCATAATATTCTGATAGTATTTAACTTTACTTTAAATTTACTTTAAGCTTTGTAACGCGCAATTTGAATTAGTAGTGCTATTCAATTTTGTAACATATTTGATAATAATAATAACAGTAATGATGATCGTTATGTTGCGGTCTTTGGCAAACAAAACACGCTGTTTCCCTCGGTCTCAACCAATAGGTGATAATTATAAGTCTCACAAGATACTTACCTTTCCAGGTGCCAAATAATTACATTGTGTATTTTTCGAACAATTTCCCATGCTGATTTGACAAGGATCAATAGCTACACGTAAAAAAATACACACAAAAATCATTTGATGTCAAATAGCTTTTCCACGTACGTGAGGCAACAACTTTACAATCACAAGCTGGGGAATATTTCGTTTCCAGTAGACACTTTAATTAGACAAAAACGTAGCAAACTCCAAAGGAGATCTGAAAGCTATCAACGTTAACAAGATGACAAATTTCTGGTAAAATCTCCACTTTATTCCAATGTCATTGTCCGACCAACTATTTAAAAGCGTGCTCGACAGATCTCTATGTTGTCAGGACAATAAGTTTCGATTATAAAGTCGATATTTTACCAGGATTTTGTCTTTATGCTATATCAATAACTTTAATCTTAAGTCTGTCTTGTTTCATAACAGTACGAAATAAAATGCATTTTAATTTGACCAAATCAAAAAATAAGGGAGAAATTACTACAATTATATAATCGTACAACGATCATTGTTTATTTTGTGCAATAAAAAGAGTTACGTTTACTTGGTATGTAAAAATAACACAAGTTTATGCTTTCGTTTTATAACTTCCGTACGGGAATTTGCATGATTCAACTTACCCGTGCATACAACACCGTCTCCAGTAAATCCCAGTGCGCATTTGCACTTGTAGCGACCTGGGCCTGTTTTACTGCATACTGCATTAAGGGGGCAACTGACGTTCGGTTGGGCGCAAGGATCAATTTCTGAAATATTAAATATATCACGTTTGCGACAGATTGGTTCAATCAAAACGTTAATTTGCCACCGAAATGTGCATTATTGACAAACAAATATGAAACAATTTATTAAATTTATGACTAACAAAACTACAGCTAATTTGTGGAGCAAAGCCACCTCCATCACGACAGTTTAATAAGAGCATCCTTGGCTTCATTAAAGTTTCGTAGATTTATTGTTTGGTATTGGATAAACATTGTGAAACATTGCAAAATTGAAACTGTGCACGAGTAGAAAAATATCTGCCAATTGTGCACGGGCTGTAAAATATTTGCCAATTGTGCATGCTTTATAAAATATCTGCCAATTGTGCATGCTATATAAAATAACTGCCAATGGTGATCACTTTGTAAAATATCTACTAATTGAGCATGCTTTGAAAAATAACTACCAATTGAGCATGTTTTGTAAAATAACTACCAATTGAGCATGTTTTTTAAAATAACTACCAATTGTGCATCGCAAATTGCAAATAATTGCCAATTGTGTATGCTTTGTAAAATATTTGCCAATAGTGAATGCTTTACAAAATGATTGCGAATTGTGTATGCTTTATGAACTATCTGCCAATTGTGCATGCTTTGTAAACTATATGCCAATTGTGCATGCTTTATAAAATATCTGACACTTTTGCATGCTTTATAAAATAACTACCAATTGTGCATGCTTTGTAAACTATATGCCAATTGTGCATGCTTTATAAAATATCTGCCAATTGTGCATGCTATATAAAATAACTGCCAATGGTGATCACTTTGTAAAATATCTACTAATTGAGCATGCTTTGAAAAATAACTACCAATTGAGCATGTTTTGTAAAATAACTACCAATTGAGCATGTTTTTTAAAATAACTACCAATTGTGCATCGCAAATTGCAAATAATTGCCAATTGTGTATGCTTTGTAAAATATTTGCCAATAGTGAATGCTTTACAAAATGATTGCGAATTGTGTATGCTTTATGAACTATCTGCCAATTGTGCATGCTTTGTAAACTATATGCCAATTGTGCATGCTTTATAAAATATCTGACACTTTTGCATGCTTTATAAAATAACTACCAATTGTGCATGCTTTGTAAACTATATGCCAATTGTGCATGCTTTATAAAATATCTGACACTTTTGCATGCTTTATAAAAGAACTACCAATTGTGCATGCTTTGTAAAATAACTACCAATTGTGCATGCTTTATAAAATATCTGACAATTGTGCATGCTTTGTAAAATATCTGCCAATTGAGCATGCTTTATAAAATATCTGACAATTGTGCATGCTTTGTAAAATATCTGCCAATTGAGCATGCTTTATAAAATATTTGACAAAATTGTGCATGCTTTGTAAAATAATTGCCAATTGAGCATGCTTTATAAAATAATTACCAATTGAGAATGCTTTATAAAATATCTGACAATTGTGCATGCTTTGTAAAATATCTGCCAATTGAGCATGCTTTATAAAATATCTGACAATTGTGCATGCTTTATAAAATATCTGACAATTGTGCATGCTTTGTAAAATATTTGCCAATTGAGCATGCTTTATAAAATAATTACCAATTGAGCATGCTTTATAAAATATCTGACAATTGTGCATGCTTTGTAAAATATCTGCCAATTGAGCATGCTTTATAAAATATCTGACAATTGTGCATGCTTTGTAAAATATCTGCCAATTGAGCATGCTTTATAAAATAGCTGACAAAATTGTGCATGCTTTGTAAACTATATGCCAATTGTGCATGCTTTATAAAATATCTGACACTTTTGCATGCTTTATAAAATAACTACCAATTGTGCATGCTTTGTAAACAATATGCCAATTGTGCATGCTTTATAAAATATCTGACACTTTTGCATGCTTTATAAAATAACTACAATTGTGCATGCTTTGTAAAATAACTACCAATTGTGCATGCTTTATAAAATATCTGACAATTGTGCATGCTTTAAAATATCTGCCAATTGAGCATGCTTTATAAAATATCTGACAATTGTGCATGCTTTGTAAAATATCTGCCAATTGAGCATGCTTTATAAAATATCTGACAAAATTGTGCATGCTTTGTAAAATAATTGCCAATTGAGCATGCTTTATAAAATAATTACCAATTGAGCATGCTTTATAAAATATCTGACAATTGTGCATGCTTTGTAAAATATCTGCCAATTGAGCATGCTTTATAAAATATCTGACAATTGTGCATGCTTTGTAAAATATCTGCCAATTGAGCATGCTTTAAAAATAATTACCAATTGAGCATGCTTCGTAAAATAACTGCCAATTGAGCATGCTTTGTAAAATATATGCTAATTATTCTTGCGTGAAAAGATTGCAGACGTTTCTGAGCATAAAGAAAACTCACATTTAGCCAACTTTGCAAGCATTTCACTCCGCGCAAAGCATAACACAACAAAACCCACAAATTTTGGAGGTTCTTTCTTCCCCGAAATAGCTTTACGTTATGAATAGCCGATTATTTGAAGCAGTTCTTTACCTTCGCACTGTAGACCATCGCCAGTATAGCCAGGATTACATTTGCAATCCTTGGATTCCCCATTGACAAAACAATGCGAGTAGTTATGACAACTTTTGTTGCACTTGGGTTCGACTTTAAACGACAGAAAAAACATTGTTTACCAATGAGCTCTTTGCAAACAACTTACGTGATTTGGAAAAACAAAGATTTTTACGCTCAACTTAAAATCAACAATGCCAGTTATCATAGAATGGCAAAACGTCATATGAAAGACGTTCTCGGGTGAAATTCAACTGCTATCGTTGTACGTAAGAAGACAAGAGACAATCAAAAAAATATAAACTTTGCAAAAAAGTACTTTAATGATCCCTTGTAGACACCATTGTGAATGGAAAAGTAATTAAAGAACAGTTAAGTACCGTATTATTAAAGCTTAAATTAAAAACGTGGTATATTTTTCACGAGGAGCTAGGTCTGCTACAAAAACTGATGAGCACAACATTATTTATAGTGCTTTAGAACAATTCTTTTTAAGGGCTGTCGCATTTACAATGGTATTTGTCTACAACGTTTCTTCAAAGAGCACGAAAATCACACGATGAAAAATAAAATTAACCTATACTTCTAACGATGACCAAATGGATGAAAGACATGGATGCATAAGAATGCATCAAAGTCTAAGACATTAATTTGAAGGGGTTTTTCAAGACGTCGGTCGCATGTCTACCAAGCGAACGAGTGACATAAAACAAGTCAATGTGATAAATTCGACAATGTGTTTGAATTATGGGTCTTTTTCGTGTTCATAAAAACAGTATTAAAATTCTTTAAAAAACACAATTTCGAACGTGAGCTTTTCAAAAGCAACACAAACGAATGAAACTGTTTGCTGAAACCAAAACGTAAAAAACACGCCATGGATTGAGATAATACGTTTTTATCAAATAGACTTACATTGATCGCAATTCACTCCATGATAACCAAGGTCGCAAGTTAATGGAATACAAGTACCATTGCCTAAAACTCCACTGTCGCAACGACCGTGTTTGCATGTACACTCTACATATAAAGAGAAATGTACTTGAAGTGAACTCCGTTTCAATAATTCTGCCAGATAGATAAAATACTCAGCTCATTCCGTCAGATCCAAGTAAGTGAAGAGGTCACAACTTACAAGGACATTGAAGTCAATAACATGAAAATTCGTTGACTGATTTTAAAAACCAGGAATAAAGGTTGAACGATCAAGATTGGCATAAACAATATCTAAAATGCTACTGCTTCAGGATATTTTCTTCAGAAAGTCGGCTTAAACCGAGTGAACATTGGAAATAACAACTCTTTCGGTAACTACCAGGCATTTTGAAATATTGCGGCAACAAAACATGGATTACCGAGGGGTTTTACATACCGCTAAATTAAAGGTATTTTTAATTTGGTTACTCTCTAGAGAATTGATAATACTTGAGCTTACTTAACTAGTATTGGTAAAAAATGAATTTGTTAGGGTGACTACAACTGTAACTACATGTATGCATAAATAATGTAGATATAGGATGTATTTAAATTAGTTAGGTTATGGACAAATCGTATCGCTTCTTTCTAGCCATAATTCTTGCTATAGCCAGCTTGATATACGTAAACAGTTATGTGAGAACCACTTCAGGTCATCACACAATGCAGTTTATTTAGCTGGGGCTACACGCAGGGGCCAATTTATGTCGGTCGGCACTGTATAGAGGATCTGGTAACGAAGATCGCAATTCCAACCAGTCATTAGTACAACATATCAATGATAGCAATATCCACACAGGGTGACCATATTCAGTACCTTCCTCCTTTTTGTAAAATTTCGACAATTATTAAAAAAAATAGCAAAACACATTTCGAGCAAGATTGGTAAATTTTTACAAACTTCAAGAATTCGTGAGTTTTTCGCACTTAGAGAAAATTCGCTAACTTTTTATCGCGAAATTCGTCGAAAATGTATACGTAACCAATAAGTAAGTTGCAATCAAAATTACGAGGGTAATACGTAAAATTAGTTATATGCACCATGTGCTTTTAGGTTTCAAAAAAACAAAGTACGCGTTTCGTGAAATGTTTGGGGAGGAGGACAGTAAAAAAAATCAAAATCTAGTAAAATTTTAGCTAACTAAAACTAGGGTTAAAGTTTGATCAAAACCGCTGAATCGATCTGGTCAAACTGTTAATTCTACAACTAGCAATGCATGTCATCACTCCGGGAATGGATTAATGAAAAGGGTACGCAGGTATGCACGCTGTCAAAAAACTCCAAATCATAATAAAGTGAGAGAATTTTAAACTTAACAAAAAATGTATAACAACAAGTAGCCACCCAAAAATCCAATCCAAACTAGAGTCAGTGGCGTAACTAGAACGTTAATTGGGAGTGCATATTCATATATTCCTTTGTGCCCTACTTATTTCTCTTGAGAGTAATTTGAATTTTAAAAGAAATCAGTAGGGCACAACTGAATATATGAATATACACCCAATTAACGTTCTAGTTACGCCTCTGACTAGAGTACCTCCTTACAAAACCATCTTGAACTCATCCGGGGACTACACACCGCAATTGCGTTACGACAATCGACGAGTGCAACCGAAACTTCAAAGCACAGTTAATTTATTTCGTAATTTATTTTCTTAGGACTTTCAAAGATAAAAAATCAATGACGACGTATAAAAATAAAATACCTTTAGCACATTTCTCGCCATATCTACTTGTATTAGAACAAAGTTCGCATGCATATCCTTCAAAACCGGGCTAAAAAACAGATTGAAAATGAAGAAGGTTAAATAAACAATTCAAAAATCGAACATTATAAATGAAAAGTGTACAATCTCCATTGTGTGCATGAATATTTCTGAACGTAGCCTCTGGGCACACATATACTTTGCCAAAAGAAATATTCTCAAAATATTCCTGGCATGGTAGGTGAATGGCAGGTCAATTGTGAAAATATGAAGTGCTTACAAAGCGCAAAAGCACAGACTGAAGCGCTACACCTTAAGCACGTGATCAGTGGCGTTGACAGCCCGCAAATTTCGTCGGGCTATAAAAATTTTCATGCTCAGCATTATTTGTTAGAAATTTGTTGTTATAACAAATAGGAAAAACCAAAAAATTTGAATAGAATAAAAAGTTGCGATCTGGCTACGTCACTGATCACAACACTGTAAAACAGTTCTTACTGCACTATTCCGAACTGAGGGGTGGGCCCCCCTCCGAGTTGTAGAAAAGACCCATTTTGAAATTTTTCTAAATATGTTGAGAAATGATGAAGGGGTGACAAAAATCAAATTTCAAACAGCTGTAAAAATAGTTACTTCCAGCAAACAGGTACATAGCAAAGTAAATATAAGAAACTGCAACCTTATTATATATATTTATAAGATTGACTTGAATTCACTTGAAGACACATCTAACAGTAAGCTACTTTTTTAAAAACTTGTGACTTTTTAGTTTATGTACAAATTCTGCCTGTGAGAAATAGCATTTTAGAGAACACATTTTTAAGAGGGGTGTGCCCCTAAACCCTGATTGAAGTCATAACCCAATGCCGCTTGCATTGTCCCCCCCCCAGTTTGAACAACCTGGCAACACCACTGATTCTATTGCTACTTTGAATTAACTATTAAAAGTATTTTGACATTTTACTGCCAAGAAATAGTGAGAAACGTACATTACAAGTACATGTTCCATTTCCATAATCCAGATCTGCACATTGACCGTTTCCGAAGCAAGCAGGTTTTCCAGACTCCAAACCAGGACATTCTACAAATTATAAATACAATGATGCGAGTTACACATTGCTCCATTTTACTTACATTATGATGAAACACTATTATTATCTTTGAGCTTGAAAGCATATATAAGCATCTATAAGCAACCAACATGAAATTTTTGTGGAGTTTGAATCAAGTTATATAAAGTTCAATATTTAGGATGCTGAATTCTTTCACTAAGTCAGGCAAAGTAGCAATTGCATATAATAGAATATAAAATTAAATCTTTATTCAGGATGTTGTCAGTGTTTTTCTGTTTGAGGAAAAGACAACAAAAAACAAACATTCATGACTATTTTTTGACAGTACAAATTCTGATTTAAATGCGATTTAAATAAAGTTTTCCATTTGCTACTTTTTATGTGTAATGAAATATTTTCTAGCCTATTATATAGTGAGTTACAACAATGTTACGTTTAACCCATGATAATGATTTTCTATAAGACCTGTATCAAGCGGCCACCCTACTTTAGCTGTCAGATGGTAAATCCCAGAGGGTAAATAAAGGTTAAGTTGACAGTATAATATTTATATGAAGTCTTTCTCAGGTTGTCCTGGATTGTTTTATAAGCAGGCTTTTAAAAATTCACACTTGATAGAAATAGTGAGCATCTGATGTAATTGGGTATAATTTGATAATCAGAAATTTAGTGAGCAATGATTTGCAGGTTTTGTCAGCTTCATTTTTCCTTTGTAGATTGTGGCCAGTTGTCTCAAGTCGTTGCTTGTGACCTTTTGCTAGTAAGTGAAGTCATGGTTCTGTTTGAGCTTTTAGTATGCTGCTAGCAAGTCTGTGTCTGTTTGGTGTGAAAGCCATGCCATGCCATCTCCACTTCTCATATATTATCTAGTCTATTCTACACCTACGGTAAAATGTAACAGCTAACCACCAAAAGGAAGTCCTAGCTATTTGAAGACTCTACAGCTTTTGATTCTTGCTTAAAACATGCATCTTAATATCCACCCCATCCTTTGGAATAAATCACAGTTATCAATTGAACTAATAAACCTCTTCGCTGTCTGCCATTTGATCAACATAATATCCTGAACGATCTAGTGATTTACATGACGCAGCAGCAATTCAAACTCAGTACGTGGCACTCAAAATTCAATTCAAAGTCAATGAGTCGGCACTCAGTACTCAAAAATATTGAAACTAGTGAAATTAAGTAAAAAATACACGCGATCTTTACACGCCGACTGCAGTTGATCGGTCAACGGTTTATTTCATTTACTGTTCAACTGTTATTTTGAGTTAAGGCAAACCAAATGAACGTGTAGAGGTGGGTATTACTATGTGGCAGGAAGCTTTTGCAATCTTTCGCAGGTATTTTGATCTGGCTTTGTCTATAGAAGCCATCATGCAAGCGAGCATTAAAATCAAAGACTCTCTATTGCTATGTACATACATCATCGTCAACGATAAAATACGAAAGCATTCATTGAATAGAAAGCATTTAATGAATGTGGCGAACCTTTACAATCGTATCCCCAATGGTCTTTACAACAAACTCTTTTCGTGGTCGTAGTCTTGCATAAATGTACACAACCGTATAGTTTTGATGACAAAATACACTTTAATATGCCATGACTTGTGAGCTGGGTCGTGCCAGACGGACAACGGATCAACGCGGCATTGATAGGACAAATGATACAGTGTTTAGTTGGCGTAATTGTAGAGATTGACTTGTTACAGAAGCGATTTGAGCTCGCACCGAACGAGTTCTTTACACAACAGACGATAATAGTAAAAAGACAGGTATTGAAAATAAGCGAATCGATTCTTGGTCGCCGCATCGTCTACGCCGATTATATTCGTGAAGTGTGCGTCGTTGTTTTCATATCATGCTCGCGTTGCATAAGGCATAAATATACATTATTAATGAGTTTATGTTAAAAAAAATGGGTCAAAGGCGAACACATACAAGATATTTTTTCATGCATGAATGGAACAAATAGACAGTTTAATCGACAGTTAAATTTTAAGGTAACACATATATTTAATGCAAATACATACAACACAATAAATTTCGTCAGAGGCCAATTTCGCTGAACTTTTTTGACATGTATCTGACATAAGTATTCCGTAATAGCCGAACAGTTAGTCTGAATAAGGCGTTGGTAAATATAGACTTTGGACTAGCAGCTGTTATACGAGTGGACTGAAAGAGTTAAAATTGGCTAAAGAACATCGTTTAGACCCCCATTCAGCTCTTCAACAAATAATGACTCAGAATTAACAGCAGAAAAAGTAAATCGGTTTTAGCGTTGGGCGTTTTGCCATGCAGCCAATAAGCCAAACACAAGAAATAATCGAGTTCTCGTAATACGAGCAGTTCTATCTACTGATATGTATATTAGACTGGATAACGCAGCTCTTGCAAAAATTAAAGCCGGAAGATCGATCATTTGCTACTGGCTTCATGGGGGGTATCGGTCGCACTTTACCATACTTTTGTGTAACAAAATCACAGTTTTCGCGTTTTTATTCCTTTTGATTAAGGCAAAATTTTTATGACATGTAGAGGAAAACCGGTACAGATATTAAACCCTGAAGCTCTGGTTTATTGGCTTTGTAACGACTGAAAAATAAAATGGCAAGTTGTATTGAAATTAGAAAGTTGAAGGTGACGCGGACAGTTTCAGCCGTGCGAGGCATTTTTAGAAGATGAATCCTTAAATTACAAATTTACAACAAAGTAAGAACAAAGGTATTCATATCTTCAACATGTTCATCGATATTGAAGTTGTTCACATATGAACTGGTTGAAAACTTTGCTTCGCTTAATAACAACAGAGGTACTTTAATTCGCATATTTTGATGATGTACATCTCGTAGAGTTTAATGATACCGTTTTCAACTTACTATTGTTCATCGAAATGTCTTTCTGATTATTTTTCTATGTCGATTTTTTTTTTCTTCACTGTTATAGTAAAGACGTAATTTGAAATTATTATGATATTAGCGATGTGAATAACAAAGTGTTGTTAAATAAGTAAATTTGTAGCAATCTTCCATAAACATCATTGCAGATGAAATTTTGGTAGCAGTAGTAGGATTCTGTATTATTTCTACATTTTTTAAGAAGCAGCAGCATCATATAATCTCCAGTTTGTTTCAAAACAATGCAGGTCGACCTTGTACCTTCTCAATTTTCTGCCATTATAAAGCCAAGAAGACAAACTTTTTAGGATTGAATATCTTTGCCGGTTGTTCTGTCCCTTTCACAAAAATTTTGCTCGAATCAAAAGTTTGTAGAACAAATAAAAACGCAAAAACTGTGACTTTGTAATACAAAAGTATAGTAAAGTAGGACCGATACCCTTCTCGAAGGTCATAATCAGATGAGCCAACTTCCGGCTCAATTATGTTTCTTTATTTTATACATGGTGCGTTATCCAGTGTAATATACATATCAGTGGTTCTATCAGCCAAACGCGGCAAACTGCAATGCAAAAATGAAAAATTCAAGATAAAATTGAAGTCACGCCGTAAAAGCAAACTTCTTTCCGGCCAAATGTGTAAAAGTTTGAGCTCATTCTATCGAAGGATGAATTAACTTCCACAGAGTGACATGATCATATAGGAGGACAAAATCTTATCATCACCTTGGGTGACGTTGTTCATACATCCTATGAGAATAATGGTTGTGCGACATGGCGCGTTTGCAACTTGAACAGGCATGTATTTGTAAGAAAATATAAACATTGACTCCAACTCTTCAAGCCACCACCAGTGATGGGGCCAGATTTACAAGTTTGGTCTTGCTGGTGTTCACTCACTCCAAAAATAATAGATTTCTAAAGGGAAGATCATCCAAACGGTTTGAAATCCACACAATGCAATCAACTTGCGAACTGGCTACGCTATGCCCTTGCCACTACGCTGTGTCATCAAGTGCAGCCCCGTACAGACGAAGAAATAGTATTTGGCCTGGAAAGCTGCATCGAAACTGTCGCAGCAGACTCAGAATGCAAAAGCTGTTTGACCAGAATGAAAATTGTTCAAGGCTTTGGTCTAATCATCGCGATTTATCTCTAATTGGTTCGAAAGCAGAACAACGAACTGTTGCATCTGCTTACTGTATCCATAAAATAAATTAATGCGTACTTAATTTATGAAACAAACAGTGGTCGAACTATCGAACCAAACTTTTATGGGGATTGTGTTGAAATATCAAATAATGCTGTGTAAAAGCAAGAAAATATAAGCTTATCCACGTTTAAATAAAATGTCAGAGTCTTTCTCGTATTATTTAAGTTCTTTGATTGATGTTTTCGCAATGTTGCATAATTTTAAAAATCCTGACGGTGTTATTAAACGCACTAGACAGTTTGACACCTCCTGGATCCGCCCCTTGTCAAGTATAAAAGAATTGTGTGTACATTGCTGAAGTAACAAATCATCGCTTAAGTCCATTAAAAATATAAAGTTAAACAAAAATGCATTAAGTGAGTGACAAAATGCAAACCGAACCTGTTCATTGGAAAAGCAACTTATTAATAAGCAAAGCAATAAAACAAATAATAGCTTGGTCGGTCTTAACTTTTATATTACTTGTCGACTATCAACAGATTCAGCAAGTCAGCAACATCTCCTCCTCATTTTCAGTACAATTTTCCTACATCGAACTTCAGTGTAGACTGAACATAATCTACTTATGCTATAACCGCTCGTATATGGTCAGTGTCAGAACACAAGATGTTTGTACAACACGTGCTTGCGTTGGTGTTGCCAGCCAGCACGTTTTGGCGCGTTCAGAAATCTATTGTTTTTCAAATCTATTGTTTTGAAATCTATTGTATACGCCAGTCGTCCGCCCACCCCAACCATCAAAATTATTAAAAAACATCTTGCTCTCAAAGAGAAGGGAAACATTTGCATATTTTTATTTTCAGACGACAAATGCATTAATGATTGATCATTCGCAGTGAATATAATCTTTTGAATAAAATCATTGAAGCAATTTAAAAGCTTAAGCTGCAGCTATATATTTTGGAAATGCATCAAATAGATAGATAAATATCATAAGGTACATGGCGTTGTTACAGCAAGCACGAGTACAGCAACAAGTTATGAATGTTCCTTGTAATGATGTAGAAGCCAATGTACCAAAAGTTCGAGAGAAAAATAAATCATCATCTTCACCAAGGTGTATTTTGCAATTATTGTACCATTTCGTTAGGCTTCTTATAAGAAGTTTTCCTCTATGTTGTTGTAATTCAAGGCTATTTCGACGGCTTCTAATGAAATTCTTCTCTCCCGCTATTTTTGTCTTACGTGTCCTTTGTACCATAAAGTGGAAGCGGATGTTGCAAAAACTAAAGAAACGATCAAAGGGCATCGTTAACGAGTTTATCTTTAGGTGTAAAAGCATCGTACGATTTACAATCGATTCTGGAAAGAGATACTTCGTTAATTTGAAATATAGGAAATTTAGTAGAAGGAAGTACTATGATTCCAATGCGATATCTATTGATTGTTCTGAAATTATTGTAAGAAACGACGAATAGCAAAATAGCACATTTTTATAGAAGTCGGTATTCGATCGAACACACAACGACCTGAATCCTCCGAATGGCTGTCTGGGCATGGGAAGCGCATTTTTCAGCGAACTGGGGCACAGCAATTTACTTTCATTTTTCAGCTACCCTAACCGAACACACATCTTTCCAAATATAGCACGCAACTGACGCAACCATCAAACAAAAATGGCGGGAAGAACAATCACTTCGCTGATCATGCAATAACAAGACTGAGGACATATATAAAATGGATTTTGACGCTGTTGCAAACAGTGTTGCACTGCATGTATAACCTGTGTTGCATGTTATCTTACAAACTATGTTATTTTTCAACCAAAGGTGGACTGTTTGCCCAGTGATGAAGTTCGTGTTCGTGTTTTTGTCCGTTTTGTGTAAAATATACTTTCTTTTTATATTGTCAATTGTTTCAGAGTTCCATATCTTATGATCTCCTGTTTTTTAATCGAAATATATGTACTATAACAACATTTATCATAGAGAGATAACGTTTCGTTTTCATCCAAAGACAGTATCAAAGCAAGTGTGCCAGGTGAGTGAAGTGAATATGAAAAATATGTAGGATGAGTTGGGTGATGAAACACGGGGGGAGAGACATAGCTGCTCCGCACGTTTAAGTAAGGTTTGTATTTGGAAATTAGAAGATTTGTGCTTGGAAATCGGATCTAATTACAAGTATTTCGCCCAAGAAAGAATAAGAAGAAAGTATTTGGAAGCTGCATATCTACAAAGATGCTGTGTGACCAGTACTATTGAAGTGAGAGAAAATACCGAATGCCTCCCGACTGCAATTTCTTCGACATGTGAGGGCTGATAGACCCAGGCGTTCAGGCACTTATATTTATCCTTTGTGAGGAGGGGGCAGGATACATTTTCCCAACGAGAAAACTAAATAGGGCGTTGCCCAACAATAAATAGTGGTGTAAGCATACAAACAAGATATGGCACAATAAAAGATGTTAACCAGACAATTGTGTTGAGGGGAAAACATTTTTGCCTGAAGAGTAAGTCGTATACTGGCAGTGGAAATTGCCCGACAAAGCTAAAGTATTGTAACATTGGGGGTGTCGCACACCCTCCCCAAATCCACCTACTTGTCCTTTGCAAAGCCTGTATTACTTCAAAAATTCCATGCATTAGCGCAAAATATAACAAATTCTCTGAAAATCTATAAGAATCAAGAGAACTGCACAATCCATAGAAATCTCTAAAATTCCCAACTATCGATATGCATGTGTTGTTATTATGGATAAAATTGTATATGGAAGTCGTAAAAATCAGGTGCAAAAAGCAAAAATAAAGTGGTTATTTCATCAGGATCAGACCGCGATTGTCCCATGACCATTTGCAGGCCGTCTCCATGCGTGCAAGAGTTTACGTTACGTACCCTGATGCGATAGTAATCACAAATCATTAATATTAATAAAATGTCCCACTGACCTCCTGTGTTGATTGTACTCCTATCTGATTTTTTCAGTCTTGAGTGAGGAAACTTACAAACGCATGCTAAACACGCCAAAGAACTCCTCATTCCCACTTTGTTTGATCGCTTCAAAAACTCTGCTTAGCGAAGAAGCGAGGTTTGATTGTGCGAAATCTTATCATTTGGCATAAAAAAAATGTTTCGGCAACACAGGCAGATGTCTTTGCCATGGAATACACATAAAAAATTCATGATACATCGAAGACTGCCCACACGCCGTAAAGAAATTTCAAATGAAAAACTCCAATTCAAATTCGACATTTTAGCATTTTCCTATTAAGGTGGTTAAAATTGGGATTCTTTCGAACTCGTTCGCTCATTCAAAGGCTGTGCGGAAAGACCCGTTTGGCAGTGCGAAGATTGTGTGTTTAAAATTGCTGCTTGCTGTAAAATCAACATCCTACTGGGTCTAATATCTGTATAATAAAATTACAATATTTAAAGACTATATAGGAAAAGTGTTCGCAGTGGAAAGAAAATACAGCAATAGAGAAGGTTTTCTGATCTCACTTTCCAAAAATAGTTATACATAAGTTTGGAACAAAATTTGTAACATCAGAAAATATATGATTTATTATTCAGGGCCCGGAGCTAATGAAAATTATTGTGTTGCTTTTGCCGAAGGAAAAACTCCATATTTTTACAGCGTGGGCACGTAGCTATCGCACACTGCTAAAGATAAAAATGACCGAGTCAGACGGAATTTAAAAGGAGAACTCGAGACAATTGACGGACACGAAAAGACGAAAAACAAGAGTGCGTTCTTTATGGTATTTGAAGATAGAAAAAGAAAATATTTTGATCAAGTGCACTTCAGACATCTGAGATATTCATGAAGGTATTGTAACAAAAAACGGCAATATAGTAAACAGGGCGATTACCTGGGAATTCTCATTTTTGGTTTATATAATATATAAAAAATCAATACAAATATTCAAGTTGAGGAAATCGAGGAAAAATTATACGTGCAAAAAAAGAAAAACTTCTTAGCAAAGAATCGATGAGATCTATGAATGAAGAACCGCTCAACAATAAATTGAAGTGAACGAAACCCGGCACTTATCGCTAATAGCAACACACAGACATAAGTGTTTCAAGTTGATAGAGTGTTTGCAACTTCAAATTCCCCAACGATGGCAAATAATCACAACAGAACACTCCGAGAACTTTTCAAGGGCGAACCCAGACCGACGTTGCTTTCAAAACATCCAAAACAGCAAAGGAGTTGCTTAAAGATGGTAATGCAACATTTTTTAAACGATTACGAAAATAATCTGGAATTCTTGACTGGTAAAATTGCAACGTTGTGTTACTGCGGAGCGTTTTTGAGTTTGGGACTGTCCGAAGCCGTGATTGGACCAACCTTACTAGAGTTGGGGTGTCAAACAAACCGCGGTATGAACAGGATGGCGTGGGTCCTTTTCATTCAAGCGTTTTCTGCTTGGTTTGGCTCACTTTCCGGGGGGATATTGGCGGAAAGGTAATAGAGTAGCCTCAAGAAGGTAAAACTGTGTTATAAGTTATAAAATGGCAATTATACTAGCTGAAGTTCAAGAAACAAAAGATTACATGTTTGTAGATGTAGATCGTCCAAGTTTGTAAAGTCCTGAGAAGGACTGTTGATGTTGATATTGACTGATGTTTCGACAAACTGAATACTATCAGTTTTTAGATCAGGTTTTAAGCAAATAGAATACCAACTAAATAGTTCTAATCAAACGAACTAACTTAAAAAACCGATGTATTTCGGGAGACAACTCTTTAGGTATCAACATCTGCTAAATAAGAACTTAACATCATACCATATTTATAATGACAAGAAGGAGTGAAAATCATCTCCCATTTGTGCATATGAGTCACTCAACATTCGCAGGGCTTTCGTTTCAGATACAACTGCAATCGAATTTTGATGGCAAACGTGTCGGTGATTGGTATCTGTCTGTCGTTTATTCCTCTATGGCTCAACTACTACGGTCTATTGGTTACAATTGGTGTACTCGGAGTCAACATGGGAATGATCGATACAGTAGCAAATGTCAATCTTATCAAAATTCATGGAAGAGAAGTAGGTTTGCTTTTGACCTCTTGAACCATCGTTCAAGATGTTATCACTACAACCGAGCGCAAATACAACATTATTGTCTGCTATTGATGGTACATTACCATTAGGTTTTGCATAGTTAAACGTATGATCTTGTATCTGATCTGTATCGAGAGGTGAATGCTTCTCGAACATCAGATATAACATACGATTATAGTAATAGCAGCGTTCTAACGATGACTACACTGATATAAATGTCTAACTTGCATAACTGAATTCGTTAACTGATCATTTTTCAATTATAGGTTGCTCCACGACTTCAGGTAAAACTATAACCTAAATAATATGAACATTTCATCATAATTAAGTGAATGATTTGAACTATTCGGTAGTCATCTTCAGAGTGAAGGTTGTCGAAACGTCAGTCAACACTTACTGGGGCGTGCTGGAACCTCGAAAAAAACAAAAAATGGGCAGCATTTAATGGATCTGATTGCAGGATTAAAACAAAAACAAGCTAAATATTCTGGTATTCAACTCTTGTACTAAAGTTGCTTTAATAAACCGTGGTGTATGTATTTGATAATTTTTTTTAACTAAATAAGGCCAGGAGCCTACTACAAGGTCTCGTTGTCTCGTCTCTAACCAGCACGCCCCTGACATAAACACCAACAGTTTGAAGAACCTTTGAGAGAAGACAAACTTTTCAAGAAAGCTGAATAATTCCACCGTCTTGTTCGTTAAAACAGCACATTTAATAGACCCTATTGATAAAAAAATTCCGAAAATACGCTCTCGCAAATCTTAATATAAACCTTTAACTTAAGTGCCTTCCACACAAACAGGCTCTCCATTTCTGTTATGGCATTGGAGCTTTGCTTAGTCCAATCATTGTTCGCCCTTTCTTGCGAGACAAGTGCGAAGTAACGATTGCCATGCGCAATTCGTCAAGAAGTACAATGAAGAACGGGACAGTGAATAGTCCAATGATCCGCCAAGATATCATTGATGAACCAATAAAAGTGCTCTACGGTTATTGGATAATTGCCTCTATTCAGGTGAGTGAAATTCAGAAAATAAATTTCTGTGTGGTTAGTTATTGGGAGGAATTTTGCATTTTTGGGAGCAAAAGACTGTTAACCGCAAAGCAATGGCTGCAGGGCTTTCATACACATGGAAGATAAATCAAAAATAAAAAATTTATCATCTTGAATATTCTACAAACAACCACTATCTCTTCTCAGGTTCCCATAATTCTTAGCCTCCTTTATGTCGTCGTGAAGCAAAACCGCCTGCAGGATGAATTTCCTGTCGCAAATGAAGGTCGAATGATTTCCTTGAGTGACGAAGACTCATTGTCAAACAAAGATACCACGAAAAGTAAGTTGGCAGCAATGAAAAAGCTATCAACGTGGTTTTGTCAATTACAAATGATCTTTTATGTCTTGCATTTAGATTTAAGTCAAATTTTTAAGCCCGTTAGTTTACTTCCGGCAAGTAAGCCCCGAATTTCAATTTCCATACGTGTGATAGTCGTTACTTTTCTATCTTCAAGTCTTCTTTTCTTATGCGAAGGCCTCAAGGTAAGACGTACATTCTTTGTATGAGATCGAGAGGAATAATTTTTCAAGAAATTTATTACTTTCAACAATTCGTTCAGTCAGTACTGTTCGTTGAGTCTCGAGTCAACGAAATTTCTTTCCCTATTTTGAACGGTGAAGGAGTTCATTTGTCATTAAGAAAAAGTTTGATGTCCCTGTTTCCAAATGACAGTATTGCAGTAGATCATATTCCTCTCTTGGATCATGAAAAAATACTGTAGAAGGTAGAAATATTGCAGAGTTTCACAAACCATCATATTATATATTGTCTATCAAATTTAAAATGTTATTGAACCACTTCACGTCAATTTCAATCTCTTAGTTTCATCGAGTAATTTCAAAATATGCTGAAGTGTACTCGAATCAAAACCACAAAAGTTGTTGAAAGTTGTCACACTGTGCAAAGCAAGCTAAGTTAATTTGCATAGCTTATTAAAAGCCACAGCAAAACGAGTTAAATGATTGTAATTTGAGCAGACTTGTTTCATAATGAAATGAAATATTTCTTAATTTCCAAGTAGAAGATGTTCAATCATTTATAAACACGTAGGAACAAACATTCGTGTTTTCCCCGACTTGTGATTTTCATGATTTGTGTCTCCGTTACGCATGCGTAAGATTTTTGTGGTAATGACAACCATACTTCCAACAAAAATTTAACGAATTGAAATGATTCTCAAAAAACTCGTAAATCATACAAAAATTTGGTATTGCACGAAAGTACAATGACTAGGACATGCACAACTTTCTTGACACTGGAGCTGGTTTATAGAGCAGATTTTGCTTGTACATAGGGCAGCTACGCTGGATACCTGTACACATTTGCAGTCAAAAGCGAAGTACATCTGACAAGTCAACAAGGTGCTTTATTAAGCACTCTATTTTGGGTTAGTTTCATTCTTAGTATTTATCAAAGACCTCAACTGAATTTCGATACATCACTCCATAACTACAAGTATAAATTTATATCTTCATAACAAAGTTATGTATTTGTTTCTACGTTGACAAAACTTGATTGCAACACAGAGCTAGTAAGGGTTAGCGCATATGAAGCGTGTTATACCCGATGTCATAACGGCCATTTTGGAATATCAATTGAAAAATATTTGATGAAGTTTGCTTTGTTAGAAGTTTATTTGAATACCAACATGGTCACTTCCTCTATTGTTGTATTGATTCCTTGGAAAATGAATGAAAACATTCCATATGGCTTGTTGCAAGAGGTTATGATAAATGAACAGAGTTTTTCATGAATATTGTAATTCGTTGTGACCTGTACTCACATAATCATCAATCATTGATTTTTTACTTGAACTCTTCTACCATCTTTCCGTCGATTTCATTCAATTTCAGGGGCATTTTGCTGCAGGTCGTTTCATATCCATTCCAGCAGCAGTGTTCATCAAACCTGATAAAATGGTGTGCATCAGTTTGGTAAGATCTGAAGCAAAAATTATTCATCATAGCCATAAATGAATAAAAATATATAAATATTTCAATTGTACCTATCAAGAACTCGAGATCTAGTGCGCATCTCTACTTCATAGGCTGGATGTTTATTATCGATGTCATTCGTGCTCTACTTACACGAAAAGGCCTTGGCTGTTTACATTGGAGTTAGCTTATTTGCTTTATTTGCGAGCAGCGTGTTTCCCTCAACTTTAGCTCTAGTCGAAACGTACATATGGGTTACAGGTATGCAGTATATAAGGAAAAGGATTTCTTATGACTAAAACGTTAACTGTTACTAGAGATAAGGGTTCGCCATTTTTGTTAAAGGTCCAGTAACCAGCTTGATGGTGATAGGTTCAGCAACGGGTGAGATGATCATTCCAATGATTGTCGGGAAGGTTAGTGCAGATTTAACAGACTTACTCAGAATCGAAGTAATTACCTGAAAATACGTATAAGTCAGTTACTATAAATCGATAAGTATTGATTTATTTGCATCAGCACTCATATATCCAACATGATGACGTTCGTATTATACATCCATTGATAGTTTCTAAATGATAAAACGTACATAGTTTCAGCAATTGACTTTGGTTATAAATCTACGTACACATGAAGCTCTGCCTGGTAAAAAATGAGCGTATTTCTATTTCAGCTGTTTGTGAAAGCTGGACCAATCTACTTCTTAGTCGTGGGATTAATCACATGCGTTTTGGCTATTATAATATACATTGTTCTTCGGTGGTCGTCTACGGTCACCCGTGATATTTCAGGTAATAAAGTATCATTACATGTTTGTAGATGTAGATCGTCCAGGTTAGAGTTAAGACTCCAGAGAAGGACTGTTGGTGTTGATCTTGACTTACTGGTAAAATACATCTATTTGCAAAGTTGTGACCCTGCACTAAAGAGGAGAGGCACTGAATCATTGGAATCCATCCTTCAATGTTTTTTTTGATGAAATTCATTTGATCAGTCCAAATTTAATTACATTATTATACGTGTAATTAATTTGGTCAGTCCGTTTTAATAGGGATTGTCACATGAAATTCATTTACTTAATACAACTTTGCATGCATTGTTGTATGAAATTAATTTAGTAAATCAATTTTATTTCCAGTGATGTCACTCATGCGAAACATATTCAATACTCTGTGTCAGAACAAAAATTACAAACGGGAACCTAGTGAAAAAAAATACGAATACACAAAACTTCTTTCTACGTCGACGGAAAGCTCGAGTGCTTCGACTTCAATGGAGTCCGCCGAGCACGGAACTGGGGAGAGCACAGGTACATTAGTGGCAACATCAAACAGCCTGACATCTATAGCGTCTATCCAAGACTGAGTACATAGGATAATGAGCTTTCAAAGACGACTACCTTCCTAAGGAGGAGTACAAAAGCGTGTACACGAGAATACAACTACTTCAACTTGATTGATGGGATGCAAAACCCAAAAGACGGAGTTGTGTCCTGTCCATCGCTGGACACTTTTCGCAGAGTTTTTTTTTGGCCACAATATAACAACACAAATAACGTGCAAAACTTTGCTCTAGAAAAGATTGTATTCATTAATAATCTTTAATGGTTTCCACTCCTTTGCATTTATTGCGTAAAGTGGTTATGAATTGAAATTTTACTACGCAGTTTTCTCATTGTATTGTAGAACACTTAAAGTTACTGAATGACTTCATGAATAGATTGTATTATTTTATATCTTTCTTGCGAATTTAAATTATTAATTATGCAAAAACATCATTGTGACATCACATTGCATGATAACATTTCAAAGACCATTGATTTTTCGCATCGTCGGAACATTTAGTTCGCATATAAAACATTTAAATAGATAAATGAGTAGATGAATATGTGCATAGATGCCGAAGTTAGATATTTCACAAGACATTGTAGATAAAAATTACTATTTTACAAATCTTAATTATGTCTTGTGATATCAGCAACGTTTTTGCATAGTTAATAAAGTTAATTATTCTGGAGAAAGATGTGAAGCAAAATAATTCCACTGAAGAAGTCGCTAAGTCATTTTAAATGGTCTTTGCAACGCAATCATAAATCTGTGTCTCAAAATTTATTTTCATTAAGACTTTAAGACTCGCAATTCTCCTCCTCGAAAACTGCTGCAAACATGTCTGTTTATGGCCCTTTGTTACGGTCCAATGCGGCCCTTCAACAAAAATCAAGAAGTACATCATTTCAGATTTGGAAAACGACAAGAATCAGTATCTCATCAATAATATAGCAATCTGTGGGCACAACAGAATAAATCAATTTTCACCCGCCCCCTTCCCATTAATGTTCTAAGCTAAGACCCTGTCGGCGTCATCTCGTCTTGCCAAACAGTCAGACTTTTCAAACTGCCATGCGCAAGATACTAAAAATAGTTTATCCATCTATGATCTGGCAGCAATACATAAAAATTAACAATTTGTACTTCTTTCGACTTATAATTGATCGTAAGCATAAACACGTGTTGAAACTCACACGACTTGCATTGTGAACTGTTGTTGTGTTGATATCTTTCCCAGGTTTTTTTTAGAGGTAAATATGATCCAACCACATATAGTTTACAACGAATATCAAGTTGTTCTTTGACTGCTGAAAACACAAGTTTCCAACTGTGTTCATTTTAGAAATGATTACCAAGTGTTCTTGAAAAGTGTTTATTTCAGATTCGGAGGTCTGAACACGATTCTAGAAGTCTAGCTAAGACTTGTTGTTTATTTCGAACAGCCTTTTCATTCGCACTAATTTGGCTTCATGTTTATAGAGAGTAGAAACATACACAAACATTTTGTGCAAAGAGAGCAAAATTTCATACATTATCTTTTCAAGAAGTTTCTGAAACACTATATATATTAGCGCCAGAGCGGGAAACGAATTTTTAAAATAAAGATAAGTAGCCATCATATTCCCTTTTAAAAGGCCATAATACGTTAATTTGAAATGACCGAGTGCTCAATATGTATATAGAAATAGAACAAAATAATAATATAGGAATAACTGTTGCAGCACGTTATTAAAGTTACACTTTGAAAAGTAGTTTATCATCAACTGTGTTCGCCTGTAACATAGCCGTTTCAACGTGGAAGCATCTCGAATTAAGACAAAATACGATATTTCAAATATATATTCTTTTCATGTGTCATGCACTTTTTTAAATCTGAAAACAAAGTAAGAAATCTATTGCAACAGTTATCATTACAGTACACCATTATTTCGCTAAATACATTGCAAGTTTGTATTAAAAGTGCTGAAAAAGTATCAAAAGGTCAGTTTGACTGATTTACACATTACAACTCAAGAAATCACACAACAAGCTATCCTAAAAACGCCATCATCCCTTCATCTGTTAATAACATGTTATTTTCCGACTAGCACATCCCTGGACGTAACACAGCTAGCTGCCTTCACATTTTTTGAGATCAAATCAAAGTTATTGACCAATTAGCATGCGAGGTGGACAAAAATTCCTTTGTCGGCGGTAAATTAGTTTTTCTTGATGAAAAATTCATTCGAACAATTTGCCGATTCATTATTCTTTTCGGAAATGCTTTATGCAAGCTGAACAGATAGAAACTCTTTCGCCCATACCTATATTGCAATTTTGAAGAATAAGTTACACAAGACATTAAGTAGATATGTTCAGAACTCTAAAGATACGCATACTAGTCTAATTTTGATCTAGTCCAGTTATATCCTTCACTTGGAAGTTCACGTATGAAAACGCAAACATTACACGCCCAAAGCATGACCTTGATACTCATTCAACCGTAAATAAAAAGCGTCAATATTAAACAAATTTCGGCGTGTTATCCGAAATTTCGGATAACAAAATTGTCACAAAAGTCTGCTCAAAATGTCAACGTTACAGTCACTGAATATAAATAAAGAAATTATATAGACACTGCACGATGATTTCTAATAACGAAAACATTCACAAAATTACCTATGGACGTCGGTTCACAGGTTTACATCCTTCAAATGCACGCAATTCAGGACATTGAAGTCATGCAACTAAAATTAGCAGATCCCAGCGTCAGCGCCGTTTTTCATTCCGCTAAGGTTTGATTTTTCTGTCACTTAGTTTCCACGCATTTAAAATTAACGAACTAAAACGTCAAATTACTTTCATTCGCAAACAGAAAGGGGTCAAAAAAGGTGTGAAGATCAAGTTAATGGAATTTCGAAACTTTTTTTGAAAAATGTTTGACAAATCGTCGCTAAGCTGAGCTTTGTTGATTTTAAAAGAATTTCATTGTCGATGTACGACACCTGCATGATATATGGGCGACTTTTAAAACATTGTCTTAATGAGAACTATTGTGATTCGCATATATCAAATTTAGGAATGGTCACGAGTCACACAGCTATTAATCTAAGAAGGCAGCTGCCGCACGATAATTGACATGGAGCGTGCATGTATTTAGAAATATCGATCTTGTTCGCCTGCTACGTATGTTGATCCGCATTTTGACGTCGTGATTATTGGCTTGACGCCAGCCAATCAGGTCAGAGCATTATAACTCAACATAAATAGGGTCGACTTGTCTTTTGAATGAACAATCAACTTTCAGACCGCGCTAGCAATAAAAATACGATGAAACGTAACGCCGTGCTTTTAATTATAAAATCTGCAAATCATTAACAAACGGGACGTTTACAGAGAATATGTAATTTACAAGTAAAGCTGAATAAACTTTAAAGATATACTTGTTTTATATCTTATTACTTCAGCACGATCCATATGGACACCACATTTCCGATAAGCTGATTTTTCTAAAAACAAACACACATGCGAATATGGAAGAAAAACCCGTTGGGAACACAGCCTATTACAAGAACACGTCCGAAAACGTAACATCACGGACATCTGATGTAAATACTGTAAAGTTTAACGATATCACTTTGTGCATCTCGCCGACTAAGAGCGAGAAGGCGCCTCACGGACACAATGAAGAAGAACACGAATGTTTTTGCCGTATTAATTATGATAAAATAAAGGAAACGTTACTAAACGCCGTCCACCGAGGTGCGCTTCCCGTTGTCGAGGCACTTTTCGATGGCAATAATCTGGATACTGCGTTCTTGGAAGGTGAACAAGGTGGTTATTATTGGTGCAAAGAGAATTTCCCACCGCTCATTGTTGCGGCACAAAATGGCAATTCCGACATAACGAGGTTTTTCCTGTCGAGAGGATATGGCATTGAAACACCACACGACACCCAATGTGCTTGTGATAGATGTCACCTGGACTATTTGAAAACGTCGCAAAAACGCTTGAGTCTATATAAGGCTCTTGCAAATCCTATTTGGATAGTAATGACCTCCGAAGACCCTATTCTGACAGCATTTTCCATGAGCACGAAAATGAAATCGCTGGCGAGTCAGGAAGACGAATTCGAAAAGGAGTACAGCGATCTTTACAAGTCCAGCAAACAACTGGCCGTGAGCTTACTCGGCGAGTGCTACGGTTCAAATGAACAGGAGACGATTTTGCACTACTCTCACAAAGATAATACGCAAGCAATTAATGGCGACAGACGACTGGATTTGCTTAAAATGGCTATTTCTATGCATCAAAAAGAGGTAGGTTTGAACTAGTAGAAACTTTATGCACAGTCTTCATATTCTTCATGAAAAATCATGACAAAATGTTTTGCTAAAAACTTGGAATGCTTATGATATTGCGGGTGGTCAGTCGACATTTGCCTGTATATATTGATAAAAACAGTCAGCATGCACTATTTAATGATAAATATTCATTATGCTTATTGACACAATGATATTACAATGTGTAAACACTTACATAACCTAAAAATATTCTACAAAATAGTGCGAGAGTCAGATAAACGTTCTGTATATTTTGATATTTTTTGGCATATAATTTTACAGTCACACGTTTGACAAAGCCATTGCTACCGTTGTTGCAAAAAGAAAAGGCTCTTCGGCAAGAGCTCTTCGTTATATGAATAAAATATGAGAGCCCGCCTTCATTTCATACTCACACACATTTTTCCTGTTCTGTAATTAAAATAGCATGCAATAACTACGGCTATAGTGAAGATATAAACATCATAAGACCTGTTGACAAATACGACTCACAGCACTGACCAATCTAGTAAGTCGACTCGAAAACAATGGGTAGAACCACTGATCCGAAAAAGACTGGATCAAGCAACTGTATATTTGTAATAAACGAATTTGAAGCCACCGCCGCTGTTAGTAAGGGACCAACACATCGAAAGATTTTTTAACAAAACTAGGGAAAACATAGCAACACATGGCCAAATCATGCTTTAAGATAACGCAGAATATGAAAAACAACCTTTGTGGCGATAGTAAAGCGATTCAGAAAGAATAATCGGCCGTATAAAACAAAACGCATACAGGTTTCACTCCAAATCACTCGTAAAAAAGGCTCGTAATTTTGAAGGATTGATTAGTTTATGATCGTAAATGAGATTATTTAATCAGTTTGTACTTCTCAACTACGATTCCAACAACTCTAGATATTTCCATGCAGTTCTGGGCTGTTTTCCATAGTTTTTTCCATACCAAAGTAGAGTTACCGATAACAAAAATCGCTGCATTTTGATCATATTTCATCATATTTCATCGTATTTTTAACTGTTTTATAAACTGATATATCCCTCAGTTATGTTTATGTAGTTACATGTTGAAAAATTCATGATTATTTGCGTACAAATCCACATTAAATTTGCTCCTTATTTTTGAAAGTTGGTCCCTTAGTAATGACGGCGCTGCTTATTTTTTGTTTTCAACTTTCGTGCTAGATGCTTCATCCAGTCTTATTTCGAGATCAGTGGTTAGAACGCAGTTTAGCCATTGAGTTCTATAATAACTGGAGCATTGAGCTCTGTAAGACCTGGAGGGGCAAAGGGGCCTGGGCCTCGTGGTCAAAAACATGGCGGTAATGGCGGATTTTGGTGGTCAAAACCAGAGCCCTCTATTAGTAAGAGTTGGGACATCTATTGTTATCCGTTTAGCTTACGTTGATTGGGCAATATTGATCACCTGATCAATTTCCGCCATTTTGGTTCCTAGTTTTCAAATTTCAGCTTGTGTTTATATAGCAATTGCTGCTAGTAATACAGTATTTTGAGATAATATTGCGATTTTTTATGGATAAGTGTGTAATAACTGATTGTTGAAGACTACTAAATGTCATTACATATCGCAAGAATCGAGGATTACGAAAAAAATTAAAGAAATACCTTTTCGTCGAACTTACGAAATTTGATTGCGTATGGTGATTGTTGTGCTGAACTGCTTTTGATATAAGGTTCAATTAACTGACTCAAGTAGAGAAACATTTTTGGGCCAAATAACATTGAAAAGTTCGTGCTGATGCAGTTTCAATAGTTTTCTTACTCCAAAGCTTGTTTTTTAATCGAAGATGATTTCTCATTATGTCCTGAAATTGGTCAATCTACAAACCTCTCAATTCTCAGCCACTTCCACACTGAAACAACTACACCAAATCACAGAAACTCTTATGATTTTCCATGTTGTATTTATTATTTTTCATCATTTAAAAATGAAGTAATTATAATTAGGATATTCACTGTAACATTTGAGTACAATATATTTTTGGTAATGAATTGTACAAATGTACCCTACTCTGTAGCTCAAAGTAGAACATTACTTCTCTTCTAGACTTGTCGATGATATTTTAATTGTAGGCTTTGGTTTATAAGATCAGAGGCATATCTCCATAATTTCAGCTATTTGGGCTTTTTAATGTATATTACAACTGTTGCTGCCTTTCTCATATATATTAAAATATTGCTGGCTTTCTGATATATATTAAGGTGCTGCTAGCTTTTTGATATATATATTTCACTGGTAATACAAGGCATAGAATTTGAACAAACGGGGCTGAGCTCCCTCCAACACACCCCTGTTTGATCATTAAACACATATAGAAGTTTCGTCATTCCTCAACCAATAAATTTAACTCTTTGCTAAATTAAAGATTGGATCAGACTCATATGCTGTATAAAAGACTACAAACAGTAGCATTTATAGCAAACAGACTGTTCTTCAACAACAGAAATGTTTCATATTATAGAAATAATATATTCATTTTAAAGAAATGCTTCACCAAAATTTTCAGCAGAATCCCCAACAAACTTTATTAGAAATAAACTTTAATACTTTATAAAGTGATAAAAACGAAATAACTTCATATAAAGGAATAAAACGTTTAAGGCCAAATGCATCTTGGTCAAATCATTGCATATTTCAATAACTAAAAAGTAAAGTCTGTCGTTTTCTGCTGAGCAAGAAAATTTTGTGATCTTTCAGAATAAAAAATGTCATGTTTGGATCAAATTGGGGGGCATAAACCACTCACTACCATTAAATTGTTACAAATCTTGAACACAAATCTCTCCCGACCAAAACTGCATGATTACTATGATTCGAAGTTTCGAACAAAGTCTTGTCCAAGTATTTGATAACACTGATGCCAGGATAACATTGCCGCTTGCCACCAAGCTTAAAGATCTTGAAAACTTGTTACAGAGTCGGAACATAAGCCGAGAAAACACGTTCACGTACGAAAAATACTTCTTACAATGGGTCACGATCAATTTGAAGCACGAACTAGTAAACCGCAAACGAAGCTCAAACCAATGAAATTAAATCAGGTCTGCCGCAAATCGTTAAAAAAACGCAAAGAGCTTGCTATTATTCCTAATATATTTGATACTACCATGGAATAAGCTTAAATTGCCTTCTTCTTTTGCATATAAACCCAATTTCCAATAGTATTATTATAGTTAAACTTTGCAAGTAGGAACCAAAATGGCGGCTCCGCGCTCGCCCCAGACCGTTTGTCCCAACTCTTACTAATAGAGGGCTCTGGTCAAAACTTCCACTTTAAACATTTTTTTCAATATTCACTCCCTCCTGATTTCTAACACTGTTTGTATGAACGAAAACAAGTGAGAAAAAAAACAATTACGATACCGACAGCATATCATGTGAAAATAATGCTTCAGCATTGCGTGAAAACATAGTACAGACACACATCAAAATAAAGAAGATCAACGGTAGAGAAACGCATATTTTGGATGTAACATTTAAGTTATTTTATGACATTTTAGCCTTTTAAAAGTGAAAATCAAACGGCATTCTTTACTAGACCTGTCAATCTCGTAAAACTTATACATTATTTCATGCTTTTGTGTGTTTGACTGTTGGTAAACAGTTTGGTGCACCAATTTTTCTTGCTTCAAATAAATAAATCTGTGTAAAAATGCTCCTAAGGAAGCGAGAAAATGTTTGCTTCAGTCCTACGACATAAGTCAACTGAAAGTTTACCATGGATAAGTATCATAGGTGTATTGTCATTACCTGATAAATCTACTGAAAACTCATAAAGAAAGTATGTTGAACCAGAAGAGCTACAAAAAAGAAAAAAATTCAAAACACCATGACACTGTTGCTTGGTAATTTGTATTTTGTAAACAGCTTGGCAGAATCTTGGATCTATTACTGAACAGAACTACATTAATTTTCCATTGAAATTACAAACTTGGAAACTAAAGTGCATTGGTTTCTCTGACAAAAACACTGTCTATTGCTGCATGAAGGCAAAATAGTTATTTGACAGTGTAGGTGTTCAAAGAAATTTATCAAGTTCTATAGATATTATTGTGCATTACTTACAGTTTTTTGGAATTGAGTAATATATGTCATGAACAAGATATAATTTTTCAAAAGTGCTAACCCCTTCGAGCACTACTACTCTTCTGTTTTGCTTAAACAACTTACAGCTACCAATACTAATTATTTATATGTACAAACTAACATTTGGGAATTAAATGATAAACAACTTGTTAAATCTTTGTATTTTACATCAAGCCTTTGAATTAGTTCCTTTTATCTTTTGGTAAAAAAATATTAATGAAAGACTTACAAATCAAGTTTCTTGAAAATAGTATTTTGTACAAAGAAACTAAATAATTGGAAAGGTCACATGTTGAAGACAGACTTTGCTTCTTTGACTAGGTTGCTTGACCATGAGCAAATTTAAATTTGTTTACAATTTGTTTAAAGAATTCTTTTTATAAATTTCTACTAATTCTTCATAAGACACAAAGAATTTCTTTGCCATCTATTTTTGCTTCTTCTACATCCAACTTCATTGTAACCAATGCATCCGATGTGAATTTGTGGATCACCTGGAATCATAACAAGTATGGATTTGATGAGATGAGACAATAATATGTTTAATTTTTCATGCATATTAATGATATAATCATAATATGCAACAAATCTTAGCACATTGCTCAACACATAATATGCAACAAATCTTAGCACATTGCTTATCTTGGTTTTGAAGTAGTAACCAGTTTACTATAACAATAAATACTTCATTTACAGAAACGCTAAGTAGTACTTTAAAACTGTTTGCATAAATCCAACTTTCCAAACCCATTATAATTGTCTACACTATACATTCAGTCAAATTGAGCAGGCAAACAGTTTAATAGTTATTTTTATTATACAACATATACCATAGTTCGCATTAATTTTGCATGGCACTGCATTCAATTTCAACACAACTCTGTTGTAAACTTTCCCTTCATCTTTTCAAAAAAAACATGAACAAATTATGCCCCATTTTTGGGAGGTAAACTCAATTCAAATCAGGAGAGTTTAGCTTGATGCCTTGAAAATGATACAAGATGGATGCAAAACTCGATAAAAATTGACAGCTTCGACACGTCTGGCGAGCGATTAAGTGAAGAACAAACAAGACTGGACCAAAATAACTTTAAATTAAAACTTAGTAGTAGAAACACTCTTCAAGTATCGTGTTAAAAACAAAATAGTAAAACTAATACTGTGCTACTTACCGGAGTCAAGAAATGTTCCCTTTTCTGTCGCTATTTCAGCATCCGCAAACCACAGAAGTTGGCAGTTTAATAAATAAAATTTTAAAAAAGTGTTTATGTTAGGAAAATAAATAGTTTTGATATTTTCTATACTCGCAATTGTGGTGGTCAAATCAGGGTGGGCGACAAAAATTTTATTTCATGAGCCCGCGTCTCTCCGCTGACTTTGACCACCAAAATCCGCCATGTTTTTGACCACGCGGCCGCGCGCTGATAATTTATAGTAATTTTGCTGACGTTTCCCCTCCAGTTATTATAGAACTCAATGAACTGGAGCGGCTATCTCAAGCGCGGCCTTAGATATCTGATGATGCCAAAAAAATGGCGGATTTCGTCCTTTGCCGCTGAGATTTACCGAAATTGACCGCTTTTCCGAAAATTTCACAATTTCCCACTCCCTCCTGAGGAAAGAGTGAGGAAAATGCATGTGTGTATTTGGGATTCGGCAAGCAATTTTTTGATGAAAATCAAGGTAAAAACCTTAAATTCATAGCAACGAGTCAACTGTGGTTGTCAGTTATCTGCTCCTACGAGGATGCATTTATAACTATCGACAAAAGACCTATATGTCGGCTACACATGTATGAATGCAGATGTGCGTCGTTTTCTTACCAGCGTCAAACTTGTTTGATCGATTAAACTCTTTAGTCTATACAAAAAAGTATATCATAGTTCATCTCCACGGTTCACGAGAGAGAAGTTAGCTTATTTGTTATCATTGCTATTTTGCTTCTTTTCATGCAATGGCCAATGGCTTTCTTCGCCACAATTGTAGAATTTTTACTTGTTTCTTTAAAAAAGTGCATATTAAATCTCTGGATATTTACGGATTTTCTGTAATTGAGTTTCACATGAAATTTCAAAAAGACTCAAGTCTGCATAGGTTTGGTAAATGAAAACAAACAATATTGTATAGAAATTACTTTAAGTAACCTTTTTGTGTTGTTCTGAAGTGCAACTGCATCAAATACTTGTAAAGTTGTAGCACATTTTGATTTTGTTGTATTGATATATGAATTGGGCAAAATGCAAATAATCATCAAAACACTTATGCTTCCAATGGTGTTTATAATTCATTTGTAGTTTTAATACTTCTACCTTTCTTTTTCACTTTGTTTTGTTTTTCCTATATTTGCAATAAAAGTGCATTATAATTTGAATGATTAATACAGTTTTCACCTCAATAATAAATTTCATAAGCAGTTGGTAGTGCAATTTGTTCTCTGAGTATCCACATCTGGTGCTTTGTTCATACAAGAATGATGAAATGCAAGTAGATATGTCATAGCAAGGCAATATAACCAAATGAATTACATACCTATGGTGTACTTTTATGCTAGAAGCTTAAAAGCTTTTTAGAAATTAGAAAGTTATTGGATTATATTACCTCTATATCATCAATCTCATGATAAGAAATAAGAAGCAAAAAATTTGTAGAAAAGCTTTGAAAAGTGAAAAACTTTTCTTTAAAAAAGCAGCAATAGTGCATATGGTAAATCTCCATTCTGTTGTCTAATAGGTAAATAAGCTCAAACTGTTTCTTAAAGAAATATAAGAAATATAAGAACTATATAAGAAATATACAGTACAGTAACTTTAAAGGTTTCATCACTGAAACTTTAATGCTTCAGTATAGTGCATTAGATATTAGTAACATTCAAACAACACTCAACTAAAATATTTTGATAAAGATATGACATGATTTAAACATTAAGTTACATAAAACCAAATGGCTATTTCTATTCAAAAAAGTATATCATAGTTCATCTCCACGGTTCACGAGAGAGAAGTTAGCTTATTTGTTATCATTGCTATTTTGCTTCTTTTCATGCAATGGGCAATGGCTTTTTTCGCCACAATTGTAGGATTTTTACTTGTTTCTTAAAAAAAGTAAATATTAAATCTCTGGATATTTACGGATTTTCTGTAATTGAGTTTCATATTAAATTTCAAAAAGACTCAAGTCTGCATAGCTTTGGTAAATGAAAACAAACAATATTGTATAGAAATTACTTTAAGTAACCTTTTTGTGATGTTCTGAAGTGCAACTGCATCAAATACTTGTAAAGTTGTAGCACATTATGATTTTGTTGTATTGATATATGAATTGGGCAAAATGCAAATAATCATCAAAACACTTATGCTTCCAATGGTGTTTATAATTCATTTGTAGTTTTAATACTCCTACCCTTCTTTTTCACTTTGTTTTGTTTTTCCTATATTTGCAATATAAGTACACAATTTGAATGATTAACACAGTTTTCACCTCAATAATAAATTTCATAAGCAGTTGGTAGTGCATTTTGTTCTCTGAGTATCCACATCTGGTGTTTTGTTCATACAAGAATGATGAAGTGCAAGTTGATATGTCATAGCAAGGCAATTTAACCAAATGAATCAAATACCTATAGTGTACTTTTATGCTAGAAGCTTAAAAGCTTTTTAGAAATTATAAAGTTATTGGATTATATTAACCATATATCATCAATCTCATGAAAAGAAATAAGAAGCAAAAAATTTGTAGGAAAGCTTTGAAAAGTGAAAAACGTTTCTTTAAAAAAGTAGCAATAATGCATATGATAAATCTCCATTCTGTACTTTACTAGGTACATAAGCTCAAACTGTTTCTTAAAGCAAAAACTGTTATAATGAAGAAATATACAGTACAGTAACTTTAAAGGTTTCATCACTGAATCTTTAATGCTGCAGTGTAGTGCATTAGATATTAGTAACATTTATACAACACTCAACTAAAATATTTTGATAAAGATATGACATGATTTAAACATTAAGTTACATAAAACCCAATGGCTTATACAGTTTGAAGCTTCACATCTGCATCGAGTCATCATCAATCTCAGTACAAATGTTTACATAGACACAAACTTTATGGCCTTCCATTTCCATTTTATATGTTTGTGAATTGACATTTCATTAAGCATCAAAACACACACAACCTTCTTGCCATCTTTCTTTGGATCATGAACTTTAACTTCAAAGCATTCAAGGCATCCTTAGTGAATCCATTGTCTCCATCCATAGAATTTGACCATGATCAAATTAAATAACTCTGGATAGGGCAGACAATAAATCAATTATCTTTACAGCATTATCATTTTTTAAGACTCTGCCTGGTCAATAACATCTTCCAGTCATCTTTACTCCTTGGTCTTCCCTGCATGTTGTCAGCAAATAGAACATAACAAGCTCTGCTCCAAATCATGGGTACCGTTGGAGCTGATCATTTCTTTTTGATACTTACTCACAGAGCAAAATGTGTGCAGGGTCTTTTTTGCTTTAGGGAAACTATTTTGCAAATAAATGGGTAAATTTACGATTTCATGCATTAACAAATGACAGAAAAGTATGCAGAATTTTATAAACAAAAACTGGAAAACATCAGTATATTTGGCGTTCAAGTCAGTCTAAAAAATACGATCTTTAATATGTATTTTATGGCTTTTCAAGTGCATGTATAATTGCTTTTCAATCGTTGACGGACTAACAAAACAAACAACTAACTCACCTGTGAGAAGCGATTTGTTCCTTTTTGTGGAAACTACGACATCCAACGATTGAACGATTGAAGTGTTGGCATTATAAAAGAAATGCCAACAAAGATATCGTCACAGAATATGGAACTAACGATATCCATATTCTGTGATATCGTGTTTGTTTTTGAAAAACTCTTTATAATTTACAATAGACACCAGGGGGAGGTCGAGAATATTATTTTTCTGCAAAGCGATCATTTCAGCGGAAATACGTCCTTTGGCCGCCATTTTTTTGGCATCCTCGCCCCAGTAAAGTTAGCCCCTCCAGTTATTATAGAACTCAATGAGTTTAGCGGACACCAGTAGCCATTTGCGGCGACCATGAAGACTGTGGGCGCATATTGCAGTATATTTTAACAGGAAAATGTCAAACAATAACAACTTTGAATTTTGAAATTAAATCTAAGCTATTAACTTAGTTGAACTCGCATGACTCTTACGCATCGCTTATTGTTTTCCTGACCCTGCTGCACTTTTTTGTTGATCAGCGATATAAGGTGTCCACTAAATTGCATTTGACCCGTCCTACAAAGTTAACACAATGTATGTTATTTATTGTCGAGAAAAAGGTTTTCGAAATGCATGCCGCGAGACTTTGACAGAACAGTCACGTTTTAACTACATAATACTAAGTGCTAGAAAAATTTTGCGTTTTGTTTTGCATGCGCTTGTTTCAGACAGCACTTAAATGAATATTGCATATTCCAAAAAATCGATGATTCGTGGCTGTCTTCGTGTTTAGAACATTGAAGTATAAAGCCTGAAATACACGTCTAAGCTTCTACTTCTACTGCATTTCAAAATTCATGGCTTTCGTAGCAAATACTCCCTCTTTGAAAAAAATTTCTAATTTGAGTGGGATTGTTCAGTAATGCGATGCATCTCATTAGTTGGCTTCAAAGTGCAGTGTTTTTCCTTTCATAAATTCATGTAATATAAATATCAATAAGAGAGAATGCCCAATATACATACAAATTTTACATAATTATTCACATACACATACAAAAATACACCGGCAAAATACATATAAACATATACGTTTATATAATAACCAGAAGAATTTGAGCAATTTCATTGGTTGAGAGCTATGATCTATAAGAGGACAGACGCACGGAATTGACTTCACAGAAAATTTCTTGTTTTTAAATGACAAACGAACTGCCACTTTAATTGAATATTTACTTGAATTTATCACTGAATGGGCAAATAAAAGGACTAAGAATGCCTGGTTAAAGCAGTGGACATATTTGAGCAAAAAGAAAAGAAAAAACCCTGTTTTCAAACATTGTCTTGTACTTCGTCTTCGATAACAAAATTTCAACAAAATTGATCAGCCATTGCTTGTTTATTTTGTTAGCTAATCACATTTTATCACGTGATTAAGCTATCGAATAATATTCCTTCAATCCCATACATCACGTAAGCGTGATATTTGCAAAATCAAGACTTTTCAATGTTCCAAGTGTTGGGGGACAAAGAAAACAAACTGTTTGACAGTTTAATTTGGGCATTTTTTTGATTTTATTATATAAAACAAATAGATAACATTTAACCGTTGTGTATACAGTTACATTTGTTTTAAAACTAAAAGTCACCCACCCGACGGCTCGTGGCCACTTTTTCAGTTTTTATCACAAATGACGTCATAGCCGTGTATCTATAACTTCATAGACAACGGTTAATGTTATCTATTTGTTAAATATACATACACAGACACAAGTATGTAATAACTATTGTTAGAACATAGTGAAAGACACTTGCCAATCAGCATCCAGTATTTTCATGTTCTTTTCCTCGCATTGCCTAAATTCACGAAGTGGTAAGGGCTTTAAAGCTCAAAGAAAATGGAGACATAAGTTAAAAGCAATGGAGAGCATTAGCTTATCGGTATTCTATATATCTCTTTAGTGTTCTCTATATAGAGAATACTAATTTGGATGTTGTGTTATTATTGTCGATTTCCTTTTTAGCTTTCTCTTAATAGAAAATACAAATAAGATGTAATTAACACCCTCGCGGCTTGGCTATGTTCTAAGACGGTTAGCCTTTAAAATGTTCTTTCTAATGCCGGGGACTTTAAATCCCATAGAACACACGGTATAATGCCCTAACCCTTTCTTAGGGCCTATTTATATGGAGCTGAGTTACCCGGATGAGCGAGTTACTCGCCAAGCCGGTTTACTCGGCCCTTTATATAAAATGAATGCATTTCCCAGTGAATCGTTTATATGACACATCCGAGTAACTCGCCTTACCGGGAACTCGGTTAGTGTAAGCGAGTTACCCGGCTAGGCGAGATGAATTTTTATCATATAAACGCATTTGCCGGGTAACTCGGCTAGGCGAGAAAATTGGCTCTGTTTGTACGCATGCCTACTAAGCCTTGTACTTGCAGCATGATTATACAAAAACATACTCATATCATACTTTTAATTTTATATTCACCCATTCCATTTTTGCTGCGAAACTGTGAGACTTTTTAAACACTGCGCCCTTGCTCATAGTTAGCATTGCCGAACTTCATTTAAGACAAATGAACGGAAGTACTAGCCGAGTTACCCGGTGCCATATAATAGATCACTTTTTCAAGCCGGGTTGAGCGAGTAACTCGCTCAGCCGGGTAACTCGGCTCCATATAAACAGGCCCTCATTCATTGTTCGTGCAGTCTCCGTTGTGATATTCGCTAACAGCTAACAGTTAATTCTTAATGTCGATTGTAATTATAAAAATCGAGGATGTTTCTTGCGAGAGATTCGACTGTTAACGCACAAAAAATATAACCGCAGAACAATCATTTCAACAGTCATTCATTTTCTTTGCAAAATCTATATCTTTCTCATTTTAGTTTGTTGCACACACATTTAGTCAACATCTTCTGATGTCACTCATCTTCAAATGTGCCAAAGGGTGGCGAAACAACAACATCATATACAAAATACGTTTTGTGACGACTCGAGTTCTTATATTCCCATTGATGGCAGTGGCGTACATCGTACTTCCTTGCTGGAATTCATCCATAACGATGAAAGAACCACTGATAAAATTTATCAACCACACAGTAGCGTTTGTAATATTTCTCTTGCTCCTGGCCCTCTCGTCCACCCAGTCTCTAAAACTACGAGCCGGTGACACACCAAGTGGTTTGGAATTCCTGATAATATGTTATGTTTTGGGTCTGATGTGGTCAGAATACAAGCAACTTTGGAGCGAGGGACTACTGCGCTATTTGTCCAGCGGTTGGAACTGGATGGACCTATCTATGTTGCTCATGCTATTCGGCGCTTTTTTTATTTGGACGACAGTAGCGATTAAAGCCTCGTTCTCGAGCTCGAATTACACCGAGCAGTTAAAGATGATCATAAGCATCGCAGATGGTTTTTACGCAGCAGGAATCGTCATGAGTTTCTTTCGACTGATCTATTTGTGTCAAATTAGCCGCTATCTGGGTCTTCTCCAACTCTGTTTGAGCAGAATGGTACGCGTTATTGCCCAGTTTGCTTTCATAAGTTGTGTCGTATTGTGGTCATTCTCAATAGGAATGCACATGCTCTACAACTCCTCGAAACACTATCCAAGCAAGAACTCGACAAGACAGTCGTTTACCAATAACAATAACATAACAAACATAGAAGAAAACGGTTTTATTGGCTTGTCATGGCATGGTGACTACAATGGGTAATAAAAACAGACTTCTTTTCCCTAAAAAGGTTTTTTAACATTCATCAATATACTACAACCATATCATACCATGCCGTTGTATAGCTCGTTTTATCCCTTTAAGGCAAACACTATAATCTTTCCCCGCTGAGCACATGTGACTTTTAGCAATTAAACAACTTTTCAATTTTTTCATCGTAAGGTTATTGAACAGCGTTGTTACAATGTCGTGGGCAAGTTTCAATATGATCGAATTAACGAGTTTGAAAGCGTTTGACAACACCAACATGATCCAGTTTTGGAGTGCTGCATTGTTTACGGTCTATCATGCTTCAACGATGATCGTTCTTCTAAATATGCTTATTGCAATGATGGCCAATTCTTATCAACAAATTGAGGTTAGATGGTACAACAAATGCCCCTCTTTCTTGTGAAGAGTGCAGCCCCCCCCCCAAAAAAAATTAAAAATATTATGGGGTTTACGTTCTGGGACCGACTCTTGTAGTAACTTAATATCATAAAGAAGTCCAACTTAGTGGGACCAACTTTCATCGTCCTCAATCAGCTTATGGACACAAACTTTTATGATGTCAAAAAAGCCGGGGGATCGCTCCTCCACACCCACCAGATGTGTTTCTGGTTCTAGTGGCTACTTTTCCCTTAGCTAAGTCTTAGAGCATAAAAAGGGTGCCTAAAATAGCTCTTTTAAATGTCAAAAATGACAGCTGTGAATTCACTAGTATACAATACAGAAGAAAAATAGATGGCCCTGAAAAGCAATCAATATGCAGAGGCAATCTATAAACTTAAAACTTTTGGAAACGGTATTTTCAGTCCATACAAGTGCAAAACATAATATTGATATTATCGTATTAAAACACATATAAAATATTGATATTATATCAAACCATGACGTATATCATCAACGAAAGTGAAGCTTAATATGTAAATGACTGAGAGAAAAATGGCGATGCGAAATTGCTTCAAGACAGTGGTCATTGGCATTTTGAAAGCAAGTGCAGTAATTCCTCAACAAAACAAACTTATAAGTCCACATGTGTTTTTTATTAGTTGCTACATGCACCGACTAACAATAAGCAATGTCCAGAAGAAACTCGTGGACGTAGGAAGATCACTAATTCGGGTAGTGGGAGAAGGGGAGAGGTCTCATAACGATAAGGCATGATCAGAGTAATCTGTTGAAAATAACGGAATCAAAAGAAAACAAACATCGCCCATCGTTCATATATATATATATTGCTTTATAGGACAACATCGAAATCGAATACAAGTTCGCCAGAGCCCAGATGTGGGTGGAATTCTTCGACGACGTCGCGACACTTCCTACTCCGTTCAACATCATTCCGACACCCAAAACGATTTACAGAATATTTTACCTGATCATCGAAAAGATTTGGGGCAAATCTTGGGGCAAATCGTATCACGTTAAGGTATTCCTGGTTTTGTTACTGATATGTAACTAAGAACTAAGTATGTGTTTGCCACGACCCTGATTATAAATCGTAAGTATAACGATGGATATTTCAAAAGCGTTAAATGGCCTTGAAACTACACTGGTCGTCAGTAGTGTGGCTAGAAAGTTTTTCCTCTCGCTATGCAAATGCCTTTATGGTTTCAATGTAAACAAATGTAAATGATGGCTTACTTTTGGTTATAAGCAAGAAAATTTACACAGTGCTGTGCGTTGATTAAAATGTTCGCGGAGCCCCTACATTACATGCCCGTAGACAAATATTTTGAACAACTGATATTTCATTTTCAGACCAAAAAAATCGAGATGAATTTTACCAGAAAAACTATAAAAAACCAATTGTAACAGTTTGGCAACATTTATAATCAAGATTTACACTACAATTCTTTCAATCGCTTAGGACAATAACGTGGCATAATTCGCATGATGTTGAATATGTCTTTGTTTAAGTTTTCACTCTCATCATCATGGGAAAAAGAATACGGCGCTGACGAATATTAGCATGTCGTAAAAAGCTGCTCCAGATAAAGAAATACGCCTGTATTCTAAAAGGTCAATCACACTCATTGAGCGAGGCTAAAAAATCACCTCATAATTATTCGAAGACTGCATTTTCGCTCCACTGATTGCTGGAATTGAAACGCTGAAGCGACAATTTTGCCATCTTTAGAGAAACGATTTTTTTATTTTTTAAAAAGAACGCAATTTTTACGTTGCACTCAGTGAGTATGAGTGGAAGCTTTTGGACTCAGTGTAAAAGCCTCCAGGTATCGATCTCTGTGCGTCAATATTAATTTTCTGGTGACTTATACTGTTGCTTGTACAATGGTAAAGCAGAACAGTAAAGCGCTGTACAAAGAAATAAAAAAGTGGGTGATTTGAAATTTATGACACAAAATTTGGGCTAATGGGAAGAGCAGCAAAATAACCAACTGCATTACAAGTCATAGCACAGGAGGCATTGGGTCCGTTCAGTAAGAGCTTCATATCTGCAAGAGTTAAGTGCCAATCGGTCGGAATATACAAACTTAATAATCCATGATTTATGGCGCGTGCACAACAATTGCTTTATTGGCAAAAAGCCTGTTTTTCAAATAATGCAATGACGAGGGAAAGGTGGCACCTCAAAGAGAAATAAACTGCCTTTAATGTAAATATTACTTATAACAGAAATTTGATTCTCAGGTTGAGCTAGCTGCTAGCATACATCTATAGCATATATCTATTTAAAATTTATACCATTGTTTGACCAACCAAACTGATGGTAACGATTCCGCTCATTACTATGCACGTTTCACACAATCTGGTAGATCGTGCAGCTGATCTGTCTGCCAGTATTTAGAAGACGCCACTTGAGTTGGTTGTTTTAAGGGAAATGTGAAACTCGTTATCTCATGACGGAAAGATTTATCCAAAGTCATTATTTTCCGTTCGACAAGATGTGCCAAGCAAGGAAAGATGTAGGGCTCACTGACTACAAAATCTTCTGTAAAACATTTTTTGATTAAAATGGCTGAAGGAAAAAGCTATGTTCAGCACCAAACAAAATCTAAATGATTTTTCATTGGTTTCGATGTTGGCTATGTCTCGCTTCTTCAACTATAGGGGTAATAACGCAAAGGCAGCTTTGAAATAGCGAATGCAATCAAAGAGAATTTCTGCAAAGATCTTAATCGTTTCACTATCTACACGGCTTCCAATGCTCCGAAGTGGTAATCGTTTACAAAGGGTCAAACCACATTCTTAGTAATGAAATAAAATATATTCATTAAGGTAACAGGAATACCTTACGATACTACTTAAGAACTTTTGATGCAGATTTGATACATCTATATCATGGACAAAATTTGCGTTAAGGTAGAGCTGGATTATACTCAATATTACCCACAGATGAGACTTGAACAGTTTACAATAAAAGTTAGATGGGCGTTGTCCAGTGAAGTTGAACACCTAACAAGGAAAGTTAGAATGGATGCTGTTATCATAAGAAACACTCAATACCCGGCCCTAGGCTGCACGTAAGGTAAAGCTGTAAGTTTTCTCAATGTCGAGCTAAATATTACCGCAGATGCAGATTTAAACATTTTGCAATAAGGTTAACGAGGCATTCTCCAAAGACGTTGATGTCCTATGCTGTACAAGTGGGGAAGCTGGAGTTTCATTCAATATTATCCACAGATGCAAACAGGAACAGTCTCCCAGGAAAGTGGGAAGGGTGTTGTCAGTGAAGTCGATATCATAAGAGTCGCTCAGTGTCCTATGCTGTTTGCAGTGAAGCTGGAGTTATACTAAGTATAATCCACATTCCAGACTTGTACACCTTACATGGAAATCAGAAGAGATGTTGATGTCATAAGATGTCCTATGCTTTACACCAGTGGAGATGGAGTTATACGTAATATTGAACTCAATATTATTCCATATGCAGATGAGAACACCTTACAAGGAAAGTTAAGGCGTTCTCCAATGATGCTCATGTCATAAAAAACGCTCAGTACCTTTTGCTGCACATTGTTTGACGTTCACAATTGTTGGCTGCACAATGGGCCGCGTAATGAAAAAAACTGCAGAAGTCAATAGTCAAAAAATCCTAGCTATAGCAGTTCTGATAGCCAGATACAATTAGTTATCTTGTGACAGATTTTTCCTGTCAGTTTCTATGAAAAGACCGATTGTCAAACGTTGAAAATTATTCCAATGTTCAGCATTTGCCATTTTCCTATTCAACTTTGAAATTTTGCGCCCTTCCTTGAATAAATTATTCGGTCTTTGAATAAATTACTCAACGTTTTCTTTTTTTCGCCCAAGAGAATAGTTTTTAATTTGAATTGCACAAGTGTCTTTGCTAAATCCAGCCTTTAAACGGAATGATTAATTGAAAAAACAACCACAAAGACGCTCAACGCACTTTCTAGGTACCAGGTAGTCTGTGCAACACGTGGTGGCTAAATTGGAATACTGGCTTCGCGTTTCCACACAAGAAGTTTTATCCAGTGCTTTTGAAATGTTATTAAAAATTAGTCTTGTGATTTGGTTGCATGTGACACGTGGTGTATATATAATCACAAAAATGCGAATTAGTAAATAATAACTACAGCAGGTGTTGGGAGGAAGTTTATCATCTCCATGAACTTCCTTAAACCCGAATAATTAACACTCCTTAATGTAAACATTGATCAAACCCTAATAAGCCAATCGAAAGTTGTCATTCGTCAATCATCGTTTTTTTTTCAGAAGCGTTTCTCCCTGCATCGTGCAGGCACTATTGATAGCAGTCAGAGGAAGCAAGCCTATTTGGTAAAAACATATACTCACTTTAATTAGTTAATTGGTTATAATTGTGATCATGCGAATTCAATATGTTAGTCAACAATGTTTTTACAATACATTTCCTTACAGTCAAAGGATGCGAATACTTAGAATTTTTTCCGATCATTATGAATAATAATTGATCTGTGGCAAATCATATATATTGTATGAGTAAAAAGTTGATCACAAAAACTATTCAAATGAACGAGATTTATATTTATTGGAAGATTACAAGCGATCATTAAATCCGTAACTGTGTGTAAGAGATATGCGGCTAGATTAATGCAAAAAATTTTTGGGCAGGAAGTTGCGAGATTTCAGAAAGTTCGAAGGGTTTCATTACGTGCACGCTGGGAGATGAAATTTTCATGTTGTCAGGAGTTTATAATCTATAACGCAAATTGATCATGCATCTTTTTTAAAACTGTCGTGCTGTTCACCATCGTGCGAACGAAAGCTCCTCTACACTAAACACAACACAGAAAATCCACCTAGTTGCCAACAAAATTAAAAGCATGCAGCCTCTGTAAAGACATTTTTATGACAGTAGACGCACGATGCAGGCAGCAGATTTCTAGTTTATATGAATTGAGTGTATTTCGAATGTTGAAAAATGATTTGTGTTTACGCTCTTTTCTATCCTTGCAGAAACTTAGTGCGCAACTGGTGAAACGTTATCTGGCAAAACGCAGTTTGAGTGAGAAGAGAACGGATGCAGACAGCGGAATGCTTCAAGCTATTGAATCAAGCAAGACCGAATTACGACAAACATTAAAAGAAATAATAAAATTTATCGAGCTTCGAAAGAAAAAGGAAAATAAATGAGGCATGTTTTTATCAGAGCACACTTTAATACATGTTTAAACCTTTATCAATTTCTTTCCAGTGCAATCTTATATCAGAAAGTTTTCACTGCAATTGAAATGTTCGTGGACAACGCTTGTAAGCAAAAATACTGAGCACTGACAGCATCCTTTGGACCTCTGCTAGATTTCGACGTTCGTTGCAAGTTTTCATTTGCGTTTTTACAGGATTTCGCTGTTTTGACCTCTTGACCTTGATGGTCACGAGATTACCCAAGACCCAACATTACATAAATAGCAATAGATAGCTTCACAAAAATAACAAGTTCCGCGCAAAACCTCGAGTAATTTAGCTACAAAGGCAAGTTCGCCCTGGCAAGTCATGCAAATGATGCCTGGAATTCACACAAGATGAAAATCTTCCCACCCCAAGAAGGGAGTGTTCACATGGGGAAATATTTAGCTAAGGAAACGTTTTTGCAGACTCGTAAACAAAATATCAAATTTACCAATTATAGAAGAGAAATTGTAGCTACTGCTTTCGGTCGCAGCAGACCAAATGTCTTCCAGGAAATAAGACTTTTCCGGTCTTTTCCTTTACATCCCGTGTTCTTGTGGATCGCTACATCTTAGTAGAAAGCGAGGGAATATAAATTTCGTCTGATGCATGCAAACACGAGCCAACGAGTTTTTTGGAAAGCGTAGTTTTACAAACTCGATAATCTGACACTTCTAATTATCTGACCCTGTCCTGTTGGCTGCAAGCTTGCAAAAAATATCGAGGAGCAGTTCCACTTACGATATTGCACTTAGATACGAACCGACAGGAACAACTACACTGTCTGCAGTCGAGGTATTCAACAGAAAATCGCAAACTGCACAAAGAGAGTTTTTACGCTCCGCAGTTCTTATACAAATACATTACAAGCTTGAATCGCCTCTGCTAAAGATCAGCATAGAGCATTCTTGAATAAATGACATCAAAATATTTAACGGAAACGACATATTAACGACAACCACAAAAACAAGAGAAAAAACTGTACAAATTTTGTGATGCATTTATGGTATGACCAAGCCTTTCACTCGGTTTTCCCATGTTATGATCAAAATACAATAGAAAGTGTACGTATATAGTGCAGCGTATGCAGCTCCTAAATGCATGGAAAATCATTATCCGCTTTATCTGATATTTTAATCATTCAGTTGACGTACATCCACGTGGGTGAGCAAAAACATGCCCGATTTACAAAACGCAAACGTAGCTATTAGATTAAATAATGGGAAAAATTTTCCCCATGCATGCGATCGAAAAATATGTGCCTAGTTGTCAAATAACAACAAACTGAACATAACATTACCACACAAAGCTGGTAAGTACTTTCCACTGCAAGGTACATTTAATGTTATTAGTTTATAATTGAAATATAATGAATAGTTTGCGGAAATAGATGATGATATATTTTCGAGAGTTCCACACACCGCAACCGGTGATGTCGGTGAACGAGAGAGAAAATCAGAAACTGACCGAGAGAAATAAACGCTAACGCTAATCGATCTAAACATCCTTTACAAGATTTGTGCCTTGCCATCCGAAACGTTTTAGCAAATCGTACACAACATGCACATTCAATTAGCCAGATTTAGTTACCTCACAAATATACAGTGGCATTTGGGAGAAATAATAATTTCATTAGCAGCAGAAACATTTTCAATAAGAACAAACTGGAACTAAGAATCGTAACTGTCTCATAATTTACAATCGACTACGAGATTCCCTCAGTCATAAATTTTGCGAAGTCATTCATGTGCTATTGCGAAAAATAGACAATAATAGCGAGCGCCTCGCCTTGATTGCGAAATTTCATAAAAGGCGATTGACGATCTGCAGGGCAGCCATGAACGCGTTTGTATGGCGAAATCCTAATTACGCGACAGATTAGTCCAATATGACGTCAATATATTTCATGTTCCTGTTATCGTCAACAGGCATTCAACAACAATGATCTTCCGGTACATAACCTATTTTAAATAGCTCGCTACTTAATCAGTCTTTGTTTTATTACCAACACATGCAAATATACAAACAAACTGCTTTTATAAAACCATGTGCACATGAATAAGAATCACATTGACATGTCGATCACACACAGTTTAAATTACACATCGCAATCTCATGCGAACTTTTGCAAACTATGTTATCTTGATGAAGACCTAATCAACAGCTACAGTAGCAATACTCACAATTTCTAATCTTTTCTTGCAGTAACAAAGCGAAGCAAAGCAAAATTTTCAAATATATTCGGAAGGCTTCCTAAGTGATAGATAAAACCCAGTTTCTACAATTAGACGATTCACTATCCATGATCGGCTTGTCTGTAGAGATAGAATAACTTTCACGAAATTGTCAGAAAAGCTTTAAAAACATATTCCGTTATTAAACCGGTTTTGTGCAATAGGGCCTTACAATAACAAAATTTTAACTCTCTGTTAGTGTTACGTCTTCAGGAAATACCAAAATTCCAATCAAATTCAACTTTCAGATAAGTCTCGTTAACTTTAAGAAGTGTCAATGACATATGTATCCTCTCTTGCTAGGCGAAAACAAACGAAATCAAGCCAATTAAACCTGTATTGGGAAGCGATTTCCAATAGCTTCAGGGTGCAAAAATACCGCGTGCTTATCATCTTATTTTGAACGCAAACAAACTTGACATTTTAATGGGAACAACTTAGGACAAGTTCACTTGATTCGCAGACTACGGAAATTTCGAAATCCAAGAAGAGGCTTTCGAAAGCCAAAGAGTAGCTTTGCTAATATTTGGTCAATACTAACGTAACAAAAGCATAAAGGTTATGTGTAACACAGACATATTCAGACTTATGTTTAATTTCGATATCTTAAGCACAGCAAGTGCGAAGCAGTTTGTTTGTGCAGCAAAATTGGTAACAGGAGTCAGGCGATTCAACCACATGCAAAGCAAAACGTACATAAGAACACATACAATACAAACTTGACAGCGAGCTGACCTTTGAACTTTACCGGACGTGTTCGCCAACCCTCGCAATTCCCTTTCCGAAGTACTTCAGCAAACCCATTTCACACCTTAAGTGGAAGTTGCATAACGTCTACCTTCAAACACGACAAAATGGGATGCTGCAATGATAATGTTTGGAAAAAGGACTCTACGCTCTACGCTTCTCACTATTGGCGTGACTATTGTCGTTCTTACAGAGAAATTTAGCAAGTGTTTAAAGGTTCTATGAATAGTTAAACAAATAAATAATTTAAGTCCCTTTGAAGTGAGAACCATGATCCAAAAGGTCATTAGGACATAACTGGGTTGAATTTCACAAATATTTCTTCCAATTAAATGTGTTATTTCAAGTCTTAAATCGTGGTAATATCGGATCAATTGACTGTAGCTCTATTTTATCCACATTCTTTACAATTATTAATTTACGTATGCGATAAGGTGAAAGAGATTTTTGTATGCAACATTATCAACTAGCCAATACAATTACGAAAGCATTATTTCTAACAATTGTTGCCAAAAAATTCGTTCTCGTTGTACACTTAATATTTAAAACATAATCGCATTTGATTTCTACGAACGAAAAGTGGCGATGAGCATTTGTGTTCGAAAATGACAGAAGGTCAGAGAGACATTTAGGAAAACTCAATGCAAACTGCTGCAGTGCACTTTTATATCAAATTGTAAAATGTTCTGCTTATATGTGTAGTTAAATTTAATGTCGAACACTTGCTGATCAAGCATTAAATTAATACATGCCGACAAGTTATGGCGACACACCCAAGTTAAGTGTTTTGAGACGAGTGAGTTTTTATTGCAAGCGATCAAGATAAAAAATATTATTCGAAATGATATGTTAAGACCATACACAAACCCTCAGCCAAAATTCGGTTGCGTACGCCTGTTTCAAAATTCAATCTTCTCTTTCACCGGAAGTAGCCCAAGAGGTGTAATGAGACTTACGTCACAACTCTCTTTGTGCACATTTCAAAATTCGCTGTTCAAAATAAAAGGAATGGCCGACACACTAGTTCTGGTATTTCACGACTTGTGAACAACACGAAAGCACAGACTGCAACGAGCTTCGGAGAATGACACAGAAAGCGCGTTTTTGGAAGAGCACAAGAACGACACCGCTGCTTTGGGAGTTTTTAATAAGCCTTTTGCAAGATGTGGAATGCCGAGAGTTCATAAAATGGATAGACGAAAATGAAATGACTTTCAAGATTGTCGATTCTTATCAAGTCGCAACGCTGTGGGGTGACATAAAAGGTAGACCTCATATGAACCAAAACAAGTTGCGAAGAGCCATACGACAGTACTATAAGTCTGGAGTAATGAAAAAGGTAGCTGTTACTCATTCATGATCTATAACCATATGCCACATGGCTGTAGCATGTGATTCCCAAAAACAACTTAAGGATTTTAGCATGAAATTTGCCTATATATTGTTAAGAAGAGAACAAAAAAGTTCACCCAACACATGGGATAAGAATTTCACAAGCCTATATTTTCAAAACGCCGTCGCTTGTTGCAATTTCTTCATATATGGGCATCTCATGGAAAAGATTGTACTCTTGCATATAGAATTGACGATTCATTTGTAATTAAAGGAATAAATTTTCAAAATAAGATGCCGATTTTAGTCGACATAAAAGTAGCTAAGCGATAGAACAAGCTTTTGTCCACTGTCGTAAATAGCAGCACCGTTGTCTCATGACTTGATATGGGAACAGGCTTATGGCGTTCACAAATTTTTGGACAATCTCATCCCAAAAAATAAGTATGAATTTGAAATTTAAATTGTTGCCTTCATGAAAGAGTCTCGATCTTACGCACTTTTCGATCAAAGCACACGGGGAAGTAATTTACAATGTTAACATGAATGTAACTCTCAATCAATGGAACGACATATCTTTACACGAATACAGATCACTACAGAACAGAACACAATACGAATCACACAAGGATAAGCTATAACACATAAACAAACATTACTAAGTGCCATCACAACATACATGTTTACGAACTTGCAGTTATCTTCTAACTGTGCGTATGAATAGGAAGAAAATCTCAGACGTTTCCAATAGTTTGTCGAAAATGACCGGTAATGTGACAACGCTAGCCCAAACACATACTGTTCGACTGATGATTACTGCTTTTGAAGTTTTGAATACGATTTTCACTCTCACATGTGCAGCTAGCTACAACAAAACACATCAGGGTCAAGTTGTTTTTTTGTTGATATTGAGCTCAAAGAAATATTTTTATTGCCAATCTTAGGAATATTCTTATTTTCAATAAAATGACTTAGTGCAACTATCAGAGAACAAAATTGTGCTGTCGTGTTGATGCTCGTTAAACAGAAAGCAGTTTTCATCGATATATCGTGAAAAGATTTCACTCAAAAGGTTTTGTCTGTTGTTGGACCTCTCCACATGACAATCACAAAGAAATAGTGTGGAGCCTGTCACGAAGTGAAGTTAACAAATCATTTTTTTACTCTCTAGGTAAAAGGACAGAAAGGTGGATATAAATTTGAGAAACTACCATACAATCCATTTTCTACGAATGAACGCCAAATATTGCCAGAAAATAATACTGATGACAAACAAGAACATGAAAATCACACAACAGATGAAGTACAAAGCTCGTCTTGTGAACTATCACAAATCATGGTGAGTGTATACATAGACCATTGCTATATTCTTGTGAATTTGAAATGTGCATAAAGGTGTTTTACACTGTGCACAATTGATAAGGACAATATTAATGATAATGAATCAAGTAAACTCGTTTTGTTCACTGCAAAATTCAACTGTCTAAAATGAATGCAAAATATTGTTTATCATCGTTTGTATCAAACATATTTTATGTTTGCAAGCGATTTGATGAGTACTGACCAGTCAAACAATCATACAAAGTTTAAGTCCAGTTAAAATAAATAAAAATGCTTCATAGTTGTTGTGTAAGTGCATGCATGAAGATGAGAGAAATGCAAGACTTTAGTTAACATCACTTTTGAACTGTCTTTAGCGTTCTGAAGTAAATGAAACGCACAGAAAGAGGCTCACTTGTTTTGTTGGTCACTCCATTACAGGAGAAAACGTGACAGCAAAGATCTCCACGCCAAAATTCTTACTTCCAGATCCCATATACACGACAGACAGTGTATTTAAAGCAATCTGCAGTGGAGATATAAGCAAGGACTTGTTAAGTAACCTATGGTTGGATACCAACACGATTAACGTAGAAAAGGATTTGATAGATGCATTGATCAATGATGTTCCATTTTCAGTCCTGTTATAGATATTTGAGGATATATTGCAATTTGATTATTTAAAGAATATCATTGGGATTCAAAAGAATATAACTTATAAAATCTGTATGAGTTATACCATAAATTTTACACTACAAGCAATACGTATTTTGTCAGCAAAATCTAATATAGGTTCGTATGGGCGAAAGGGAAACTGTGCACAAAAGATTATACTTGTGTCAGAAATACAAAGACAGCCATATTCGAGAAAATGAATAATGCACCAACACAATCCATCGTTAATAAAGACACTATTTGCATGAAATGTATGCAAAATACAAATACACCCCAAGTTTTCAAATATCGTTCTCTGAACTGACATTGTCTGCATTATTTTAGCACCGACGTCAGCCAAATCACTGTTCATGTAGGAAACTCCTTCTCCTTTTCTTTTTTCCTTCTCATTGACTTTTTCTTTCTCCTTCTCTTTTCCTTCTCCTTCTCCTCACTCTTTTTGTTCTTTTCATCTTTTTTTCTGTCTCTTGTTAAAGTATTATTATTATTATTGTTTTATAACGACGTTATTATTCTTATGCTACTTATTCTTCCTCATTTACTATTGTTCATCTGCCCATCTTCGTCTTCTTCTAATTCATATCCACTGGACATCGGTAGATTGCCCATTAAAGTCTTCCTCTAATTCATATCTAGTAGACATCTGTAGATTATCTTTTTCTATCTGCATTTGATAATCTCCCACGTCTCTAATCTTCCTCTTGGCACTGTCCCAGAGCATCTATATTGTCTGTTATCTCGCATTTGACAATAGGTAAGATTACGTCCTTGTTTCCAGATAACTTCTCCAATAGGTTTACTAAAGCAACAAATTTCCCTTGATTAAAGCCGACGAAAATTTCCCCAAAATTCCCTTGGATCTTTATTGAATAGATATAGACGACTGGTGGCTGTTGACGATTGTCGAGCTCTCGTGGAGTCCTCGTAGAGCTCTCGTAGAGCTCTTGAGAGCTCTCTTCTTTAGTAGAATATTGATTCAGTAGAATACTGATTGAAAATTTTGTTTGGTCTTATTGTTATTTTTTGTAAAATATTTCTATTTTTCCCAATATCTTCTTCCAAATATTTGCATATAAATTTGGCACCCTTAGGGCATGCGTATGTTCCATGAGGCGTATGATAGCCCGCCTAGCGAGGGTGAACATGTTGCCTCGAGATCCCGCCTCGCCAACTATTTTTATGTGTTTGTCATCTTGTATCAGATGGAGTAACAGCCAGCCCAGTTAAATAGGATTCTAGAAAGAACAACCCCCTCTTTTCGTCCCGGTGATCGAGGCAAATAATCGTCAAACGTTTCAAGAGAAAGTCGTGAATCAAGTTCCAAAACTGATCGTCAAGAGTGAAGGATCTTAAAAAGACATTATCCACACCCCTAAAGCGATATGTATATCAATAAATAAAGCCAAAAAATATGAAGATGAAACTGCGCAAAGATCATGCAGCGACTACGGAACGCTCTGTTCAATTATTCACCAATGCTCTGAAAAAAATATGGCTTGTCTTGGTGCAAGTTGGCAGAAGCATATGTCATTCGGCTTAAATATTGTTACAAAGAATAGTACAACATGGCAAGAGCTGTGTGTACAAAACAATAGCTTACCATCAACTATATCAATTGCAATCTTGTGATCTGTAGCTAAATCGTAACTAAACTTTAACCAATTTGAGTAATAAATCATATCACTTGACTGGTCAATAGTATTTTATACATTTTTGACGAAATGTTTTGAAGTATATTTTATATTGTTCCATTTTCTCAATATTTCGTAATACTGACGCTTATGTGTTAGACATTAAACAAATAACATTCATTTACAGTTGTACATGCATACGCTTAGCTCGGAGAGTAAATTTCGACTTCCGGTTAAAGCACTATTGACATCGTTATTTTGGGTCAAGCATTCAACAATCATAACCAAAAGCATACGCCATGCACTTGAAAATGCACACTTCAAAGAATATTAAATTGCTAGTTTAGCAATAGTTTATGACACACTCAAATGGCAGCTACAGTCCAAAAAGATAATTTTCGAAACATTATTTACAATAATAATAATGCGCAGAAAATTGTAGGAATTTGATGCACGCAAGCTCTTCATCGTTCTATTCCAGGTGTCTCCAATAGGAGTAGCGGCAATAGGAGTAGAAGAAAGTAGTTTGACGATAGAAAACGATTTTAGAGAGCCTGTTATTTCGCAAGAAATGAAGATGCCTGGACAGGCCGAAGGAACTAATGTGAGAGAGACATTTGAGAATTATCAGATCCTAAACCTCACCCTGAATCGTGATAAATAGTTCAAGCAGCGTCATACTTTGATATTTCTGATCATCTCATTGGACACGCTGGTGAATTGAAAAAAATCGTGGTATACTTTCACTTCACCAAAAACCACGATAAAGCAAAAGGCAGCAAGTACTACAGAGAAAGTCTAGTTATATCATATAAGGATGATGGGGACTCGCGCTTGTCTTTGATAGTCGAGACAACGCTTCGTAAGTAGCTATAGCCAAAATAGAGCTAAAGCCTTTGATCTGGTGCAACCTTCAAGAGTTAGATAAGTGTTGTGTATTCCATACAAATAGTGCATTATATCTGGCTCAAGTACGCACATATTATATTTACGTTGGTGCTAAGCCAAAAATCAACAACTTTCTTTCAACACTACAAAGACGAGCCACGCCTACAATGAATTCTTGCAAACGAGTAACATAGGCCGTATTCTGTATCAAGAAAATGTGCTAAAAAATGATTTCTAAATGCCGAAATTCATGACCACATAAAAATCATAGAAAACTACTTATTTTTAATGACTGAATATGATTTAAGTTGTTTGCATCTCTTGAAATTGCAATCTTTGGAGTTTCAGTACTCCAAAGTTTCATAATATTCGTCTTTACCTGTCGCCATCTTGTTTTATTTGTGAAACTGATGACAATATAGCAAAAATTGCGGGTGCACTGTTACATGATAGCAACTGCTATCATGTAATATCATTTATAAACTACTATTATATTATATTATATTACTAAGCATTCCATATTTTTATATTTTAACTTTAAAATCCATTTTGCAATGTCATTACTAATTAGGACATAATCTAGAAGCTTGCTTGCATGCGCTAGAAGCTTCTTATATAAGCAACCGCATTTATTTATTGTGGTTAACTATTTAGTGCTGTAACATACTGTATTGCGTATGGGATGTAGGTCACAAAATACTTCCCATTAGATATTATATATATATTAGTTTACACCACTACATACGAGCTATACGAGACTATCTTGGCATTTATGCCATAACTATCTTTGGCTTCCTTTAATCTATTTGTGTTGAGTCATTGTTGGACTTCATTCACGGTTGTACTCAGAGAGAGATAAGTTTTATTCATACTTATTGATATTATCCACTTATCCACTTTAATATTTACGCGTTGGTCAATAAATTGTTTGAGAAATATAACTGGTTCACACTATCTTTGTTGCGTGTAGAAATAGAACCAAAATTAATAGTTATTCTTTCGGGACCACGCACGTAACATGCACAATGATCAAAACAACAAAAAGGCGAGCTTACGGGGATGTGTAATCCATTTTAAAGGTGAAAATGGGCCATTGACTGATTTTACCGAGGCATCTTTGAAAAAAGTTTTACATTGTCCCAAGCTTTGGTTACTATACAATGGTGAGCAAAAAGACATCGCTGAAAAGAACAAAAAGTTGATGAAAAAAATTCAGTCCATGAAAAGTCCTTTGGCTGAGTACCGTGGAGAGTTAAAGTACCATAGAAATTGCTAGGCAAAGTTCACCAATGTTGGCCTGATTAGACGGGCTGAAAAAAGAATGAGCAAAAAGTTTGAAGCTTCAGCAGCCACTGTCAATGAAAACTATATACAAGAAAATAAGTCGACAGATGTAAATGAGCCTCACACGAAACTGCTACGATCATCCTCGTTTTGTCATGACAGTTCTAAACCTCCGATAAGAACTATAGCAGTTTTGCCATCAATATGCATAATATGCAAGCAAGAAAAGTCCTTCGCCACTCAATCGGTAAATAATGTAACAAATAAACCAATATGTTACAGGTATTCCAATACCTGTTTTGTAACATCATGTTCTGTACTTAATCTACCTACAATATGATTTTACTTTTGTTGTCTTACTGATGGTGAGGAATGTCCAATTTTTCTACAATTTGGTAAAGATCTTTATTTATTGACAAGAGTTCAGCGATAGTTAATGCTTCAAGGTAAATATAAAATATATTTTTGCTACTATCGTCTTTTTTGCATTTGCTTTGTATTTCTTTCGGTCCTAGGTACACTCTCTTTGCATCTGGCAAGTGTTCGGACGAATGCCTTCCCCCGAATGCAGATAGCATGCTTTTGCACATTAAGAGAGCCAACTACCAAGCAGCCATCTGGAAGAATAGTTTGCAATCGCACATTAATGTTCAACCTCCTGTGAGCCATGGATGGCACATGAAAAATGGTCAGTTAGAGATTCTTTGGATGACTGGACCATCTGCTCCAGGTACACAGTGTGTACAGCAGGAGCTAGATGGCGACCAAAGGATTCTGAGTATCTCATGTGCCAATTTATTATCGTTATATTATTTACACAAAAAGATGAAGGACTCCTTCGCAATTCAATTTCAAGAATTGTTTTTTCATTTTTTAGTCTTTTTGTCCATCAAGCAGCTATGGAAGATTAATAGCTAAACATATCATTTCAAATTAACTTAGAAAGATTGATCCTTAATCATTATTTAGCACCGTTCTTTTGAATATGAGCCAGCAAATTTAGCGAATTTCACACAAAACAATATGGCGGATATAGAAAATATATGTCGAATTTTTGATGGCTCTAGCTCTCTTGATTGCAAGTTTTCGGGATGTAAACAGGCAGATTTATGTTAAGTGAGTACATATCAGTACATCTATGTTGTTTTTACTTAGTCATGAATTTCTGCATCTCAACCTGAACAATAATCCACCATAGGATACGACCTAACAGTTGTTAAAGCTGTAATAAATCTGGTATGGTTCACAGTTGCAAAAAATGCTCAGAAAATGATTCTCTACAAGAATATCTTAAAACATTGCTGGAAGAGTCTTTCAACAATGGCAAAAACAACCTGTTGATCAAAAATGGCGAAGAAATCTTTCAACTTTTGTAAATTTATCGAGTTGCTGGTAGAGGCTATAGATAACCTAACGTCATACTCATACATCGTTACATATGAAACGAAATTTCTTAAGAAAGAAAGGAGGAACTTGGCAATATTTGAGCATTGATTCTTGGTTCCTTGAGAAAGTTTGCTTTTTAACCCACCATAATTGAAGCTCAATATTTTTTACGACGAATTTCCTGTTTGATACAAAGGCTACAGAATACGTTCAATTTGTTTGCATAAAAAGCGATATTGGCATTGATGGAAGTTGTATTTTGTTTGTTACAGGAAGCCACAGCAAGTTAGCGTAAAATGACATTGGCTGTACAGTTAAAAGAAAGGCACGTGCCATATTGGAACAAATCACTTGAATAAAATTTTAGATATCTATCATGGTGTTATTTCAAAGACAAGTATTAAGATGAAAGAATGGAAAGCGTTCGAATGGATTTTGGATGGGGATATTTGCTTCCAATCAAACCATACAAGGAGCACGAAGTTATTACCTCTTCAAACCTACAAGGTCCGACATTTTGCAATACAAACAAACGGCAGAAGATCAGGAACTTGAAGGCTCGTTTACATCACAGGAGAGCAATATCCGGTCCTCCGAATAACATGAACACAGAGTCTTTGAGGGATAGTACGTAATTGGTGTGGCTCAGGAGTAAGTGGGTTGACAGAGAAGAAAAACATGTGAAGATGTATATCCTACATGTACATGCTAAATCCATTTGGAGCTGCAAAAAGTTTTCGTTCGCCAAAAGCGGATATCTGCCATAGCGGATCTATAGTAGGATATCCACTATAGCGGAACGAGAAAAATATTGACTGTGAGAGTCCGATTGCTTAATTAACACCAATATCGGACAAATGAATAATTTTTAACCGTAGTTGCCATTTGATCTCGGCCAGCTGCAAATGGCTAGCAATTCAAAATAGTTTATAGCGTGCCTTTAAATGTCCGAGATATGTTGAAAAAATAGACCAGAACTATGAGCAGAACTCGAAATTTGACGTCTAAAATCATGATTATCAAAGTCATAATTTAACAATCGCTCAACTTTTCAAGATGCTTATCTCAAGCTTTGCATGTTTAGTAAAAATCTTGTAAAAATGAGAAAAATCTGAAGTTTAGAGGTACACCCCATGTTTCACGATTAGCCGTGAAGTAAACCTTCACATGAGGATGATTCACATGGACCACACAGAGGAATGAATTTTGGAGGTCATGATCGTGTCAAGTGGCGCGAAAGTTCATTGGTTATTTTTTGTAAGGTAAATGTTTGTTCGAATCTTATGCTGGAATGGGAATCAAATCCAAAGAATGCAATATCAAGTTTATGGTCAATCATTGAGAAGTTTTTTTGATTAAGTAGTAATCTCTAAACGCATCAAGTAAAGGGAAAGAAATACAAAGACTACAATCAATGACTCTTTAAAAAGTCAAATATCTTGATAAATAACAGGGAGCGAATTCCAAATGTACAGTTCATGTGTTTTATTTTAAATATATATGATACAATCAAGACAACATTGGGTGATTAGAAGAACACTTGTTGAGATGGGAGATAGCCCCCATTCATCTGACTAAGCAAGTCAGTCAAGAAAAATGATGTTTTCTGAAGCAGTTGGTTGCTTGACATGATATGTTTCTGTTTCATGTACATCAACTTTATATTATTTTGAAATAGAATTTACAATTTTGGTAAACAACAAATCTTTGATATGTAATTACTAATTGTATCCATTACCTGTATGTAATATAAGAATTGATCCATGGAGGGTGCACTAGTTTGGATTGTATTTTGGTAGCTGTTTGCAATTGCCAGACATTTTTTATTAAATTTGGTTTCTCATAATGCCATAATCAGGGATATGTATTTAGAAAGTGTGCTTCAATAAACACAAATCACAACTATTTTTGCTTGGTAATTGCTTAGTAAACCAACATTTTGCAGAGAAACTGGTCGCTTCCATTAAAGCCATTTCTGTTGTAATAAGTGTATTTATTAAATTTAAAGGAGCAGTCAGACCTTAACACAACTTTCACTCATATGAAAGTGTATATTGTTCTTACCTCTCTCCAAAGAAAATAGAATAGAGAAAGTTGAATATATAGTTTTTTTACAGTAGCCAAGCCATCTCGTTTATTTTTTCAGAAAATGCAAATATCTCGTGTGTTCATTCGCTGCAGAAAGAGTGAATCGAATTTTAATTTTCTAATAATTTTGTCCTTGATTTCTTTACAGCCTTTTGATACGTAAGATTTTATCACTCGAGTTATGTAAAATATTTATATACTGTATGAATTTTTGCATTTTCGCTTTCCTTTATTCGAGCTATTGACACAGCGCTCACCCCCTGCCACTTTAAAAGTTTGAAGAAGTCTGGCAAGTTAAAAAGTCTCCTAATATTTTTATTAAGCTTCATTAAAAACCATAGATGCAAGTAAATATAATACAAAACAAGCATCTCATTTAACAGTCCCAATACCGTGTCAACTAAACAGGTGGATAGAACAAACTTCTAAAGAATGTTTTAAAACCAAAATCTTACCAATAGGACTGTTTTTCAAATATTTTGAATATTATATATTTTCATGTATTCTGACATAATATGCCATTGTACAAAACTAACTTGAAAACGGATTGCGTTCAACAATTTTGCAGAACACCGCAGAGTAGTTGAAATTTCTCTTCTTCAACAAGTGAAAAAAAAACATATTAAGGTTTCCTGGCTCCTTCAATTTCAGCACAACCTGTCATATGTCTCGTTCACTTACGCTGTCTCCGTTGGTCAAAATCGGCAATTAAATTTTCAATAATACCATTCATTTCTCACTAGAAGATTCCATTTTTACGACAAAAACTATCAAACTGCCAAAGCCAAGTGAAGATCCGTATTCCATTGTAGTCTCGTATAAAAAAACTCCAAGACTTTGACAAGACTTAAATCCAGACACTTTTAATGATTTGGCAGACTCATTCAATTTTTTGCTTTTTCAGCGAAGCACAAGAACGACCATGCGAATAAAAAATTAGAACGTCAATTGTTGCCAAGCATCTTAAATTTGGCTACATTTTATTTAATCCAAATATTGAATCCACACCGATTTACGTGTCCTTGACACACTATATTGCTCATCATTCCACTGTCTCCCCATTTACTATCTGGCTTTTTTTAAAAGAAGAACTAGGAATAGGTGCAAGGAAATAGGGAAAAGGAATGGGAAACATAAAAATCAGGAGAGAGGAATAAAACAAGAAAAACTGTGCGACAAGTTTATAATGTATTACAACAACATGCAGGGACTTAGTCGCGGTGAAAAATCCAAATATTGCCTTGAAAACCGCAATTGCCAGTAGTGAATGGCCAAAATCACCCAAGAATTCAGAAAAGAACGGTTTGGAACATTGACTCATTCAAGAGTTCAAATTAAAGGGAGCTGTTTTAGAACTATAGTTCATAATGTATTTTCCAATATACAAACACTAATGCTACAATTTATAAAACGATATCTTTTGCAACCTCGTGCACTTTCTACAATTCAAAGCACCATCTATCATCTCGATACTGGTGTATATGTCTATGTCCACTTCGATCGTTATTTGTCACTTGTTCTCATATTTTACAAAAGAAATTTTTATTCATTTCTATCTTTTCTTGGATTTGATTCCGAAAGTGGCAGGTTGTGGTAATTAATGTGGCGGTTAACGGAAATCCATGATCATCTTCAACGTGAAACTATATCATCCTGCAAGTGATCCTCTTGACTATTTTCTTCCTCATGTGTAGGTCCTTCCAAGACATGGTAAATTGGAAAAGCCTTTGGACTTTTTGGTTCTTCTTCAAAATCGCCCTCCACACATATGTATATTGGTTCCTCGACCAGAGACTAAAAATGTTGTAAAACAACAGTTGAAGTAAAACAATAATGACAATATATTGACATACATTCATGCATATCTGCATGGTGTATTCCGTCGAAAACAACCTGCCTACAAATGTTTGATGGAAAATAGTGCTTTCGACAACAGCGATATGCGAATGTGATGAAGCCGCAAATGAATTTGTTACAAAAATCAAAAGGCAGGTTTCACAATGTTCTACATGTACGGAAACACTTTTAATATACTTTTTCATGGTACTGTCTTACTTTACAAAAGTCTTTCTATGATATGTGTTGGGAAAAACAAGTTCCGCGTTTTAGAAAGTAACGCTGATAGACAAAAGGTTTTCTTTAGGTTCTTGTCTACAAATGCACAAGTGATGAAACAATCTTAAATGAAGACTAACGAAGAAACCAAGCAATACGGCTCCCATGCTGCTCAAACGAGGTTTAACTTGATTGCATATGCACTTATCGGACCCTTTGTGTCTCTGTTTTGCGGAAAAAGCTGCATGCTTACACAAAGAAAAAACTAATGGTATATTTAGGTTACAACTCAAACTTTTACTCTCAATTGGGTGCTTTTGTATTTCGATTAATTTGTAGTGTGAAACAACGTTATTATTGTATTGTTAACTCAAACTGATCAACTCAATGATCAACGCAAAATGGTGACTGGCCAAGCTGCACTCTATAGCCAAAGCTTAATTTAAACTACAGCTTCCTTGTAATCTTGAAAACAGGCAAATGCTATTTAAAATTTATGCTAAATAGAACGGCAAGAAACATTTCACTTACATCGCTGTCCGGTCTTCTTGTTAAAGGTTGATATATCGAATGTGGCTCACGATTTGCGCTTAAGCTGGCGTAGGAGCTTAAGGTCTCCGCTGAAATCTGTGGTTCTAAGTACGTTTCTATATAATCGATAAAGTATTGAATAAAGCAACGAGCACAGTGAACCTCGGAAACTGACTAATAAAAATAAAAAAAATAAATTTGCATCCTGGGTGAGCTGCAACTCTTACAACTAAATCGTATTTCTTCAAAAGTCAAGGACGATAATGTGGAATTTATGTGAAAATTACTTCATCAATTACAAAAATACAACCCTTTTTTAATACAAAGTGGGACACTAGATCCAGTGAACCAACTATCCTTTTTCAGCTGAGCATGTTTATAACTTTTTATATTTTACAGGTTTTGATTTAATAAGTACACTTCAGCACGATTTAAGAAATAAAAGATGGTTAACTGTGTTTGCAGTTTGCACTGGCTTATGCAAACTGAGGAGACCTTTGGTAGAACTATAGAGAGTAGATCAGTTTGCGTCTTCTGGAGAATTCTCACAAAAGTCTTTTCAGTTTGCATAAGCCAGTGCAAACACAAAAAACATCTTTTATTTATTTTATAAAACAACAATTGTGTAAGCAGACAAATTTTTGACGAACGATTTAATTTTTCTCTTATATGTATTCATGATTGAACTCAAATCGGTTTGCACAGGCTAATTCAAACTCAGCCATGGACCAATGAGCGCAAGCATATTATTGTTGCTAGTTTATAAAGAGCTATAAAGCATTTACGTATGTTACTCCAGAATAAAGTTAGTTACCGTCAGAAGTACTGGTATTTGGTTGTTGGACAAGTCTTCGTTGCGTCTTTACGGCCATTGAACCTCGTCTAATGAAAAACGAGAAAAAGACAAATAAACATGATAATTTTTGGTAGTTTTTCTTTAAGTATGTTTTAGGTATGATTCATTCCCCTCATTTTAAAATATATTTTTTGTCGTATTCTTTGTAGAGATGGACTCCAACCTTCAATTTACCACTCAATTAGCTATATGATCACACAACCACGACGAAAGTCATTACCAAAGTAGAGAGGTAAAGTCCACTCGAACTTTTACTTCTCTGTGCAAATTATCTAGCAAAGTTATAGTTTTAATTTAATCAGAAAATTATTTTCATTCATAGTTCTTCAAGTGCATAAAAAGTGAAAACACAATATTTGCTCCACAAGGGTACAAATTTAGCCTGGCCTAGCCTTGTTTTATCGGATGTGACCAAATAATAATTTGTAGAAACGACATAGGTTGATATAATCACATATTTTTGTTATTTTTTGAATAGTAGATTTCTGACGAGGACATTGATTTCTTCCGTATGTAGGGAACATATAGCTACTTAAAGCGCCATCTCAAGCAAAGAATGAAGGAAGACATCTTAAAAGTCAGTCACCTTTTGGCAGTTCTTCGGCAATATATAGCAATGGGGATGATAATGAATGCTGTACCAAGAGCACCTGCGATTGCAGCTAAGATAAGTGTAAAACTATCATTGACAACAATGACTTTTGCACTTCTTGGTTCTTCGTTGTTGAGGTCTTTTCCATACCGTATAGGCCCATCTGTACGATATTTCTGCAAAATTGATTGAACTTTAACATTGAACTTTACATTTTTCTTGAAGCATTCACAGTTAAACATTATGAACATCCATTGAATGAACTATTGTCAAGCCGAAACAGTTGAGTAGCCAGCCCCCAAAATTGGTCATGCTATGTTTTTTATATCGGTGTTCAAATGCTCTAAAAAAATACAGATTTCTAAAGAAATATACAATTCTATAGTGATCTGGGTTTGGTTGCACAAAACTTGGATGGCGTTATCCGCTGGATAGTAATTATCTGAATGGTATAACTTGTGCGAAAAAGAGTTATATTTTCTTTACGATAATGAAACTTCGTGTAATTCTAGGACCATGTAACATTGTATTTAATTGCTTGTCAAGTTCAAATGATTTTCCCCTTTCATAATATTCTCAAGAGTTCGAAAATATTGCTCTCTGGTAGATAGCTCTATTCGCCCTTCGTGCAATTATGCCCTTAAACTTACATAGCACGACCAAACTCGCAGATTGGCTACATCGATTCGTACCTCGTCTCTTTTTGTGTTCGAAATGACGCTGCTGAACGTTTGAAGAGCCGTTGTTGGCTTTGGTTTTGGTGCAGAAAGCAAGATTGGATCATTTTTACCTACGCAAGTCACAAAGTGAAGATTGATAAAGGAATTTTCGAAGACAGAATCACGATTGACATAAAAACACCATGTCGAAAGAATGACCCCGACAGGGGATCAGAATGATGACACGATCCAACTAACCTCGAACACGAAACATTAAGCAATAAGACTCCTTCGACTTATCAAGATCAACACATTCTACGGAAACTTGAAACAAACGTTTTTGAACGTCGGATCTGACGGAACCTTTCCACTGTAGATAAAAAAATATTTAAAATTATTTGAAAATGCAGCGATGGTAGAAGATGTAGCTAAAAATAGCTTTTGTTTCCAATGCATTTTTTTTGAGAAAATATACGACCCCTTTGGTGTGAATTCAAAACCACAAAAATGGGGAATTATAAATTCCAGAGTTTAATCACATCCGTATTAGCAAGCGATTAATATTCACTTGAGTGGTGAAAGTTATATTCATTCCAAAATCTAAACTATCCCAAAAAAGAGGAATTACACTGAAAATATCTTTACGATTTAGTTGATAAACCTAAAAGTAAAACACTGCTGTTAATATCTTTGCGTATTTTATAACTGTGTTGATAGCCATTTGTATTTAGCATTGCCATGCAGCATGCTAGTTTGAGTCCTCACTTCTAAATTTCAGAATATTACAAGTACTCATTTCGTTAGAAATCTTTAAAGTTCAGTAAGTAAACACATAAAAATTTGCATGGCACATAATAGCAGGAATAAGAGAGCAAAAATATTGTTATCGTTTGCACTTTTGTTTGCTTAGTAATAATAATGATTAAAATACCTCAAGACTGTACATGTAACCACCTTTAGAAACATAGTCTGATTCTTCCAGTTTGAAAGTTTTGTAAAATTCCCTGATGGTTTGCTCATGCCATGAGCCATTCTCGAGGAAATTGATCCAGCCAAAATGGCACGATTGTTTCGTCTTGTCGAAAGGCGCGTTGATTGGCTTGGAGCATAGATTCTTTGATGCACATTTTTTTGAGAGATCAATTGTTGGTATGACATCCGCGCGAATGTTGAGAAACTGGTAGCGACACCCTTTATGGTAAAAGAAAATTGTTTTTTTTATTCAAGAATCAAGATGCACTTATAGTTTCGTTTTAGCTACTGCAAAGCGAAACATCAATTCACGAGCTGCAATGTTTATTCTCACTGGAAAATTTTCAGTTTTGCCTAAAAGTTTCAGTTGTTCAGTGACTTGTCCGAAACAACAATGGCGATACACTGGAACATAGCAAATCTAATTTTTGTCTTTTTAATGATATGTTTTCAAAAATCGTAGTGATGCAGAGCGAAAACACCTTTGTAATGGTTTCAAATGAACGTCATGAGATGAACTCATGACCTTCCTATTTTAACGAAACTTGAATAGCATTTGCGCGTTCGAGAGTGCTATCCCGCACATCCGTTTCTGCATTCAGTTTTTGTTTTGGCAATGCGTGGGACTCTGGGACTCATTGTAATTTGGCACGAGATTTGTGGCGGGAGGTTGCTGAATTCTGTTTGTTCCATTTCTATATGTTGCTCCAATCTCTTCGCATTTATAACACAGAAAAGCTTACATTTTATCAAAAGCAGCTTTCAACGTATATTTGAAAAAAACGTCAGCAATATATTGACTGAAAATACACATGTTAAAATATCCTTTTATTGCTTTCGTGACCCAATGACCCCGACAGGTGTGTCCAAGTTGTTAAATTGCCGCCATAGCGACGACGATTAATGTCTAATGACTTAATCTTAACGAATGAAGTGTCCAAATCCTTCGATTTCAGAAAATTATTGCTTATTACAAGGAAAAACTCTCAAAACAAAGGGTTTGATTCATCTGGATGCAACTCGCCAAAAATGCGTTTATTAAACGCACTTCGTCATTTAAACTTCATCGCATGACTATTTATAGTCTTGTCATGTTGTTTGACAAACTATTTCACGCTTTTTGCCCCCACGGAGAGAGGTTTTATCTCAAAATCCAGTCTGCAAGGAATGGGATATTAGTGACTTAAAAAAATATTTAAACATCTTTTGGTACAAAGAGATAAAGTATATCATATTCTGATCTCCTATTGGTTGTACATAATATGTTTTTAATACCCAATGCGAATAGAAAATGTTTAGCGTGACGAGAATCATATTGTCATGTCGTCGATTTTCAAAGACGTATGCGACCATTCGAGTTCACATGAAAAATCGCAAAAAAAGGGTGCGAACTGCTCTTCATAAATCGAAAACACTGAAGCTGTTGTAATGCAGGGCGAGATATTAATTAAGGAAAACGCACATAATGCTAACTTTACTGAACGACTGTCGCTTAGAGACCCGTGAATTATTATATTCATAGTTCATTAGACTAGGCCACTTTAATTTTGAACTTGTATTTAGCACCCTTATAAGAATCACGCCATGTCAATAAATAATCATTGTTTGTATATAATATTTATCATAGCGGCATGCTAAATTTCGAAATTACATCACGAGCAGCAAATTACAATTCAAAATAAAGCGTGAACACAAAGGCTACTTACAAGGATCTCTTGCTTTGATATCACTTAAACATTTGCGCACATCCGAACGATAAATTCGAGTTTTCTTTCGACACTTGCATAACTTGCATGTAGAGGTTAAACACTCGGCGTGGAAGCGATTACACTCGCAAGAATCACTCGCCAAGTCCACCTCCGTGCACGATGGGTTCTCGAAGACATCCGATTCACCAAGCAGACCATCAAAATACGTCGAGGCTTGCCATGTTTTTAACAACAAAAGAAAAAACGAGAGTTTGAAAGCATCTTGAGCCATTTTGTACATGTCGGCGCGCGGCTTTGTTTTGTCATCGCATGTTGGTTTTTGAGCTTTTCAGCTTTCAAAAACAATTAAAGACTTGTTATTGTACATATATGTACAACAAAGATCAAAACATTTCAAAACTTGATCACTTTCTTTTCACCAACTGCAAATCAAGCATCTTTCAGTGGTCGGATGGGCTTGCGTGCTTAGGAAATACCAATTAATGGTTTGCCATTAACAAACAAATAGACAAAGTTTATGTCAGTTTTCCGTGTAATTTGAGCGCATCGCGCCTGTTTATTAGATTAACTTATTGATTAAAGGTGACAATGAAAATGCCGCTAAGTGGCATGGAATCGAGTCCGTAACTCGGAACGCAAAAGTGCTTCTTGTTTTGTCCAGTCATGTCATTTAATTGTGTTTTGATGTGGTAAAGACAAAATTGTCACAAACAAAAAAAAATTACGTATGCGTGTTTTTGTATCATACAATTAATATTAAGGGAATAAACAACAGGTCCACTTTGCTGCGGTTAACTTAGTGGTTAATCAAATGAGTAATTTAAGATATAGGTGGCACAAAAACTTTCAACGGAATGGCGCTAACTTCCAACGGGCTTGATGTTTCAAATTTCAATACAGCACCAGTATATAGCGTAGCATGCATTACTATTAGACATTAGCAGAATTTGACTTCCAACTTTCAAGTGACATTATAGAGTTATAGTATTCTGAAATATTTTAATGAATTAAGATATGGCATGTTTTTTGACATAACACAAACTTTCTTATCATTCAACTTTACAAGTTTGGGAATTTACACTTCATCGAGCATCAAGGCACACACAAAACCTAGCTCCTTGCTATCTTTGTTTGACACTTGAACCTTTGCTCTCAAAGCTGACGACAAAGCATTCAAGACATTTTTATCGAATGGTACTATAAGCGGTGATCGTTTCTTCAATATCCTCTACAGAGGCGAAACTAGAACGTTAATTGGGGGGGGGGGTGTATATTCATGTATTCAGCTCTGTCCTGCTGATTTCTTTTGTTTGCGATGTTAATTTCAAAAGAAGTCAGCAGGGCAGAGCTGAATACATGAATAAATTACTAGTTTCGCCCTGGTCCTCTACCCACTCTGACACTCATAAAATGTATAGGGTCCTTCCTTGAGTCAGAGAAACTATTTTTCAATATATTGAGATATTTACGGTTAGGTGCAAAACTAGAACGCTAAGAGGGGGTTGATATTCTTATATTCAGTTATGCCCTACTGATTTCTTTTGGACTTCTAATCACTAACAAACCAAATCAGTCAAGCAGAGCTAAATATATGAATATCCAACCCCCCTTAATAATTTTAGTTTCGCCATTGTTTACGGTTTCATACGTTGACTTTCGTAGAAAAGTATGTTAAATTGTATTAAAAAACAGTGTTTCTGGATGGTTCCTGGCCAGAGCCCTGTATTAGGAGAGTTGGGATACCGGAAGTAAAATTGCTTGGCGTCCGTCATTTTTGTTTCAAAAGCCAGCAAGTATAGAGCATTTAATTGTGGAAAGACAAGTTTTCTGTTGAATTTTCTTATTCATGAATAGACAGCGATCACTACCTTTGGAACTCAGTTGTTTATAGATGTCATAATAATATAGAAGCATTTATTTAAAACATTAGATGTAATTTATACACTTAGATGTAACACTTGTTCACAGTGTTTTTTAACACAAGGGAGCACGTATGTTTCTATTCGTCATCGCTTTGATTGGTACTATTATAACACAACATAAAATCATTGCAAAGATTTTTTCATAATTTATTTCCTATGTAAAAATGGCTATAATTACAGGACTCTGTTCCTGGCCACTGACGAGCGATAGCCTGCAATTCTAGCTTACCCGAACATTTGCCCGCAAATCCAGGACACTGTGAACTGTGAAATTGTGAAAGCCATATGAAAGCGTGAAGAGCAGTGATTCAAAATGAGTGGAAACGAATAAAAAAAAGGTCAGTGAACTGCGAAGAAATAGCAAATTTAGTTTGTTTATTTATATCGTAATATCGTTAGTACTTGTAAAAAATTTGATTCGAAAGGTATAACAACGGGTTGAATCTGTGCGAAGACTCAAAAATTTACATAGGTTTATTTATTGTTAAAAATGGTCCATTCGCCATACTGTTTACCTACTGCATAAACCGTTATATTGTATTTGACTGCTTAATTTATAGGTTTTTTCAGTAAACGATCTTTTATCAAATAAACGCCTCTGTCTCTAATAAACGCCCCATCTCTAGTAGTTGCCCTCACCACATTGTCATAGTCATAATTACTGGGGTTGTTGAGTGGTTTCAAAAACTATATGTATAGTTTTCATTAGTTTTATTTTTACACACCAAGGTAATAGAAATAATATAAATGTATCATGTCTTATTCAATGGCATTTATTAGAAGTTGAACCTTTTGCTCACTAAATGTAGACTTTGCATTACCTTATTGTGACTGTATTTCTGATTTTAATGACAACCTAATTTGACTCGTCTTTTGATCAGTGTAATCTGAAGCTTTCAAGAATATGTGTGAGTATGCACTACAAACTAGTTAAGTTTTTACTCTCTAACCAAAATTGCTTAACCATCAAAAGGAGGCTGCTTAATTTGTATTTATTTTTGTTAGGAAATTCAAATAGCTGGTAAGGAAGTGATAAAAGAAAATTTAAGGGTCTAGAATTTACGGTCGTCTCATAGTGCCGAAGGTTGTATAGAAAGTAGAAATTTTCCTCTTGAAAAACTCAGTTCAACCGTATTTCTGGTTTGTTTTGCTAAAAATTTGGGGGGGGGGGAGTTGAAATATTTTTTGTAGAGATGAGAAATTTATTTAGGGGTGGGACCCTGCATCCCCCAAATTAAATCTGTCCATGCTTTAACCAAACTTTAATGGTAATGCGAAGAGGTTGTTTACAAAATTTGTGAGTTTTGTGTAAAATTTAGTTGCACGGCTCTAATACGTACTTTATCTTTACTAGGTGCAGTGAATACGAAACAGATAAAGTTCTCGAAACATAAGTATCTTTACGTAATTATCAGACATGATAGGCTATTTCTTATGATGTTAGTAAATAAATCTTCATGAAATACTACACGCACGCTATGTAGGTCACTATGCACTAGCGCCTGTTTATTCATAACCAAATGCCAGTTAAAAGATTGCAGAATGTCATCTTCATACAGGCACCTTTCCCCCTTTCGACAAAGGAGAGAGCTATGATATGTTGAGCTTGATTTAAGAAACAGTTTTAGAAATAGAGCTTATTTGTATTCAAAATTTATTTGATTAAACAGGTTTCTCATTTTGTTTAAATAAAGTTCTCAATGTCAAGTGGGTTTAAGATTTCTAGTTCTCGATGCTCTTGCATGACGATTTTTCACGATTTTAACAAATTTCAACGATTCGCTAACGTTTAAAAAAAATCCCATTGAATATGTTCCCTTTTAGTTTGGTTAAAGCATCATTTAAGGCTTTAACATTTTTTCACGTTCAGTTGTTTTGTACGTAGGTGCTAACGTTTTTTTTCGTTCTGGTCTTTTCGCTTGCGTGCACTAATTCTCTGAGATTTTAGCTGTGTGCATATATTATAGTCATGTTAAAGTTGTATGTTAATTTCCCAACAGCAGAAAAAAAATATTACGCTTGAATAGTGGGAACGAGCTATAACGCTAATTAAGGCGTGTGGCTTGGCATTCTAAAGAAATTGATCGAGCACGAATAAATATATAAATATATATATATTTGTAGTGGTTTTTATCGTTTAAACTCAAAATTCAAGATTGCTTGTAACACTACCAGTACAGAGGACGTTCAAAGTCGTATTACTTTTGATACTTCTGTTGAATTTGAATAGTTGAATTTTAATTAGGTAAATATAGTGTCAATTCGTCTTACAACAACGAAAGAAGTTGATGCAAACATGATATTATAAAATAAAATAGAAAGGAATTTTTGGCGGTGAACGTCGGGAGCGACACTTCTACTGTTGCTTTTACTGGTGGTCTGTGTCAAAGAATAAATTCAATAATCAATGGCCTGTTTATAAAATTCTCGCTCTTAGGTAAACGCTATCTGTAGTTCCATCCAACTAAGAGCAACGGATATAACCGCGAAAAAACAGGAGCAAAAAAACACTGTTTGTATGAGTATATATAGTTTCATATATTGAAGTTTATGTTTGATGATTTTCCGTATAAAACAGTGCTCGATGCCCGAGAGCAGAGCGTAAATATTAATAATAAGAAGAAAATACACAAAAACTACAATTTCATCCCGACAAGCCTGTTTCGTGATTGCTCACTCTTCAGGGGATTTAATTTCTAAATTCTTCAGGGGATTAAATTAAATCCCCTGAAGAGTGAGCAATCACGAAACAGGCTTGTCGGGATGAAATTGTAGTTTTTTTGTATTTTCTTCTTCTTATCAATAGTTTCATATATTGTATATGGATAAAAAAAGGTCTTACTTTCTATGCATGTTCGTTGCAAAGAGTACAAACATGAAGGTAGAGCGTCAAGTGAAGCTCAATTTTGACCACTGAACTAAATATAGAACTGGAAGCCCATCTTTATACTAAACATGCCTGTATAAATTTTAGCTTATCAACGATAATATTTCTTTAGACCGTGCGTGGAAAGATTGGGACTAGAGATTTGGGCTTCAAATTTCGCGGGAGGTAAGTTTGCAGTCATATTCAGTTCATTAGTTTTGACTATTTTTAAATGGACGACAATCTAAAAATTTACCTATTAAAAATATTTTAATGAATTGTGATTTCTTTTCCACGAAGGAAATTCTAACGTTTGATGCATGATACTTATACCTATTTTATATAAATTCGAGATGATCAGCAACACGTCTTTGCTTTATTCGTTTGTTGCTAATGGTTCAATCTCAGACAACGGCAATATAACAGCAAGTTTTGCACTGGCACATTTGTTTTGAAAAAAAAAAATCACCGACCATGATTTATGCTTTGCAATCAGTTTTTCTACATGTCAGCAACATTTGCGTATTGTGGTTCCTGCAAGGATTCCTCTGTCGTTCCGTTCGCTTCAACATCTTCTTTGGTCGCGTTCGATGGTGAATCGTTGTTCAAATGTTTCATCTAAAATAAGGGAAAAAGTGAAATTGTTATATATATATACAGAACCGTCTACTCCTTGATTTAGTCCTGCGGTACGCTAATTTTTTCTGCGTAACTGTAATGATATACTTTGAAATGTTTGTCGACTGTGATTGGTTCATTGCTGTGCAATCATTTATCTGTAATTACACTGCAAAAACGTAATTGCACAATATGAAGCAATATAATTGCACAGTGGAAAATGTATAATTGCACTGCAATTACTGCAACCTGATTGGTTAAAAAGTATCGAGAGCCAAATAAGCTTCTTTTCAATTCAAAAAAAAGTATAGCGGAAGTTGTAGGTAAGCAAGAGTTTTTCACGGTGGATTTCAACAATTGCATTCGTGTGAAATTCAAGAATTGCAAAAGAATGCAAAGGAATAAAAACAAATCAGCAAGTACTGTTTTTGCGGTGAAAGTTAACAAAAGTTGGGCGGGCAAGGAGGCTTTACATCTATTTCGTCGCAGTCTTTAAAAACTCACTCGTGCACGTTTATCGGTAATTGCGCTCGAAACTATATTGTTACTTATACCAAAAAACATAAAAGATTTCTAAACAAAGCAACAATGATAATGCTCTTAAATTTACAAACTTTATAACGGGGCAAATGCAAAGAGATTGGGGTGTCAGATTGGCTATACATACAATATCCTGATATTCTGAATTTGCTAGTATTTTAGTTCCTACTATACGGAATACTCCTCTCGTCATTTTAGTCCCGTATGTTTTAGAAGGGTATGATAACTCCTTTCTACAACTATCTCCAGACTTCACTGGGGTTGATAAGATTAAAATTACGGAGCAATCATTCATACGTTAAAAAGCTATGGCACTTTCAGGTGGCATCAAGAAGCAAACTATATGAAGAAAGAAAATCAGAGACATAAGTTAAAAAAAAGAGATTTTTGCTAATTTTACCATTAACTGAGACAGCATTACGTATATGATTTAAGAGAAAAAATCTTTAACTGTTTTCACTTTTCATGTTTAACTTAAGGCAGCTTTCAAAGCTTCACAGGATAAGATCCTGCTGAGATCCTAAGCATGATACTACACAGTATTTTCATAAATACGTTTGTAAAACATCAGTTGGTTGAAAAATATCTCGAGTAACTTCGTGTTAGCTTATAATATGTGGAATAAAAATGCTGTACAAAAGATCGCAAGTCAAAACATTGAAAATCAGAAATGTAAATGTCATCTAAATAAAAGACGACTGAATACATAGTTTAAGGCACAAGAGTGGTAGTTTAGGGAACTTCGCGTGACTTTTCAGCAAAAATTTGCACAGTTGATAGCTCAGATTTATCTTCAAACTTAAAAATCCTAACCCTAACCGAAATCCTAACTGACATTGCAACTCTAACGTTAATTAAGTTGCTTTTGTGTCGGTTTCTCTTTTTCATTTTAAAACTCTATACGCTGAAACGGAATTAGTCTCATGAAGTTCTCATGATCAACACAAAATGGATACCGGTAGCCGGCTAAACTGCTCTCTATAGCATAGTTATAGCCGCAATGGCGGTGTGGATAATTTAAATGGAAAAGCAATTTCTTACTTTCATTGAACTCTTGTCTGGTATCGTATACGCAGATCCATTAACAAGCATCCGGTTTACGTTTGGATCGTTTTGATCATCCAGCTCTTTCTTTGTAGTCGCATCTGGTGTTGCATACAGGGTATCATCGACAACATTGTTGACTTTTGCATCTCCAATATCTGGTACTGCATAATTATCCTCATCGACAGAAATCGATTTCTCGTTAGCGGTGGAGACGTCCGGCTCTATGTCTTCAGGATTCTCTGGAATGGGTATAATTTCGTTTGCAATTATGCCTTCATTATCATAAATTGGAGGCTCGCTAATCTCGTCAACGGTCTTTTCTGTTACACTGGGCATCTCCGGTTCGACTTCTGTCAACTGGATTTCGTTCATGGCAAGCATGCTATCTGAAGGAGCCTTAAACGTACTGGTGGAACCATGTGATAAGTCATTAGTGTATGCCTGAGGTCCTTCGTAGGTGCTTGCTGAGCGCTTGAAGCTTCCTGAAATAAAGTGACTTCTTTCTCTGCTTCCCTGGCTGTTGAAACAAAAAAGAAATAAAATTGTTAATGCAATTAAGCGAGCAGTTTACTCTTTACAGATGACGATGTGATGTCGAAAACTTAAAAATTTCAAACGCTTTAATTCGTGATAAAGTCAGACACTTGCACGTTCACTTAGTAAACACCACACAAAAAGAAAATTCCCCACTAGATAAATTACTAAGTGCTAAATGAATGAATTCCATATAATCCAACACATGACTAACTAACCCTATGAAAATTTTCTCTATGCCAAGTGAAGAATATTGTCACTCGTGCCTAAATTAGTGAATCATTGAATAAACCAGTGGCGGATCGAGGGTTAGTCAAAATAAATTACCGCTGCACATTTTGGAATATAATTACATTTCTAAGCCCCTCAGAGACAAGTCCATTGGTGAAATTAACTTCTTTAGAGCTTCAAAACCAATAGTGCTTTTCTTAAAAGTACTTTGGATTTCAAATTAAGCAGCTTTAATTTATTTTGCTCGCTGCTGCTCGCTGTGACTACCCCTAGATCCGCTACTAGAATGAACAATAACCAGATACAAAAGTGACAAAAACGAATTTAGTGCAATTACTCCACTTTTTAATGCTAATTTTGAAATTCCGTCTTTCTTAATTCAAGTGACCGATAAGTTTAAAAACGCGAGTAACTCCATTCTTTGCCTGGCAGAGCAAGTTACCGCTAGTCTAATCGGTGCTATGTTTAATTATCTGGGATTCATTGATTTATAGTGTATCATAGGACTTTCTTTCTGTTTTGTGTTTACATCTGTCACGAAGGCAATTGTCTTTATGAGGTACTAAACAAATAAGAATATTGAGAAGATAATTACCGTTCAACATGTCTTCTTCTGTGTAAGCAACAAAATATAACAACAATTATAATAAGTAGAACTGCCCCAGCAGAAACACTCGAAATTATGATTATGGTTTCATCGTCATTTGATGACTTTGTCCCATTCGAAAATGTTGGTGACACTGGTGGCGTTACTGATATGGATGAGATTGTCGAATGTGATTGTGTAGTTGGCATTAATGACTCTGTCGACATTGGTGATATTGTCAACCCTGATTGTGTCGTTGGCTTTGATTCAGTTGTCGATGTTGACGCTATTATCAAACCTGACGTCATTGTTGACATTATTGATGTTGCCGTCGAACTTGATGGTGCACTCATAGTTAACTGCGTTGTCGAGTTTGATGACGTTGTCAACATTTGCTTTGATGTATTTGTTGCCGAGTGGTTTGATGAACTTGTGGGTGTTGGAGTTGTTACATTTGTTGACGAGTGGTTTAATGAGCTTGTGGGTGTTGGAGTTGATATATTCGTTGACGAGTGGTTTAATGAACTTGTGGATGTTGGAGTTGTTACATTTGTTGACGAGTGGTTTAATGAACTTGTGGGTGTTGGAGTTGATATATTTGTTGACGAGTGGTTTAATGAACTTGTGGGTGTTGGAGTTGTTACATTTGTTGACGAGTGGTTTAATGAACTTGTGGGTGTTGGAGTTGTTACATTTGTTGACGAGTGGTTTAATGAACTTGAGGGTGTTGGAGTTGATACATTTGTTGACGAGTGGTTTAATGATATTGTGAGTGTTGGAGTTGATACATTTGTTGCCATATTTGCTGTCGACATTAATGCCGACGTAAGCAGTAATGTCATAGTCAACATTGATGGTGTTCTCGACTTTGAAGCTGTTGTAGATGATAACCTCATTGTCAACATTGACGCTATTGTCAGCACTGATGCCATTGTTGACAATTTTGAAGTCGTTATCGAAATAAATGGCGTTGTCCAAATTGATGACGTTGTTGACATCGATACTATTTTTGACACTGATGGTGTTCTCCTGTGCTCTAATTCAAACCATTTTCCAGAAACCTTGAATGGTAAGCATGGCATACCTGGCGTGCAGGAAGTGTTTAAGTCCGAAAAACTGAAGTTGATGCGGCACTGGGAAACATAACCATGCATTATTCCATTTAGTACCATTACAGGGTTTTCGTACTAAAAATGGAAATATTTAATATATTGAGAAAGACCAAGGTTTCACTTTGAAAGAACTTTTTTACTACAAATGAGCATATTCTTTGACAGATTACGGTGGTCACCTCGACTTTTATAAGCGTGGGTCAGGAAAGTGATATTGATTTATTAAATTAATCATTCCATACCTCGACGTGTAATGGATTATCGTATATTTTACGAAAAACGTGCGATTTGTAAGAAACGTACGATTTGTTCAACCAGAGTAATTCTTCGTCTCTTTCAATATTAGGAAAACTAGCCCAAGTTTGTTTCCACATGTAGCTGCATGCGCTGTAGTCCAAAGGATTGAAGAGGAACGCTTTCGAGTTGTCAGCAGTGCTTGATATAGCTTGAAAAGACCCCAACTGACATTGTGATTTACTTGTATAGCAATATTAAAAGGAATTTTAATTCACCCGAAAAAATGTTTGAGCTCAAAAACATGCACATTTTATCAGAATTTGTTAAATAAAGGTTAAGTCACCCAACAATCGAGTATTTGGTGACACTGGTCTCAAAATATATGTAATGTCAAAATGAGTTATTCTTAAGAAATAAAAGATGTTTACTGTATTTGCACGGGCTTATGTAAACCTCGGAGTCCTTTGGGAGAACTCGAGAGCAGATCAGTGCAAGCCCGAGAACGAAGGTCGAGGGTTGCATAAGCCAGTGCAAACACGATAAACATCTTTTAATTCTTTATAAAATAAAATAATGCAAAAAAGACAAACATTTTAATTTTTCCTCTAAAATGTATTCATGATCGATTTGCAAATTCTCTTTGACTGATTGATTGCTTTGATTGATTTGATTGGTTGAGCTCAGATTTGTTTTGCACAGGCTAATGCATACATGGCTATAGACCAATCACCGCACGCGTTTTATTTTTTTATTTTATAATATTTGTTTTTCGTGTTCAAGGTTGTTTCTATTTTTCTACTGAGTTATATGTATTTATAAAATAAACACAATGAAACAAGTGCGCTGATCGGTCCAGAGCTGTGTTTGCATTGGCCTGTGCAAAACATATCCGAGCTCAACCAATCAAATCAATTATAACAATCAATCAATCAAAGAGAATTTGCAAAAGGATCATGATTACATTTTAGTGAAAAATCATAACAGTTGTTTTAATTTTGTCTGCTTCGCATCATTGTTATGTTATAAAAAAAATAAAAGAAGTTTTAGTGTTTGCCCTGGCTTATGCAAACCTCGGAGACGTTTGTGAGAATCCTTGAGCAGGTGCAACCCTCGACCTTCGGTCTCGGGCTTGGGCTGACCTGCTCTCGAGTTTTCCTAAAGGTCGCCTCGGTTTGCATAAGCCTGTGCAAACACAGAACACAGTAAACATCATTTATTTCTTAAATAATTTTGATATATAGTAATAACACCTATTTGTAACTATGGGTTTGCAAGGCTGCAAACGAGTTTTTTGTACAAATATAATTGCCCCCCAAAACTTTCAATCATGTGAATGAACACGATTTTTTTGTTGATTAGAGCGTTTCGTCTTGAGATATTATTACACTATGTGGTTTACGTAGAATTGTTAATTTAACGACGAAAGGTTACAATTAACAAAAAATTTATTCAATGCCATGCTCCAAGTTTAATGTCCGTTAACAAAACCTGAAGAATGCAAGAAACCTTTTGCGCAAACAACAAGATTTCGACAACAACCGAGCTTTCTCCCATGCCTAAAGTATTTGAAGAGAAAAGCTGGCTTAATTTACAAAAAAATTTCGGCAGAGACCCCGTTTCCAGCAAGTACCTAGAAAAATTGAGCATAGAAAAATATTTGTGCTGTTTCATATGCATCCAAGTTCACGCATAATTGCTTCTGAATCGTTTAAATACCAGACAGTTGAAATATTTTTGTGGCTAATACTAATAAAAACGTTACAAATATACCAAACTGACAATTTAGCTACAATCCTGGGAAAATAAGTCCAATAAGCGACAATTTTCTTTAGTTGGACCAGGAGGCCTTAGCTGCAGGGCGGACAGTGGAATGATAGTTTCTATAGTTTTTTAAGATTTTGTCTTTTCAATTGTTGTATTTTCAGAAACTAAATTTTGGATGAGGTTTTCCTCGTTTAAGCTCTGAAAAGTTTTTTAAAGAAAATCACAAACAGTTTAAACATATTTTGACTACCACAATTGGTGTTGTAAGGGTGGTTTGAACACGAACTCTCCATGGCATTAAGGGCTTATCAGCTCACTTTCGGTTTTGTAAGATAATTTTGCACATCGAGAAATAGTGAATGATATTCATTTCATTAGCGTGACTTCAGAGAAAATAGAGTTACATGTAAAACAGCCTATCTAAACGATGTGTTCAACAGCTACTATAAAGGACTCACCGCCTCTATCCCAATTACTTCCTTGTATGAGAGCTTTTTCAATGCCGAAATTTCCAAACGTTACAGTCGTAAAGGGGCTTTCAGAAGACGAGTTCCAGAAGTTAGCTGCACTGTTAATGCACAAACACAAACCATCACGTTCAAATAAAGCAGGACACGGGCAAAGGTTTCTTCTACTTGTCTTAGGGTTCGTACATTCTTTATTGCCAACGCGGAAGCGATCCGTAATACGACGATTAGCCGAAATCGTTTCAGGAACGGCAATGACAACATCAAGTATTACGATCAAACACAAGTTTAGCGTCAGTGTCCTATCCAAAGTCATTTTGTGAAAGCAATTTAATTCAATTTATTAGCAAAGTTTCAATCGAATTCAGCTAAGACAGGCATGTAGAGTACCTACCGCTAAATAATGTTTTAATAACAAAATATTTCTTGTTGGAAAAAATTTGCATTTCTAAAGACATTGATTTAATTGTCTTCGTCGAATTTAGACAAAAATAAGATGCTTGTTGTGCTTTTACTGGAGAACTAATGCAGAGCTTTACAAATGCTCGTGAATCGATTCCGATGGAATTAAGTTTGACAATGTTGTTGACACATATCATGGATAATATTCGTATTAAGTATTAGTTGAGACATCGATTTAATCGATGGATGCTTTTTGTCAGCCATGCATGCTGGCGGTTTGTTACACAAGAATAATTTATGGATGCCATTAAAGATTTCAGCCGACGCGGGCGAAGGTCATTGTTTGCTGAATTCCAAAAGTTAGTGGCAAATCAAGAATTCCGATCATCTGGTCAAGACTGCATGGTTGCCATATAATCAATCGTGCTATATAATTGTCAACAGTTGCCAATCGCTATGCATTCTAATGTGATGACTGAAATGTGATGGCAGTTTTAAGTTCTTCAAAAATAAGAGCCATCCTGAAAGAGAAGTGTATAAAAGTGATTCAAAACTTTGCCAGACGAGTACAGGTTTGCTTGCAACGAAATGGTGGACATTTGGAACACATCTTGGGAAAGCCATAAATTGACTAAAAATTGACAGAAATAGCCGAAACTCATGTGAATAGTCTTCCATAAACTGAATGATGTGTGGTTGTAATTTGAAATAAATAGCTTTTTAATTGAAGCCATAATTGAAATTTTCATGGGTACGAATCTTTTTGGGTCACCCTGTATAAAGAGGATATAGCTTGAAAAGCTTGAAAAGCCTTTCAATAACTCAATATATTTAAACAATTTTTCAGCGGCTGCTTGTGTATGATGATTTTCATCCTTACTATCATTACCGTAGAGTCTCAAAGTTATCCTTACCCCCACAAAAGTAGCTGCCTGTTTTAACACTTAAGACCCGTTCACACGATCCGCTTTGTCTGATCCGATTGTTTCGGTACCAGACCTTTGGTTGCTTGTTCAGACGGTCCGATAATTTTGTTGATATTTATATTCGTTTAGATATTTATATTCTAGTACATTTATCGATATATTTTTTGTATTTTTGTTCTTGTTTCTAAGTCTTTGTCTAATCTATGTAATTTGAGTAGTCGGCTTCTTGTCGGATGAAAATATGTGTTGGGCAACCATTCCACTAAGGACAGGAGAGCAATGGAATGTTTGCCATGTTAAATGAAAGTTGCATGGCAAATAAGAAAAATCTTTTGTCATAATCGAATCATCAAACGTGCCGGTTATGGCTCAGCTTGCACACCAAAAATAGAGCAAGTTCTATTTTCATACGATTTCTTAGGTTGATGGACTTTTGGAAGCTCGCTTTGTATGTGTCCACACGATCCGTTTTTTAGGATCCCACAAATCTTATAGTGTGAATGGGTCTTTACTCAAAAATTTCTAAAGCGGCTGCCCCCTCAAAGGTGGTCAGCATCTTCATAAAACTTCTAAGAACCCTTTGACATTTACACTTGTATCCAAATTAAACGTTGTGCATTTGTGTCAACTACTGCAACTTTACACAATGCATTGAAAAATACAGCTCATAAAGCGTGGATTTAGAATCTAAAAATAATAACTCGAAACTAAGCGCTTCCCCGGATACAGCCGCCACCGGAGCCACTAATTTTAAAAGTAGGCCACTTTCGAGACTCTAACGTACTAAAATTCTTGGATTGCAACCATTCTCTAGGGAAATTTGAAACAATGTGGTTCGTCCACGACGGCTGGTGCCCACAAAAGCATTAATAAAATATTGTTTTGTATTTGACCACCAACATGGCTGCCGTGACGTAACTTGCAATCCACATATACATATTTTTAAGTTGAAACGCCCAAACTCTTTTTACCTTCACTGAACGCAAATTGCATTTATAATGAATTGAAAACTGCTTTTTGAAGCAAAACTATTTTGTGCTTCATTTGATCATTAGAGATATTATAACAACATAGTGCTTAGTCACAACACTCTTCTTTTGATCGATTCATCCCAGAGATTTGAATAGTTTCACCGATGAAGTCGTCATTGTCAGTGTCCTTCACGCTCTTTGCTTCACGAATACCATTGACAACCTTTGTATCCAAACGGTTTATTTGAACATGGTGATGAAACTTGCATTGTTTTCAAAACAAAGATGACAGATGTGTCACAAAAGAACTATTCATTTTGCCAAATTTCTAGAATAAACGCTCCTTCAATGTTGCACTACTAGAGGTTGAAAATTAATCAGTGGACGAATTGAATGAAATACAACCGGTAAAAAATGCTCTCCTTTAGAATTAGACAGAAATTTTATATTAGCAATGGTTGAATGTGCATATCTGAAAAATTTTTGTAGTTATTGTACCAAACATAAAAGTAATGACCGCGGACCGCGGTCAGAAACTACGCCGCCTGCTATTGACAAACAGAAAGCAGGATCGACAGTGGGATTCCGACCGCTGCTAATTTGTAAAAAAAGTATTCTTTATTTTGTTATTTGAAGATCTAAACTAGCCTAATGCAAGTATGTAGTGTTTCTCTGCTAAAGTTGAATAACTCTTTTTATTATTTACATATTTACAAAGCAAATAAGTAGACATAGTGGTAAAAGAAACGATTGGAAGTTTTAATTTAAATCAAATGCCTCAAATTTCGTTATATCGAAAATCATCTTAAATCCACAGATAGTAAAACTGTTCAAGCGACGCCATGTTTTGATGACACATTCGATACAAAAATGACACCAAATTTTTAGTTTTTCAATTTTCTTTAAATGCTAAGTTGTCTCCATGGATTCAGAAACCATATTTTTCAAAATGACTTCCAAAATCTCGTTCTTGGTTTCCAACTCAACCAGTCGAGTTGTCAAAACTTTCTAAAATAAAAATGCGCATGTGTCGTGTTAGTAAACCAAACCATTATCAACATGACTCTTCTTTCGTCATTTTACAATCAAAGGTGATCAATACGATGGAAACTAGTTTGAAATATTTTGAAAATAGAAAGATTTACAACTCACTGCAATTTTTGAAAGTTCTTGGATAGATCCTATTGATTCCATCAGCAATCGGTCCTGTTGACAAAAATGGTTTATGAGGGTTTTAACTATATGTAATAGTATGGTTTCGAGTGCAAATTAGAAGAAAAAAAGTGAGACACTGCTATTACTTACTAATAATATACATGGCAAAAATTCTCAATTCTGTTAATCTTTAACTACGCTGTAGGAACATTTCAGCGATTTATTTAGCTCGTATTTTTCAATTTCGTCATTTATGTTTTTCACAACTCCATAGCTTTCACACGTAGCCAAAACAAGTGAACTATGGACTTGGTGGCAAAAGAAAATCTACTTAAACTTATGCCAGACATTCTAATTGCTTTGGTTTGTAATAATTTCAATTTGCAACTTGTGAAATGTTTTATTTTATTGCCTTGTATTATTCTATGTACTTGACTGTTATATATACTCATCTATCAGGAGCATTGTTAAAAATATCATATAAACAAATTCGCCCGGATATTTCCCTTATTGGACATGGAGATTTTCTATTTTTGGCACTAGTATTTATCAAATATATATTACAATGCTCTACATACCAATTAAAGTTGAGAAATTTTCATGTTTATTGTTCAGAGACAAATAATTTTTAAGTTAGTAAAATTTATACCATACTAAGACTACGTCATTGTTGCACACTGTCGTAAAATTTTTCTAATAACACAACACAAAGGCAGAAGCGTTTGAGAATTTATTTTTCCTAATGGAAAATTGATTCATCTAATTGTTACGCATTATAATTTGCAGTCAACAACAGCTAATACATGCTGTTTGACTCACGAAGTCTTAAAGCACAAATCCACACTTAGCACAATATTTGTGGTTATCTTTGGAATGCGTGCAGTGTTTGAAAAAACGAGCTCCCACGAAGATTTTTGACGATCAAAGACCTTCGTTAAAAATCGACCGACCTGCTTTTCAACTTGAGGTCACTGAACGTTGTGAAATTGTCAATGACATACCTTATTGATCATTGGAATATCTTTAAGGACATTTCCATCTCGCAGCGGGATATCAGTCTGCAATAAGGAAAAAACGTAGAAATGGAGTCGAACTAATAATCATCTTGTAGCTAGGTCAGACAATGAGATGATTGATCATCAGAATAATCAAGTCTTTCGTTGCTGAGAACATAGCCAAAGCCACTCGGCCAATCAACATCCTATATTTTGATGTTCTATATCTCATAGTGCCTAAAACTCGTGAAGTGCTGTTGGCTAGAAAGCTCAAATAAAATGCATCTTGAGTAAAAACAATGGAGAACAATAGTTTATTAGTATACTATAAATAAAAATACTAGTGAGGTTAAATAAACACTCTCGTAGCTTGGCCATATTCTAAGACGGTTAGAGAATGATCACTTTTGTTCCATGGAATTTAAAGTTTCTCGCATTAGATATAAACTTATTCCGGCTTCTCCCTCGTGAGTTTCTATCTAATGCTCGGAGCTCTAAATACCATAGAACACACGTGGTCATGCTCAAACCATTACCTAACCATAATACACCCAAAATATACAATAATATTGTACGTGTACGCTCAGTAATTGATATAAATTGATAGCGACAAACTCTACAAGGCATGGGCTAAACCATAACATACACACAATCATACGGTTCATACCAAACCGTTTGCGATATTCCTTCCATTCACATGTCCTTGACGTAGACAAGTTTAACAGGTTTAGGCAAGTTTGAAATATTAGGAGGGAAATATTTTTTTCCTTTCAACCTTTAAACTGACAATATATCGGTCATAAGCCTGTGACTTGGCCAAGGATAGTCGGCAAAGGTTATCGGTCACCATTATTCCAGCAAGATAAACTTAGGGTTTTTCATTTGTTTTCAACCACTGCAATAACATGACGTCATTTCTTCGTTATGAAATCGAAAATATTGCAACTTAAGAAATAACGTTGGGTCATTTTAGTGGTTTGGAACAAGTAAAAAACCCTAGATATTTTGTTGGAATAATTGTAGCCAATATGGGCGGTACAACATGCGTGAGGCAAAAACATCAAAGGCTCCAACCCAAGTGACCCATCAACACGCTATCGTTAAATACGTGCGTGACGGTGCGGTCAAAAGCGGTTAAAGCTAAAACTAAAGCGGTTAAAAGATAAACAAGATCCGGTTATTCATAGACTTACGCTCTCGGTAACAGCGTCTGGTATCATGGCACGAAGATCACTTCCCAATACTCCCAAATGTTCATCAGTTTTCTCGGATGCAAGGCCAGCGTGTTGTAGGAACATCTTGTTGTAGCGATATCGATACAGTTTCATGCTGTTGATGTTGTCCAAGTTTTTACGAGTGTCCGCCTATATTAAAAATGCTCGCTTCAATAATTTGTCGTCTCGAAAAAAGTGATTCGTAAGGCATCTGATTCAAAGAACTATTGAATCTTCATGTGTGGCTTTTGCTATCTCCAATTATTTGTGTTTGTTTTTGCCACCTTAAAACTAAGAAGAAATTTTTGCAAAGCTTCGCATGGAATTCGCTTAAATATTGTGGAATGACCACGAAGCAACATTGTGATCATTGAGTTCACACACGCAAGCTGATAAGGCTGACAGAAACACGTTTGGCAGCAATCAAAAGCCTGTTATAGGTCACATGAGCCATTTATCATTTTAGTATCCACCCCGATCGAGTTCAAAAGACTTTGACTCTGAAAAGGAGGCTGAGATCAATACCTATATGCTATTTTCAATCATATGTCAAAGGCTTGTAATCGGATGGAATTATCTTTGACGATCAAAATTAAAGTTGATTTCAAGAATGTTATCGTGCTCAATACATAGGCAGAAAACTAGGACGTCGTTACATTCTTACAAAACCGACATATACAATACTGCTCTTGCGCTTTACCTGAAGGATACCTTCGGTAAGTCGAACATCAGATGGTGTTAGCCATACACCAGTTAATTTTATATTTCCATTTACAGTCAGGGGTTGATCTGGTTCGTCTGTGTTGATACCGACATGCCCCTATTAAGATAAAGTACAAACGTTGTTTCGATTGTAGATGATACATATTCTAAACAACGAAATATAAAGTTCAGGATATAAGGCACCTAAATATGATCGAAACTCTAAAGGCCCGATCATTCCAGAGAGAAAAACAAAACTTCATTTAAGAGTCTACATTTTACAACATCATTATACTTAGCGTTTCGTCCTTTAAACTTTAAAATCGCTGCTCATAGCAAAAGATATATACGACTTAAGTTTCTAAGCGGGTTGTTTTTTTCTATGTAATTTCATATACATGAGGAAAGAAGGTTCAACGACTTATTTTGTTTTTATCTACGCATGAGTGTTGTAATCATACGCATTAAAACCCAGCGGCACCTGACGAATGCATGGCGGTACTCACAGAAAGACGTCTTCATAATCGATTTCTGCGGTACTATATACGTCGACTGCGTGGTGAGATCGTTAACTCTCATTTATTATGATAGAGCGCGGTGAATGACTGCAAAAAGCTAGGTAGCATGTTTATCGTTTAATTCAAATTCAACTTCGTACCAATAACTTTCTTTATGTCCACCCTCAAGTTTTTTAAACACCCTATACTCCATTACTTATGATCATTGAAAATCATCACGCAATCGTTTCAAAGATGTACATAACAATAGTTCAACATACCATTCTGTAAACACAATCGCCACTCTTGTCTTTGCACCAAAGAGCAACATCGTTTTCGAATTGCCCCGGATTTGATGCCTTGATAAAAAATGAATTGACAAAACCCGTACATGAGTAATCCTGCATCCTCAGCAAATAGCTCTACGTGAAAGAACTTATTATGTATATAAAACTAATAGTTCAATTATATTGGACATGCATAGAGAAAAAAGGTTCTAAACATGAAAAAAATTTCCCTGAAGAAAACGCATTATAGCATATAGAATAACCAGGACAAGCAGACAATTTAAATAAAACAAAATAAAACAGATTCCGAAAATAGACATCTCGTTTTCTGTATATTCAAAATGATACAAGAGTTTTAGAAAACAGATTGTGTAATATTTCGTCTTTATTCCAAATATTACACAATCTGTTGTCTAAAACTCTTGTATCATCTTGAATATGAAGAAAATGAGATGTCTGTTTTCGGAATCTGTTTTATTTTGTTTTAGCATATAGAATGGAATGTCTATGTCACTAGATTGTCCAAGGAAACTTGGCTCAAAATTTCATATGGTCAATAGCTTTTGATCTTCCAAAACATTTCTTTAAATTCTATTCGACCTACTTCATTTGCATGAGTTAGAACTGATAATGTTGATCAGAACACAAGGAAATAAGAAACAGCGAAACTGCGTATCTTGGAAAACACTTAATATAGCTAGTTTAACGAGTGACTCACCCTCACAATAACTCTTTCGGAAACCTGTCGACATATGGAATAATTTCCTTCATTCGTGTACGCACGGATATCAACAACAAGTTGAAAATACCTACATCCATATACAAGATACAATATGGTTTCGTAAGATTAAGCGACAGATTCCTTGAACGAATGATTCATTTAAAGAAGACTGGAACAAGGCACAAAGCAGCAATTCAAAAACGAAAAATATTTTCGTTTAAAATATGAAAGCAATGCGGGTAGCGCGAGAGTCGAATTCATTTTTTTCACAAGTCAAGTATTTTGTATTTTTTTTCTAAAAATTTGCGTCAATATCCAATTAGCATTAGCAGCTAACTCATAAATGACGTCTGTATGTATGTATGTGTATACGGATCAATTTGCTGATGTGAAAAACATGAACAATAACTGCACGAGTTCCTGGTACAATAAGACACAAAATACAAGTTTAATTATGTAATAATAACCCTGAAAACGTATTTTTTTCAAAAATTCCCAAGATGAATGTGTCTAAAACGCTTCGTGATATGAAACCCACTCCGGCATGAAATGGTTTTTCTACTGAAATACTGCACCTCGATGAAAATCAACGCCCATTATAGTAAAACCAATTAAATGTGTGCTACAGCTTCCTTCCACTGTAAACATGCTTGTCACACAAGCACACAAAGTAATCTCTAACCCTTACTGCATTTACTATTGACAAAACTTAGCAGAAAATCTGTTCTAAAATTGCTCTTCACGTTTACGAATGCAACTATTCACAAATTTATTGCCCTTATACATAATTGTTAGAAAGTACCCTCGATAAATTTTAGTTTAATAAATAAACGTTTACGAATGCAACTATTCACAAATTTATTGCCCTTATACATAATTGTTAGAAAGTACCCAAGATAAATTCGATATTACGTCGATTCAAACTAAAACTATGCCAGCTGGCACATGAATGCCACAATTGATCTCGAAAACGCAAACGCTCGAGTTGAGAAAAGATCAAACGTTTCGTCGTGGAAATGTTCTAGAATGTTGTGCCATATTCCACAGAAAAAAAGCGAATCATATGCATTCAAAGAACTTTCGTGACTTTTCTTACAAGTATGCGTGCCAGGCACTGCTACCTCACGGGATAGCCTAGCCCTAGAGTCGCAGGCACCCAACAAATATAAACAAGACATGCGCGATGCAAGGCTCGTTCAAACGACAAAAAGGTCAGCGATGAGCTGTTGCAGACGACGAGAAAAGCAAAGGGAATGATTTTGGTTTCTTGAATTTATAAGGTTATACATCACAAAAATTAATAGAGTGCCTTTGGTCTCTAAGACAAAAGCAAATGACTGAAACTTTTATTTGTTATTTAGCTATAATCCTTTCAGCTGTTTCCCAGAGCAAAAGTGAACATCGTCGATTTTGTTCAAGTAGCTATACTGGCCCAGGAAACTGAACCTGAAGGTACGCGGCATACAAATAAGCATTGTTCTAGTTCTTGGTGAATGCCACACAGCATATAACATAACAACAATCATAGAGCCGGTAAGAGCAAAGATATATGATTATACCCACACCGAAATTCATTAAAGAAAGCAAAGCAGGGAATTATACCTAGAAATGTATTTTATGCCTTAGCTTATGTACTCCTGAGAGTCTCATTGGGTAGTTATTTGTACCATTATTTCAAATAAGCCATTTTAAAAATACTGTACCAGATGAAATTAGTACATACGCTACGCTTCTTTTAGACATTCTTGACTTGCTATTTAGCCATGCATGTTGGAGATCCGATACAAGCATTTATCAATGCATGCATTTGCGCATGATCATCCAAAGCTGGCTGGGGACACTTAAATTCCAAATGATTGGTTGCAAGCCAAGAAGAGTGCTTGCAAATGAAATAAAAACCAACTGAAAAAATCATTTGAAATTTGCCGTAACTGTTTTCGTGTTATCGTAAAGCAAAGATATACAATTAAATTAGTTTGTGACAAGGTTTTGACAGCTTAAAAACCAAAGCAAAGTCGTATCATGGAAATCGGAAATATCATCATGATTTGGAAAAGTTTTAAATGGGTTTATCCACTTTCTTGTTCTTATTTTTTGTCTTCAGACTTATTCAAACGAACATAATTATATATTGAAATTTCTACCTTTGATCTGGATTTAGTTTGCCCTGTTTTCGCATATTGTTTGAGGTCGTTTCACTATACAAAGATAAAAAAATCATTCGTACTTTTCTACTAAACCCGACACAGCAACTGCCATCATGGAATGAAATCGAGTTATGAACGTGCTTCAGAATTGCAGCGAAAATGCTGCGAATAGCTCAACTGTAATGCATGACAAGCACAATAAAATGCAATTGAGCACAATGGAACGCAAGATGTATGAAACAAAATGAGAGATTCGTATAGATTTTCCAAAAATTATTTCAAGTATTATATGTAAAACACAGAGAACGTTTATAAAATAATATATATAGATATATATAGAGAGAACTTGTATAAAGAAATAATTCATGGAACAGTTTCCTCAATATCACATGATCATTATTATTAGAATGGACAGCTGGTGGACAAAAGCTGAAATCGACATTATGTTTTAGAAAATGCATAGATTTCTCACATAGAAAATTTTTGCTTACGACCATAAAATTGTATTTGACCAATAAATAGCGTGCGTGCAAACAGACGTATGTACCTTGACTGACCGTGTACGGTATATATTAGAGAGAGGTAGGAAGTATTATCATATAATATTACATTCTCATCTCACTCAATTGAAATATAACTCACCAGAAATGTAATCGACCAATCGTCAGCGTTTTCGTCGAGGATCCGTTGGGAATTCTATTCAATAACAATTTATATCAACGCAATGATGAGAATTACAGATAAGCTGATGTCGTCGCTTGTTAATAACTTCTGATAATTTAACTAATAATTTAATTTAACCTACTTCTAATAATCTAACCGTGTGTTTTTCGGCTAAGGCTGCGTGATGGAATGTGCATCAAAAAATGTAATTCTGTTTGACACAAGTTCATTTAAACTAAAATAAAATTTCTTTTCCATGCGATAAGTGCAAGCGCGACGCAGGGGACCGGCATTTCTCTGGAGAACAAAGATCCCACTACACGGGGTGCTTATTCATTGATACAGACAACAATATTGAATGCAGATGAATGCGCACCAAAACGTTTTCACGCTGACAATATCTCCCGCAATGCCCTTCCGCCTGTTTGGTGTCTCTGCATGTAGTCAGCAGTTTGGAAAACTCATTCTATGCCGTACCTTACTGGCACATAAGGCCGTTTTGATCTATCGGCACTGGACTGCTCAATGTTAACCTTCTTTTGAGGAGATTCAGCCTGGAAATGAGGATGGACATAAATTGGTATCACGTTTGAAGTGCCGCCAAAATAGGACGTTCATTAAACGAAAAAAATTTCCGTATCCAGTGATAATACGACTACTGATTTATAACTTGACCGTCAAACTGCTTCTCATGAATAAACTACCCTGAAGACACACGTTATATCGTGAAGACCCTCAAGACAAAAAAAAGAAAAGTGCACAATGCGTTGAGAAAAAATATTTTATTGTACCTTTAAAGCGTATAGATGAATCTTGCAGAAATTTACGCGTTCAAAAGCACCCTGAAAAATCGTATCATTTGTTGATTTTTATGCTGCAAAATTGTACCAGGGATCAATAACTTGGATATACTTACATCAACTTCAACAAGAGTTGCATTTCCAAAGACCATTTCCAGATTTAAAGAAATCTACATTGTCGTAAAGAAATGGAAAATGGCTTAAATCGAATGCAAATATTTAAAGTAACATAAGTTAAAAATTTTACTAATGAAATTATAGTTTCATTTAACAGGACTTTAAAAATGACAGTGCATTTTCTAAAACAGTTTGTGCATATCTCTTTTCATTCCCGAAATATTGAAGTTTTTGTAATGTCCAATGTATACAACTTTCTACGTCATTTTGCATAATGAGAATTTGAAATAGCAGGTATATTTGCCGATATATTACCTCAACCGTTCAGAGTTCCCAAAATTGTGAAGAGCTCATGGTATAAACAATTGCATAATTATTTCAACCAAAAGTGGACTTGAATATAAAAGATGTTGGGAAAAGATATTAAAAATGACGTAGAAAGTTGTATGGATCGGACATTACAAAAACTTCAATATTTCCGTAATGAAAAGAGATATTCAGAAATTGTTTTAGAAAGAAAACTATCATTTTCAAAGTTCTGTTAAATGAAACAATTAATAATTTAATAATTAATAATTAATAATTAATAATTTGAGTAGTATAATTTTTTAGTCATATGCCCTTTAACGGGAAGAACAAAAGTGGACAAAACAAACCAGCACATAACAAGAATGAAGTTTATAAGAAGTAATTGTATGGTATATAGATGGTTGAAAATGGTTCTTTTTCTGGCATTTTTCTGCCAGGAAACGAGCCATTTTGACCATCTTTATGCCATTGTCAAAATTGTTTTCTCTTGTAACGTATCCTTTTTTGGCTTTTGTATATGTAAATCAGGAGCAACAAAAATTTGTAAATCGTAACCGACAGAATTTTAAATTGCAAATATTTATAAAACGCAAAAGAAATGCCAGAACTGAAACGAAAAATTCAAATTAAAAGTCTGCAATTGGGCAATTCTTTGAAGTTTAGCCTGCACGAAAACATATCATGTGTTATAATATTGAAAATGCCTGTTTCAGTTGAGGATTATTGCAATCATTAAATGAGGATTATTGGATTACTTTGATGCAGGTATCAAAGTTCACAGAGTGTGCCATTTGTGCGAAGAGCTTACACTTAAATTTAAATTTTTCCATGCTGGTCACACACGTCACGGGACGTTGCACATTTGCTGTCGTACCTCTCACGAAATAGTAAAATAATTACAACAGCATATGTTTTCAGATAAAGTTTTCTAAGACACAATTGTTTATTAGGTCTTGATTATTGTCTACTCTTAATCCCAAACATAAAATATAATTAGTGCGTCAATGACGAACACAACGGGAGAATCGCTCATGTATAGGCGAATATATTTTTCAATCTAGATATATAAAGACAACACAAGAACAAAGTTCTCCTCCAGATATATTGCTGTAAATTCTAAATTAATCTATTCCAGACATTGAACTAAAATACATGGAATACTGCCTGTAATAGAAAAGCCTGATAATTTGTTCAAGCCAAATCTTACACCCAGCCACGCGAGATTACCCCCAGCCACGCGTGCGTAGTTCAATCAATTTTCACTCTGGTGTAATCTTGCGTGTTTGGGTGTAAGAGTTGACTTCAATTCATTGCTTCAGGTAGCGTTTCTTGTATTTGAGGTCAATGATTTCAGATGATTTAACGCAGCACTAAGTAATAGACTTAAGGTGATTTGCTAAATGCTAAGTATAGAATGAGGTCGCTCGTGTTTTAAAAAAGTACGTGTCGTCTCTTGAATTCAAAAACACCCTATTTCAAGATTAGCATTGAAAAGTAATATAACATTATTACTCACTATTCAGCAAATTTATTTTCCATGGTAGCCGTCATACACAGATTATCGAATGAAAACATGCTAATCACAATTGGCGTTTCTGGGGCTCGCTAAATCTCATTCATTAAGCACTTATAATAATTTGTTTATTAGAGGGGAGCTTTCTTTCTGTGTAGTGTTTCGATAAAACCATTTTGTATGAAACGCTTACGATTATCAGATAGAGTGTTTTCATCAGTTGCCATCGTTGGGGGAAATCGCATATAATGAAAACAATTTCTGTTAATTTCATGCTCTGTTTTTAGCATCAGCACTTTGATGTACTCCCCCAACAAGGCCGCTTTGACGTCACATGCAAACACTTCATAGCTGAGGACTGGCGAAAAAAAAACTGCATGCTTTTGCATCTGCTCATATAGCAATCTTTGAGAAAACTATAACAACAACTTTCAAACCTGAAAATGATTCTTTTTCTGGCAGATGAAAACACTTTCTGCCGGGGAAAAAGATAACCCTTTATCACAGGTGATATGAAGACATGGCTCTTCCCTACCAAAGAGAGCATAAAAAAAGATAAAAAACTGCTTAATGGAAGTTTAAATAAAAAGCTTGCGTTGAAACAACGTCCATTGCGATCGATTTCTGTAAAAAACGAGCTTACGATTGAACAGAGGACTCGTATATTTTATGCCATTCTTCTGTATCACATTTAGTCCATCTGATTGCTCTTTTATTTTGTGCTTGGGGACATTCTCCCGAATCACCTGAAAATGAAATAGTTACCAAAAATATTAATATTTTTGAAGAACCAACGTGTGACAAGAGGCGTTCTGCATTCTTTTTATTCGTACACGTCAAACTGTACTTTGAACGGCTTACAAAACACTTATTTCAGGAAGTTTGTATCCCTCTATGAACATCGTAATTTCATTTTAGATCTTGAGTGCCTCATATGGTTTTTGTGCAATTGGAATAATGAGATTAAAGTGCTTATATAACCCTCAGGAAAATAATCTATTTAGATAGAATCGATGACTTTAATGCAATATAATTTATCCAACGAAAATTTAATCGTCCTTCACTTTTTGGGCGCCGAAGTTGGCTTTTTTTGTGTTTGACTGTGAGGTTCAATGACTGGGTCTAGTTCACCAGACGTGACGTACATTGGAGAATACACTGCTTTTTAACGCCGTGGAATTATAGTGTGATTCAATTACAAAGAGCACAATACAAAAAAAGTTTAATAAAAATATATTCCTCGACTTTGCTACAAATGTCTTTATAAACTATACCCTCAAAAAGCAGCGTGCTCTATAATGTACGTCACGTCCGAATAACTAGACATAGTCACAGCCATTGATTTAGAACCCAGTCTTCTAGATGTCTTACTACCGTGTCAAGGTGAGGCAAGGACGCCATCTCGAAAGGTGGCAAAAAGTAAAACTCAAAATGAAAAGTAAGTTAAAGCAAAGTTTAAAAAACCCGTCCTATCAAACATTTGAAGAATTAAATCTAAACTATGAACTTTGCAACTCTATATCAACTTAGCAAAAGCAGATATTATTCGTAAATATTGTCAGTTTTACCACCTTTCAAGATGGCGGTTTGCCTCACTCATTACTACACATTATTGGCGGAGTCAGTCATCTAGTAAATTGGATTCTAGGTGATTGATCATAGCACCTCACGGCCAAACACCAAAAAGCCAACTTTGAGGCCAAAAAAGTCAAGGATAAACCAACTTTCTTCTAATAAAATATATTTCAAATGTTCTTAAAATGATCCATTCTATCTACATAGATTATTTCCCTGAGGGTTATACAGGCACTTTAAGTGTTATGACGAGAGTACAACATGGGAATCGCTCAAGGCTTTTTGGTGAATTTAGAACGCAAACAGTCGGCTTCATTACGTTTTCTTAATTTCACATGACACGTTTTGCGAACACTTTCTCTCTTTTTCGCGAACTAAATAATGAAAGAACGAAAAGTCACCCACTCTGAGAAATGCTTTTCAATCTCATCGGTTTGACATCTTCTCTTTCGCTTTCAGTGGAGACTTTACGTTTGATGTCCTTGCTTTGCAGAGGACTAAAAGTAAAATAACTAAATATTTTTCTTCGTTCAATACTGATTGTTGAATTCAAAAATATCATTCTTCATGCATCTGAAGGTAACGTTTCTTCGCAAATATCTTCTAATTCCACCTCATTTTCTAATTTTAGCAATATTAGCTACGTCTCTCTGCAGATTTCATTTCAGACCTATCATAGACCTTTCGAAGCCAACGCTATCTTTAATATTAAGCGATGAAATCTTGTTTTGATAGGAAGATTATTGTTATACTTCAGGCCGACGCGTGAACATGATCTAAACTCGTAAATTGTCTGCTTCGAAACTCAGGAAATACCGGCTAAACTAATTTAACAAAGAAAAGGATCCATATAGTGCAAGATCATCGTATTTGTAGCATTCCCAAAAAAAGTGAGCACACAGAAAAAACGATCAAACCACAGGTACGACATGAGACTTGCAATATGAGCGTACTCACTTAGTCCGTCTTAGATAGCGTTCCAGTTCTGGTGCGTCAGTTAAACAGGTTTGTCCAGAATCTAGTAAAAGCATTTTTAACGTTAACTTACTCCATTACACCAGAGAGACATTATAAACCATATCTAGGGAGATTATTTTACAGAGCTACATATTTAGACAATTTAGTGAGCCTCTTGTTGTTATGAGCTTATGTAAGATTCGGATGCAACAAAAAACATTGATAAAATACGGAACAGGATGTTTCAAACTTGGAATCTCAAACTCGTACATTAAAATTTATTTACGAATACCAATTTAAGAATAAGGAATGCTGTGCAATGCATAGGGTGCCAAGAGCTACCTAAGCGAAATTCGTATGTATTATTGACCCTATAAATCCTAATGATGTGTTTCCTCCTACATATGGCAGAAATTAAGGTCGCTCAAATGGACGCATTGAAGGATATATCAATACTATTGCATTGATCAGTGATCACGACATATTGTAATTGTATGACGTTCGGGAAATCTAAAAGCATACAAATACAAACTCAAGAATAATACAGCCGTACTCGCTAGCTTAGTTAAAGAATCTCAACGTATATTTATGCTTGGCCATCTATCACAAGAAATAATTCATAAGAAACTGTTTTAAAGAAGATTTAACCAGGCAAAGCTACTGGCAGGAGCTACTGTACAGCATTTTTTTTATTTGACAAAATTTATAATCCAACCAGATCAGCGTTTGCAAAATCAATTCATGAAAATTGAGTCATTAGAAAGACAATGAACCTCTTGTGTCGCACATTGGTACATTGGAGTGTTCATACTGCGCAAAGTGCACATGTCTGCTACGTGACCACTAAAGATGCTCTTATATAAAATAGATCAGTCATCAAATGACCACAAACAACGCATGGGCCATGTGAACAAGTACAAAGTCCGACATGAGTGAGTTTGTTCCTACCAGTCACCAAGATAGCAATCAATACCAATACAATGACGCCTACTCACGCTAAAAATAAGCTGATTTTGTGGAATGTTTCAAATCGGCTTACTCGAAAGACGGATTACATCAGATCTTACATAACTCATGATGATGAGCAACTGCACACGAAAATTCCAACCCACTTTATTAAGAACCCATCGATACATCTCGTGACGTCTCTGACGTGTCTCGTGTAAGTAAACCTGATGTTGCCTTTGTATCTCTACTTCTTTATAACATTAAGTCAGAGACAATCTTAAAACTTTGTTATAGTATGAGGTATAGATAAATGCTCTTGCGCAAGGAGTATGAAAACAAGGATATAAATCTATGGAGGGGAGGGTGAAGATGTATCCTCCTTCCCAAGCTTCGTTGAATGACAGAGAAGGTGTCTTACCTGCCATGGTTACATCAAAATTTCGATCAAATATCGACGTAGGAGTATTTGGGTCTGATCCAGGGGGGGTTAGAGGCAGCAATGAAGAATCCAATGATGAGAAGCTGGAATAGAATTGTTTCGTTATGTATTGGTATTTGGTTTACTAATATTGGATGACATATCCTCTTTTCAGTTAAAAATTTGGTAATTGTTGTTTGCGGATTATAAAATAAATATATATATATATACTTATGAGCATTGCCCACATTTCTCCAATTATCGTTCTGACTATGAGCGTGGAGCAGCTCATATATATATTCTTGTGAAAACGCAAAATTAAGTTATTTAAACAACTCGAATTTCAGCATCAGACTGTATCAGGCAACTCCCTAGCCAATTTAATGTCTTTTTTTCTAAAAAACATCGGTATTTTCTTTTGTGTGATTGTTATAAAAATAGCTAGTTTTAGACAATATTATGTTTCAAAGCACTGTTCAATGAATTGGCCATATTAAGGTCACATGATGGTGGATTATTTTGCAGTATTTGTCTTTTCTTTTGTACTAAAACTGCTGTGACTTGGTGGAAGGGAAATTTCTTATTCGCACTCCGTGAAATTTTAGAATACGAGCCGGGGAGTGCAGCATATTGACATTAGGGAGTGGTCTAAATTCATATGTTATAGTCCGTAGTCACAAGTGATTTCAATAGAAACTTTTGAAGTACAACATGCTAGACAGTAAGATAACGTCAGTATAAACACAGCTCACTTACGTGTCGAATGATAAGTTGTTGTCCACCTGTACAACTGGTTCCTGCCAGTTAAGATGGTCGACAATGCTTATACCTTAAAAATAAAATCACAAAAGTTGAAATAACAATTATTGATAATGGACACTCAATAATAACAAAAATAAAACAGCAGTTGTCTACAATTACAAAAACAGTTCGATTATCGCTGTTGGCAACGCATTCCTCTTAACATGATGACGTGTTAAATTTGAAACTCTAATTGTCACAATTGGAAGCAATGTTATTATATTGATGATTGAATAGAATCAGCAAAATATGTTTACGTTAAACGTAAACACGGTTGTGTCTATTAAAACATAAATTCTATGACAACGATTCTTTCTGGTCTGCGGTGAGATCCGTCCATCATTTACTTCAATTGACATCTGTTATAAATTGTTAATTATGCACTCATGCAAAATCAAAGTCCAACATAGTGTGGTTTCTGTTTTTTCGACAACCATTAAAAGCCACTGACGGTGACATCACGTGGAGTTCTTATCTGCCATCTTTAAAAATAATAAGCAATTAGGATACCACAAAAACACCGCAAAAAGGTTGTGCGAAAAAAAGCCTTCAACGAATGTTGGGTTACTGCAATAAATTCCGTGCTACGTGTAGCAAAAAGAGTATCTGAGACTTTGCGATGAAATATAGTGCTCTTTATGTATGCTACATAAAAATGCAATGCCATTTTCTGTCATGCCAGCACAACACGTGCTCTATGTGTGAAGCGATTTCAGGAGTGGCCGGTTACGGATTACATCATGGTCTCTCTCCATTTGACGGCGTGGACCCTGAACCGCTGCATGCACACATACATCCCAGTACATGTATATTTCGTGAACAAACAGTGACCTGTTTTCTTGTTCACCAAACCTCACTTCATGTCCTCTTGACAACATGCAGATTCCTAATGATACACAGCGCTAACAAGATAGCAATACATGATTTAATTTGTAAACAAATCCTTTAGCAACTTCAAACCACCAAAAGTGCAAACTAATTAAATGCTGCGCAGATATAATTATTTCTAAGAAAGTTTGCGGGTTTAGTAGTTCGCTTTGCTCGGAATTTACAGGAAAAACGCCAGTAATCTCAAAGTCTTGGTTACTTTTAGCGATATCATAACGATTTAACCGTAGCACAATGAGCACTGTAAAAAAATCCATGAAACATAGGGGAACGGATACGGCGCGTTTGGATAGGAGAAATAAATAAACGCGCACTTTGAATGGCGACGATGACAAAAACACATGCTTATCGTGAATGTCAGAGAATTCGAGTTTAATTTCCAATGGAAGTAGAGAATTGAGAAATAAAACAGTACGACATTTGCAACGCACGAATGCATACTTTGCTGATTTGATATGACGAGTGCCATAATCGAATTAATCGATCTTTTTATAGATCTTAGTTCAACACACCCGGAAAAGTTCAATCTCCACGTAATATAAGAGCGATATTCTTAACTGATATCAAATAAAGAAACGATATTCGAATCATCATGCCCGTATTTATATGAAAATTTCGCCGATCAAATTGTTTGCACTGCTTGTGCCTATGTTGCCGAAAAGCGCATTGTCTTTTGAAGTAGTGTAGCTACATGCATGGCTCAGAAATGCGAGGTAACAAATATTGAATGCCGCATGATTTTAAAGATTATAAAAAGATTGGAAGAGTCGTCGACTGAGGGTTGGTACACCAACAGATAGAGCAGAAAAAAGAATATAGTTGCAACGAGCGTCTTGCTGAATAGAACAACCTTACAGATGTTTCTGACGATGTTTTTCGTTATATTTAAAGGAAATACTGCGTACTATAAGAGCAAGACCTTGAGGAAAAGCTTTAGCTTTTGTGCATTTTTTACGACGTATGTCAAAAGTGAATTAAAAACTAAGGTGATTATAGTATTGTGCTTGCAAATACCACCAATTCTGTTCTGAATTTTAAAAAATTATTCCCTAAATGCCCGCGATTCTGCAGCAGCCTTTCTGATATTTCGATATTTCTATTATAGGATAGTCCAGATGTGCTACAGTTTCAACCTAATATTTAGAAACAGAGGAATTGATTTTTAATGATTACTTTTTTTTTAAGAAAACTTGTACTCTCACCCTGAGTTCCGTTTTCCGCTATTTCTTTAAAAAAATCCAAACTGACATCGTCCATCTCGTCCATGTTTCCTCACTGCAATTTGTGATGCGCAACTGCGCACCAATTGCAAACGAATCGATTTTCTTCAAGCCGGTTGTTTATTATGCAAACGACCCGGCTAAATACGAAAGGATATGATTACATTGTTGACATACGCAACTATACTCACTTGCACCCGAGTCCCGAGAAAACCGTCACACCGGTCATATTTATTGAGCATGCGCTTAGAGAAATCGATCGTTAGTGTTCTCACTTTTAAGGTATTGTCCTCAAAATTAGAACTTTTAAGAAAATTAATGTGTTTGTCTAATTCCAATTGCCTGAATGTCGTTTTTATGGCTTTTTGATTACAAGCACGAAGCAAGGTTATAACACTAAAATAAGAGAAAAAATACCAGCAGACACTTTTGGTGTCTGTGTGAACAGGCCCTGTAGTAATTTTTACCAATTTTTAGAATTTCAAAAGAATTATGAGAAATTTTTGCGCGTTTTCTAGGGAGCCCGAAATTTTGCTCGTGTTTATTCATGCATTCAGTTTTTGCCGACTGATTTCTTCAGAAAACCAAATAACTTTCAAAAGAAATCGGTCGAGACTAGGACACGACAGAGTATATGAATAACTTCCTCTCCCTCATTAAAGTTCTAGCTACGGCCTTTGACAAGTTTGTATAACAATATAATTTGCGTCGATTTTCGTACATGGATTTGTAGTTGATATATACTGCGAATGATAATTATAAGAAGCACCTCTGTTTCTAGAGCCCAAGCCCCAACGATTGATGATAAAAACGAGAACGGATTTTTGTGTCACCCAAAGTTTGACATTTTGTTTTTATCAAAACCCATACTAAATTAGGTATAATTATATATTTTTGACATACAAACTATCAATCAACGGAAATACCCTTGGTTTAACTGTAAAATGAAACGGAGTTGAATATCTTTGCGATGACGTGATTATATGAAAGACGACCGAATCACTTAAAGCCTGTTTCTCATATAGTCGTCCAAGTCATCTCAATGGAGCCTTTTTAGTATTGTAGATGAATTTCTGTTCTATTGGCTTGTGTTCTAGAAACAACTGCGACGAATGAATCGACTCGGACGACTATTTGAGAACCAGGCTTTATGAGCAAAAAGTTTCAGGTTATTTAATTATTTTGTCTGCGATAGCAATGCATAAAGACAATTTAGCGATATCGTTGAAGAGAATACCGTAATCATAGGCTTTGTTATAGAAATCTAGTCATACGATGTGTATATAAAGGCCAGGAATGAGTCGAATGTTCTCAAGTTGTTAGCCATGGTGCTTTCATTCACCAAATTTGAAAAGCATAAGCCGGTAAGTTCCAAGGTTAATGCCATATAAGGAGTATGAATTGTACAGACAAAAAAATACTGTGCGTCAATTGTGGCAATTATTGAATCTGCAATCAACTTCCTTGATCAGAGAATGAATATTGAAGAAGATATTAATATAAGCAACATGAAGGCAATCCTTAATGCAAAGTTACCTGTAGAGTTGATTACTGCCAGTAGATATCTTTTCAGCCAGATTTTCGGAGCTGATGATGTCTGCGAGTCATGGGCAAAATAAGCAGTAAGAATCATGTTGCTGACATTAATAATGTTGATACATTTTAGGCTTTACGCTCGACAAAACTGACGCACGCTAGCTATGCAATTCTTAAAAAGTTTCTTTCTGTATTCTCAACGCAAACACCACACAGCATTGCAACGGATGGAGCTGTATCACATTATAACGATATCAAGACATTTGACAAAACATCTTAAACCAGACACAATCTACTCAATCATGCAAGTTTTGCAAAATAGAAAAGGGACTTGTGTTTTTGAGCCAAGACCTGCAATTCATGGATGCAATTAAGTACCAAACGAGGAAGTTTATCAAAACAGAGATTTTATTAGAAAATCTTTTGTGCGTGAATGCGGATTCCTTTAAATTTTATATAATGTAGTTACTTATTAGTTTTTTTGTCGAAAAACTACTTTTGCTCAATAAATGCGACCAAAATGTGAATAAACATCGTTGTAATTTAAGTTAACTCTATCTTTGTCTTGACGATGGGCCCTTACTTTCACTTGAACCCCACTAGTCAATATTCCTTAAAAATGCTTGCAACGCTGAAAGTTGCGGTGAGAAACTCTTAAAGAAAAATGGAAGTTCTAATGACTTTACATGTTGCTTTTCTTGATGTTTCAACAATAATAAAAATTAAGAAACCCATAGTTTTCTTTGAAATTTCTCCTGCCAAAAAGAGTGAAGATTTTAAAAAGTAACAAAAGAAATGAATCAAGTTTGCAGAAAGATTTCTCGTCTATCTTGAGTAAATAGTGCGTGTATTACTTTTTTGGGGTGGGGGTTGGGGAGGAGGGACGTAAAGCATACTTAAATCGAGAACTTGAAAATGCTTATGGTGTACTTCGATCTAATCTATTTCGGATCCTTTAACCAAAAAATAGTTTATTCGAAGCTCCTCGTGCGTGGAAGATGGAAAGCCAAAACTGTTGTCCAATGTAGACGACCATAACCTTTTCATTTCGTCGCCCACTTTCGCCACGCTCTTGAAATTTATTGCAAACTTTCCTTTACGTATAAATTTTTCAGGGCTTAGCGCGAGTTCATCCCTGCTACTGCTCGATATTTTGATTTTAGAAAAAATGACGGAGAATTGAGATAAACAATAATAATTAATAATTACGTAGTATGTATTTGCCAATGCCATGATCATGCATGATTGGAGGACGTTTAAGCCGTATGACAGGTTTACAAAAGTAGAAGTTGTCTCAACCTCAAATATGCAACACGAATTTCATTCATTTTTCACATTCCGGTATATAGAATTGTTTTGAAGAGGGAATTTAGCAATCACTATAATTTAAATTTGTTTTGGATTTTTAGCTACGTCGGTTTTTTGTTCTCAAATAAATTTGAATATATTTTGATAAGTAAGTATCTTAGGATGAAGAATAAGACGAATAATTGATTTATTCACAAAAAGTAGTTCATGTTGGTTTTGAAACAACCTTTGTTAGTAACGTATAGCTTTCAGCATAGCGTGCGGATAAAACCTCTTTTTTATATCTATCAAATTGTCTCGCAAACATTCAGTTCTAACACGCTATCCAGCTTTAACTTTTAACTTATATAAATTAATTCATTTTTTACTTACTAGAAAAAGCATGGTTTGTTTTTTTAAGTTTATCTTTTTTATGTATGAGATTTGTTATCTTTAATGTTCGATTGCTTGTTTATGTGAAAATTCTTTTGTATCTAATAGGTATAAGACTTACGTTTGTCTAATATTGTGCAATTGCAATTTACGAGACGAGAGCCAACATTCACATGCATGTTTGTATATTATATTATTTAGTTCAAACCAACAACAACAGCAACAACAACAACAACAGCAACAACAACAACAACAACAACAATAGTAACAACAACAACAACAACAACAACAACAACAACAATAGCAACAACAACAACAACAACAACAACAACAGCAACAACAATATCAACAACTTGTTTTATCATATCGATTCCTATCTACGATCTTTGTGGTTATATTAAAGATACATCTTTGTATATCACCATGCATTGTTCGTTTCTGTTCGATTGCGTTCGAATTACACTATCTGCGCACCATTCGATGTGTACCTAATATAGCTCAGTGGAAATATTATGATTATAGTCGATATTCAACACTGTGCCAGATTGCGACAAATTTAGTGATAAAAAGATTTCTAAAACAAATGGACTGTTCCATGTTATAGCATAGCATATAAACTGTAACATCAGGAAAATTTGAAGCTTTTAATTTGCTTCTTACTGAGTGTTTTATGCTACAATGCATGGATCTTTCTCATCCACCCGTTTCACCAATTCTAAAACGCTTAAAGCGTTAGTTCTAATTTTTAGAAATGCGTTACGAAGCGTCAATAAAATGTATTCCGCGCATTCTACAAGATATGTTACACTAGGTTCCAGTTTCTTTAGATAATGTGTAGCTCCGTGCAGCTCCGTACATTTGGTTCAAAATGGCTACTCGCCCCTCAAAGCGATTCAAATCTTGCAAACTTCGCGTTCGATCTATCTCTACGAGTGGCAAAAAAATCACGAAGAATATTGCTCTGAAAGCTTCAAATCGTATTTCAAATGAATTAAAGTCAACAAATGTCCCTTCTAGTGCGATAGAACGACATAATTTGTATGAGTTTGATGAAGGTGAAGGTTACTGTGATGAAGAGCATGCTTATGCAACAAACTATCAGAACAGACGGGAAAAGGAATTTCAAGGCTGGCAAACCATTCGAGAGTCTTTGTTAAACGGAAGAATTGAAGAAGAAGTTTTTCTTAACGAAGAAAAATGCTCTGAATGTGGTGTGATTGGGGTAGAATTTCGTTGTAACGAATGCGCACACGAAAAATATTTTTGCAAAGGTTGTGCTGACAGCACTCACGAAACAAGCAACTACTTCCATGTGCTTGAACGGTTTAAGGTATGGATGGAAAGAATAAAGATAAATTCAGTTATGATGACGTTTTGTGGTGTATAAGTTTGGTGATCAAATGTTGATTTCAATTCATGTCTTCATGGTCATTGTATCATACATTTGTATAAACTGCTATTGAAACATAGCTTGCATTATGTTTTTAGGATGGGTATACATTACCTTACTTTCCCAATCATGGTATTCTTGCAGCAAGGCATCAGAAATCTTGCCATAGTGCTCAAGCAAGAAATGTCATTTGCATTGACCAATATGGTTTGTTTACTAGCTTAGATATAGTCACTTAATGATTGATAATTTATCAACGTTAGCATTTTGTTGATACATAAGGTCTTTGCATGCTCATTTTTTTAAATCAGTATTTTTTCTTTAAATACTAGCTTCATGGTAAATTCTAAATTTTATTGCAAAGCTCATGTTCAATTACCACCTACCCTCTTTCTTTGTGATCTTTGTATGTTTCATTATGATACTGATAATGATGATAACCAGAACTTGCAGTGTATTTTTTCAAATAGGCCGGCAACATCAGAAACAAATTCTGTTTTGTGAGTGTGAAAAAGATTCAATAACGTTAATAAGATTGAAACTTTGGCCTGGCAGTGCTACTCGTCCCTCTTTAGCTTTTCATTTTAAGATGATGGAGTTGGCTGAAACCTTACTTCTTGAATGTCATGTTTCACTTCGAAAATTCTGCGATGCTCTAAAAATATGGACAAAGTGCTCCTCTTTACCATTGTGGGTAAGTATTCATTTCACCCTCCCCCCCCAAAAAAAATCCTGTTTGCACAGCTGCCCATGATATAGATACCCCAGAGCAGTGCAACAGCTTGTTAAAAGTTTGTAACAATTACTAGTTACCTGCCTAAAACATAGAAAAACTTGGTTTTCTTGAACTGTAACCTTAATCTTTCATAGAAAGGCACATTACAAAAGATTAAATATTTCACCCTGCTCCTGCTCTTGTTGTGCATGTGTATATTGTTGTAATTGTTTTATTTCATTATAGATTAAGAACATGTATTCAACACTGAACAGCAACTCATTTGATGAGTTTCGGTTTGTAATATAAATTAGTTTCATAAACTATAATTATTGTGTAAACTTAGATGCAAAAAGTACTGTAGAAAGACTGAGGGATGTGATCTTGAAGTCTCATGATTGCTCTGGTAATAGTGTATGATTGAATTTTTAGTGGTTTCTTTATTTTGCAGGTATCATCGGCATTTGTTGAGAAATGGTTACCCGCTTGTAAAGCAACATGTCCCAGGGAGATATTTGTGCCCTCTCTGTCCCAAAGTACGAAATTTATAATTGTGCATCTCTTGCAATTCGTTCATAGCTAGCTTTCTTATTCTAAAAATTTAATAGACATTTGTTCTATGGAGTTGTACACATTTAGCCATTAAACACAATATTTAAAACAGTTGTAGGGAAGTTGTTAATGTCTTCATTCTAAAAGCATCATTGTTATTCATTTCATCCATTGATAGCCTGATGAAGCTGGTACTCTGATTGAATCAATGGATGCTTGTTTTGGTCTTGTGAGAAAAAAGACTTCAGGGAAGGCTCAGTTCTTGTCAAGGCATAATTCCATTTTGTTCCACAATCAAGAAGAAGTTGATTCATTTGTTGATAACTACACTTCAAGTGCTGAACAAGCTAAAACTGTAAGTATTGGGAAATGTGGTTGAATTTCAGAAATTGTCTTCCCTCAAGTTTGCTATTTTATGTACTTTTGAATATTACGAAGCCTTTTATTGTTAAGGATTGTCATGAGTTTAAGGCAGGTGAAGAAACTGACATGATTCGATCAAAAGGTAGAAACAAATTATTCGATGAGAAAGGTGTTTTTGGTTGTGTCTGCCGGCATGATTACCCTAAAGGATTTATGAATATAAAACATGGAGAAAGGTATTTTTTGAAGTCATTAACATAGTTTCTTTAATGTTTAAGGCAATCATTATCCACTTACTATGACCATACCACAATGACCTACAGCTTATAGTCAGGCTATCTAAGCATCATTTACTACAAACCTGCTTTCATGTGAACATACTAGCCCCACCCCATCCTCCCCACCCCATCTTTGTTTCAAATATTGCAATGATTATAGCAGGCAAGATTGTCTAACCCCATTAGAGTTAATAAAAAGTAGAAAGTCTGGTAACAGTCATGACATACTTTCATGCAATGAAGTGATCTTTTGTGTACCATTTAAAATCTTTCCAAGTGGCAGGCTCTTTCTGTTGTATAGCTTTAGTCATTCCCCAAAATGATACAAACATGTTATGTTAATTCGATTGTAGCAGTTAGCCCTGGGCTACTAGCCCATTGCACTTCGCCTTTTGAAACTATATTTCAAATTTCAATTGAACACGCTAATGACCTTCGTGAAACTTCTGTTGAATGTTGCTGTGTCTGCAATATTAAGAGGTTTTACCAAAATCATGTAATGTCCTAGCTGCAGTATTTGCTTCTTTTTTTAGGATTGGTTATTCAGTTTTTAGTGTCAAACACCAGCTCTCTAACTCCAACGAAAACACAACAATAAAAATCATGTATGACATTGCATGTACTTTGAAGGCACACCTAATGGTTGGTTTTTTAAAGCATTAATAGTTTATTTTGTTTGCTTATAATGACTTTGTGCAGTAGAGTTCATTAAACCGTAATAAAACCAAGTAAAATTGTATTGACATCTTCTGTTCTTTTCCAGAAAAATGGAAAGCATGATTTTGTGAAGAGAGCCGATTATGCTATTCCTGTCTTCCACTGCTATGGTCATAAGTCCTCGTGTCAGGTTTGTACATTTTATTAATTTTATTTCTCTGATGATAACAATACATCTTATGATAGATTTAAAAGAGACTGTTCTGTACGTACTCAAAATGTTTTGCTATCATTGCATCCACGTGAACAATATTTATTGGGTACGAAAAATAATGTTCGGTCTCAATAGAAATAGTTATAAGCAGCTAATAGCAAATTATTTGTTGTCGTGTAGATACAATTTAACCCAAGAAGAAAAAAAGGATATGGATTAACTGATGGGGAAGGAGTGGAAAGACTATGGTCATTTCTTCGGGATTTTCCGGCATGACCAAGGAGATGAGCTCTGGTCGCCGTCTTGATATTCTGACAGATGCTTTACTGCACTATTCTTCTCGTCGACTTGAACACTTTGGTTGGTGTGTTTACTGAAAGTACACGTGTTAGGCTCAGGGAAATAACTTCTTTTAATAGTCAAGTTGATTTTGAGAACATTTGCAATACGTGTATTTGATAGACAAAAATTTTATCTTGATGGGGTTTTTTGGCCAACAAGTAGGTGATTGAAAGCTGGAATTGACATATATAGGACAACACGATCGCTTCAAAAAGTGTCAACACCATACAATATTATAGACTTTTAGAAGGAAATAGCGTCCCAAAACTTGTACTGTGTAAACGTTTTTTGTTTACTTGAAACCGGTATAGAAAATGCTATATCTTCAATGCACGTGTGTTTTCATCTTTTGCAAGGGCTCTTAAAATTGATTTAACTATTTAAAGAAATCCTGTCCAAGACCCTGATATAATCACTTTAGTAATGTACACACAACTGTTTGATCAGTCAACGTTTTGTAAACTAGTAACCCCTCCCCCCCCCCTTCTGTTTTTTGTATATTATTTATTTAGTGCTGGAAGTTGTTGATTTTTTTTAGGATCTTCATTAGCTGCTAAACTTAAAAGATGTCCTGAACTTATTACTAACACGCAATCACAAATACAAGAGTTATTTTCGAAGCTAGATGTTCTGTATGACTCTGATTTATTAGAGACATGGATGAAGGAAGAAGAAAAACTAATTAATGAGAAGAATTGTATGTAATGTGCCTTTCCATCAACTTGTTGGCTCATAATTTTTATTAGATGACTGGATTATTTCTTGTAGCAAAACGGGCACTTCCGTTAACATGGCAACAAAAATATGTGGAAAGTTTATTGCAACTTTACCAGCTAAGGTACTGTAGGTATACAATTTTGATATATAAAGTTTATCAAGTGCATGAATAAATATTTTTACAAATGCGATTCTGTAGTTTTGCTCAATAGGTTGCTGAGATAAATGCGTGATGTCGTCACTGTTTATTTTGTAGTGTATGGCTTTGTGTATGTAATACTGAAGTAATTAATCATTACTATCAGATGACATTTTTTCGTTATAGAATGCAGATTGCTTGTATTCAGGAAGTTGATCATGGTCACTTTGCGGATATTGTAAAAAAGACTAAGAAGTTAGGCAAGCCTTTTGACTATATGAATTGTGCATTTTTTTTGTCGCTGATAAAACCTCATGAATAAGTGTTGAGAAGAATTTCAATCTCCTTAAACCAATAGTCGTTTCGTTGTAATATTATCGTTTAAATTTGTTTTGATGTATTTTTTTAGAGTAACGAAACAGGTTGAAAACATTGAGAGGAGAAAGAAAGTGGCGAAGAGGTGGAAACCTGGGGAGAGAGAATTTAATACGGCAGCTTTGTCGCTGGAGCTGAAACGGAATGAGTCTGTTATTGAGTCAGCATTTTCTTTAGCAATTGAAAGGATGTTCCTTGTATCCTTAAAGAATAAATATGCAGGTATTCTTCCTAATGTAACATTTAAATATACTGCTAAGCATTTCAAACGTCTTTCACTTTAGTGCGTGCGTACTTGCCCAGTCCTTTTAAGTGAGTGTCATTTAATACTTTTAATACTTCGAATTGGAATTATGAAAAAAACCCATTGAATAGTAGTTTTTACAGAAACTGTATTGGTGGTATACTGCTTTAGTAAAATTATGAATGCTATATGACTTTAACTTGTATTTATTGAACCGAGCGTTATCTTGCGTTTCAGATGGCCAAGCGATAGCCGTTAAACTTTCCAAACAAATAACGCAGAGAACAAATTCCATTAAAACTACAATAGCCAAGTATAATGCATCACTAAAGTCTTTGGAAGATTGGATTGAAGGATTACCTAGAAAAATTGAATTCGACGAAGCAAAAGATCCAAGGTCGCAACTTTATTGTGATTTTAACTTTCAAACAAATAAAGATACAGTACCGTTCACTGCTAAACGTTCTGCTATTGAGTTGCATAACTTTCTTGAAAGATGCAAAGAGGAACAAGAGATGTTAGAAATGGAAACAGAAAGACTAGTACAATATTACTTGGATAAGAAACAAGAACTGGAGTCCTATATCAATGTTAATGGGGAAGTTCAGAGCAAAATCTTGAGAGGAACTGTAGCAAATTTTAAGAAAGATCTAATTAACATAAATAATGCCCTGTATTCACTGAAACATATGTTAAATGACTATTTAACAGAAGCTAGTAAGAGTAAATTACCATTCTTCAAGATAGAAGCAGAGCATGCATTATCTATTTTGCGTCCAACAAACATAATTGAGGATACATTAGAGATTGAAACCAGTTCAGTTGATAACGAGACTGACTGCGAATCACTGCTTCAATTTTCAGATTTTGAATCAGACACCGAGTTAGAATAATTCCATATACACACGTGTATATATATATAATTATAAGTTAATAGTGAACGCTTTCGCTATATGCAAAGCTCAACTTTATAGGTTTGAGCGCTCTGGGGACTTTACAAAACAATCCATACAATGTGTAACCATACATCCTGTGTCCCAAGTGCAGCATTCACCATTTTACTAGGGTGATAGCTGTAGGTCACATTGTTATACACTTTATGTATATGTATATATATAGGAAGTTTATATTTCTCTTTTACAACATATTTTGATAATTGTTTTTATAATAAAGAATTAAGTGCAGTATCAGCTAAAAAAATTCCTTTTTTCAGTGATAGAATTAAATTTATATTTTATATAATTATAATATGGATTACAATATTTCATTCTATTACCCTCTAATACATCTCCATAGTATTTATACAAATTATTTTTATAAATAATATATTTTTTTCATTGAAATTCATTAGTTTCTTCAAATTTTAAGTCCAGAAGTATATCTAGTTTTTGTTAGTAATTAGTTATTATCTGAATCATCATACTCCAATTCAAATATTATATATTTTGAAAATAGAATCAAAGGACCTTTTTTATATTTCATTATATGTATTGATTGTAAATTAAAATTAGCACTAGCATCTAGTTTAGATAATCCACCATTTAAATTAAAAAAAGTTTTTTATGTAATAATAAAAAAGATGAAATATTATTTGGTTTGCTATCGGAATTTCTTATACTGTTTGGTAAACAATTTTGCACATTAGTTACTTCACCAAGTTCTGGGATTTTTGTACATTTCCACTTGTAAAATGAGTAAATTATATGGAAGTGCAGAAAAAATATTTAATTTAATACTGCTCCTTTTTTGAGGTTTTTTTGTTTTAAACTCCTTATTCGATATAAAATATTATTTTTATTAATTCCTGTTAAATTAAATGGATATAATATATCCATCTGAGGAATAAAAAATTTTGAGATAAAGTATCAGTATGTTGCAGTAATTTAATAGGTCGTAATTTAATTTCCATTTTTTAAATCAATTTGACATTCCAACGTTATATTTATAGAATCAAATGGTATAATTGCCTTGATGATGCAATACTTTTATAGTTAAATTTTTAATAATTGAAGAAATTAATTGTTTTTTTATAATTGGAGGATTGTACACAAATAAATTGTCTCCACTTTCATTTGCATAATGTAAAGGAACAATACATAACAATTCCCTTTTTGAATTACCAACAATTTCTCTATCAATTTTGTCACGATATATAAACATTTTATTGATTCCAACTGTCTCATCAGGAAGATATGGACAATGAAATAATTTTATTTTTTTCACAAATTCACGTTTCTTACAATCAAATCCAGAGTCAAATGTATATTTTATTACTTCTTTGTCTAACCCCAACATAAAACTTAATTTTTTTGAAAAATTTAATTTAAATTCAATTGTATCATTTCCTGAAGCATAATCAGTATATTTTATTTTGCTTATTATAGGTTTTATCCATATATAATTTTTAAAATCATATTTTTGCCCTGATTAGAATAAGATTCTTTCCCTTGGACATAGTAACAAATATATCCATTTGTCAAAATTATATTTTTTTTACTATTTCTATTCTTAAAAAATATTATAATCATTTAAATATTCATTCACAAGCGATATAATTTTATTGTTATATATTCCCAATGGTATTTTAATTCTTGGTAAATTAAACTTTAAAATTGGATATAAACTTATATCAATATTTTTAGTTGTAACATCCGTTTGAATAAAAGATTTCGAAAATTTTAATTCTAAATCACACCAGAATTCATCTACATTAATGTTTTTGCTGTTTTTGGATAAAAAAACGTTTAACACTGTTATGTATTTTTTATTATTTAATGCATCAATTTGACCAGGTAATGTTGTAGCAAAATGATTAATATAGATTTTTTAGCAATTTTTACTATTAACTTTTCAAATTAATGTAATATTTTTCATTGTGAAACCTTTTTTAATTCTTCACAATAAATTTCCCTTGAATTTCTTCACCGTTGATATCACAAAGCTTATAAGTAACAAGATCCGTCAAAAAAACTTTATTTATATAAAAAGTCTCATTAACCCACTGTCTTAAACTTTCCTTTTCAAAAATATTATTTTTAATTCTTGAAATTTGCACTTTATCATTTTTCTTTAATATACTTAAATTTTTATCTCTTTTTTTGTTCATAATATTAGATAATCTTTTGATGTAATTTTTTTCCGCCTAAATAAACATCATATGGTGAAAGATTGTCAGAAAGTAATCCACGATAAGGATTTTCGTTATATCTTTCCACAATTAAATGTAAATATTTTCATAAGTAATTTTTTTTCCTTTTCTTCTTTGCAACAAGTCAATAGTTTTTCCAGTCGTCTGTTTTATTGTTTGTATAAATCTATCAGCATGAGTAGCTTTAATTTCACGATTATAAATATTATAATTTGTAAAATTATATTTTTTTGACAATACTTTTCGAAACCCTTGAAATTCAGTTCCCTCGTGTGATACTATTTCTTTAGGAAATTCATTTTCTTTCAATACAATATCTTTAAATTTTTCCATAACATTTTTACTAGATTTATTTTGCAATAACTGAACAAAACCATATCTTGAATAAACATCAACTACACATAACAAATAACACAAATTATCATTATATCTTGCCAAATCTTTCATTTCAGCTAAATCAATAAGTAAGATCATAAATAAATTTTGTTCATACATTTATATTTAAAAATTTATATTTTTTTGATACAAATTATGTATATTTTGTTTATTATCTTTTAAATGTTCACCTTTTAATAATCTTGCAGCTCTTTTTATAAAGTCATTGTTAATTAAATTATTAGTTTTCTTCTTCGTTCTCTTCATCACCATCATTCAGAAACGTTGGAGGATGATGAAAATCAAGCTTTGAAAAAAATATATCATTATATGTCCTTTCAATTTTATCATTGCCATATTTTTTATAAAATTCTACAAAATCATATTTCTTTCCAATTTTTCCACTAAAATTTCATTCATAAATTCACTATGATAACCAATGCAATCATGTATTGGAATATCCAATTTATTAGAAAACTCTTTCAATACATTAATAGCTTAAATGTCATTACTATTTTCAATATCTTTTTGTCTTTTTTTACTTGTTACAGTTTTTGGCATTTCTTTTTTACTTTTTCTTCTTTAGCTTCCTTTCCTTTGATTTTTCTTTTCTTCTTCACTTTTTAATAAATCACGACAAAATCCAACAAATTGTCGAAATTTTTGTGATATAGTTTTTAAATCGTCATCTTTTCTGAAATATATTTTGTAAAATTCATCCGTCCAATCAATCATTGCAATATCATTTGGATCAGTGGCTTTGAAACAATCATCTCATCATCATCATCATTAACATAAACAGTTACATTTTCATCCACAACATGGTATGATTTTTGTGTTTTCAAACTTAATTTATTATCTAAATCACGTTCAAAGATAACGTTTCTCATTAGATGAAAACAAAACTTCATATAAAATTTCCTTTTAATCTTTATTTGCAATCTTATTCAACACATTTACCAATCTTTCACAGGTTTGCAAATTCATTTGCAACTCATCATTACAGCACATTCCATCGTTGTATGGAGAGTAAACAGATTTTGAAAAAAAACATAGATTACTAAAGCGATTAAAACTGCATATTTTATTTAAAACGATTGCTTTTCCATTAGAATAACTTTGTAAAACTGTTACCAAATCTCTAAAACTTTTTTAAATGGTATACTCTAGTATAAGGGTAATGGGTTAACAATTGACAATGTCTATATTTTTTAGTTATTCCTTTAACCTGCAATGTGCTTTACCCATTTTCTGACAAATGCCACATGACTTTACTTATCATTGGGGTAGCTACGAAGCTTTATTAAACAATCCACAAATAAAATTGGCAAAGAACGAAAATGGGCTTAATTCATTGATTCAAAATTAGAGATTTTGAGACTTTTGTGAGCCTCAAAACTTTGAGTATTCCAGGAAATTTCTTAAGTATTTTGGTCTGTTATCTGAATGTCATGCAAAATCACAAGTTGGCATAAATGCAATGAGCAAAGGCAATATATAGTGGAGACAATAGACGTGGTGTTGAAATAGCGTGAGAAAAACAACAAAACGTAAACAAGAACATTTGGAAATTTTTTTACTCGTTTCCCCCGATAGTTATTTCTTAACATTAAAACTACACTTGTGCATAATATAAGAATACGAATACTTTAGGTGCATACAATTATTGGTAACAACATGAACATGCTATACAAAAAAAAGTTTAACACACTACAGGAAATCCTGTTTAGCAAGGCATTCCAGAACAGACGTGTGAAAACGGAAAGGTATGCTTATTTGGGATGTAAAAATTTTGGTTTTTAACCTTAAAGTTCCTAATTCTTTGTCCTGGTAACAGATTAGGTTTAATCCAATAATGTTTGTTTTCTGGGTTTTAATGAGTTTATAAGTTAGCTCTGAGCTCGTCTTGTCTAACCAATATCCCCAAATCTTATCTTCAGTAGACAATGATTCAATGCCTTCAGCTGCACCAGGATAATAGAAGAGCCAATACGGTTCATCAGAGTCAGTATAAACCGGAAGAATGTATCCTTCATGTGTTCGACTGCTTTTACAGTTGGCAATAAGAGTAGCAAAGGCATCAGGTTTAAAAAAATTTTTAAGTTTCCCATTCAACAAATCGAGCTCTGACTTTGTCAAATCTACATCAGTTACCACCAAATCGCATTCTTCAATCTGCTTGTTACGTATCAAGCACATTGATACTTTGGCTTCTTCAAAAACAACTTTCTTCAACACAGATCGGTAATATTCTCTCTCTTGATCAGAATATTTACGATTCTCTGTCAAAACTTTTTCTACTTGCGGTGATTCGATTATTTTGAAATGAATATTCTGCGCATTTTTCATAATGTTGGAAATCTGTTTAATACCATACTGACTGGGTTTTTTAAATGTAATGCCTTCTGGCAAACCAGTAACAGTAAATCCTCCTTTTAAATAAGGTACTCGGCACATTTTCCCACAAGCTTCACCTTCGAAGAAAATTACAATGATGGGTAATACATAAATGTAGCTTGCAACAATCAATGACAATAACAAAAAGTCCCACCCATATTTATGGGGGGAGAGATTTTAACTAGTACAAAACTATGAGGACAGACACAATAAATGATATTTCCTAAATATGTAAACTGTAATGCACATTGTTCATTTTTTACGAAACAGCATTCTTTCCCATGATTTGATTTGATAAGTTTGGAAATGTTTCACAATGGTGCAAAACATTCATGCTGACTTAAAATAACTTGATTGTCAAAAAAGGAATTGTGTATAAAATGGACTAAAAAATATCAACCATGACACAAGCTCAGAAAATGGAAAATCATTTCAAATGCAATTTGCACTTACTGTATTTCTGGTTGAATAGTTTTATCACATCACACACCCGGTACTTTCTGACAACCTGTTCTGGAGAATCTATTTAATAAAGAAAACATTGATAAAGAAATAACGCCCGTGTAAAATGCATGGAAAGGGAGGAGAGGATTATTCATATATCCAGCTGAGCCCAAGTGATTACTTTTGAAAGCAATTTACTTTCAAAAGAAATCCGAAGGGCACAACTGAATAAACATTCCTGGAACAGCACTAATGCTTGAGAAATAATGCACTGGTATTCCAAGACCCACAAGTTTCTGAAAATAACTGTGTAGGTACAGCACTTACCCAAATACTCAACGAAATTGACACCAATTTTTCATTTTTATTCAAAAGTTGATTCCTTTTTCTGTTCCAAACTGTTGAAGACAAGAATCACCAGGCTCCAAGAATAAAACAACTGCTTCACAACCAAGACTTTCTAAGTAAGTAAGCTAGCAAAGAGAAATTTAATTGAATTTACACAGCATAAGTTTTCAGCAAATTTTTCTCTAAGTAAACAAAAGTATAAAAATCAACACATCTACAATGTGTTAGATTAAACACTTATCATAATTGCTTTGGGCTTATTTTATGATACGTATACTATTATTTTGTGGGGAAATTAGAGCCCCTCGCACACCCTAATCTATCTAAAGCTATGAGGATTGCAAAAATTTCTTACAAAACACTCCCCCTTCACATCCATGACACAGGTCTATCAATGCTAATATTTTTCACAGTAAAATTGCAAACGTTACAAAATGCTAACTTTGTGGATCTGTAACCAAGTAGACTTGGCTAAATTTCAGCATTTATTTGCTACTTCTAACAATTCATAACAACTTTTACAAATTTTTTTGTAGTAGAAGTTTTCTTTAGGTAAATTGTCTTTCCTTTAGAATGGATTGAAATTTACAAACCATCACGTTATGTTTATAGAGATGCTCAACTAAATCTACGCACAAACAATCAAAGTAAAAATCATTCTCTTATATCATAATACTGTACATATGTACAGTGGGTAATAACAGCTGTACCTGTGACAAAAGCTGCTTTTTCCCTTTTTTCACTTGGTTTGTGCTGCTTAACTGTCAGGTCATGAATGTCATTGCTTTGAACAGCCTTTGCTCTTTCTGCCCAAATCACACGTTCCTCTGCCCTAACAAGTTCCAGTGGTCTACAGCTAACTTCAACTCTCAGAATTAGAGCTCAGCTGCTTGCATTCCTCTAAAATTACAAAATGCATATTTACAAAAGGCATATAACAACAGAAAGAAACAAAGTACTCTTTTGGGTTTAAATGACGACTGCACAGGTTTTGTCTTAGCACTTTTGGTGGAATAAAGATGATACATATTGTACAGGCCATAAAAAACATACAGTTTATAGATCAGAACCTGAGTTCAGCATATGTGAGCAAAAAAGATTATATGCTGTAGTTCTACGCTTTGAAGGGCACAGTCTTAACTCCTCATCTTGATGAGAGCTGGCTTTTCTTTTTCTGGACTGCTTTTCATTCCCAATCCATTTCTAGAAGAAATAAAAATAAAAACTTTTTCTTTTTCTTGTAGCTAACCTGGTTAACCAAGGTTATTTACTACATGGTGTATGAACAAATAGAGTACTAACATGAAGCCTTCAAATTATTTGAAGAATAGGATATGCTAACTTAGTCTAAACAACAAAAAATTATTATGTTAAAAAATATAAATGCTTCTTTTCAAACCAAACAATCAAACAATTTCATTAGAAAATTCTGCAATAAGCATGAGCTTATTTCACCAGTAACAGAATTCATTAAGTATGTAACTACGAACCACCATCTATATGAAACTTCTTTCTCAAATTATTCGTAAATTAGGAGAGCCAAAAAAGTAAAAAATGTGACTTATTCCTGAACAAGATAAAAATTTTTAGGGACTATTAACCTAATTAATAAAAAATTTGTTAAGGTATATTAATTTCGGTTTTGCCTTGATCACCTTCAATGGTATGCACCCAATGCAATTAAACCTTCAAAGCAATTATATACATTATAATAGGGTGACTAGCAGAGAGTAGAAATTAGAAAAACATCTCTAGCATTTACAATTTAAGGTAGATTCAACATTATTGAGTCTCCATAAACTGCAACGATTCTGTCATTTGCAAACTTTCAAAAACATGCAATGAATACAGCATAGTCTGCTCAGTTATTTATTCATGCAATGTAAAATTTCACTTGCTGTGAAAACTATGGATTTCTAAAAAACAATTAATTAATGGTAATATTCTCAAATTTACCTATATTTCAGGATTATTATTTGCAAAATGATAAGGTCCCTGTTTGTTATAGCATGAATCCCAAGCAAGTCTTTCATGGAAAAGGGAAACACCAGTGGGCATTAAAAATGTGTTATAGAGAAAATGCGCACTTAATAATTTAATTTTTGGAAAACCATTGTCGAGGGAAAATCGAGGGAAAACCATAGGTTTTCTGATTATAAGATTTGTGATGTTACAGAATGCCTGCCCTTAAGTTTCAACAAACTCAGAATACTACGAAAAATTTGTGATCAACAGTCTTGAAGGCATACTCAAAAATAGAAAAATTACCAAGTTTTCCCACCCCTTTTTAAGATGTACTACCTGTGGCACCTCTATACTATGATATGAATATTATGAAATGAGTATATGTATGTAAATACTATAATCTTATTACTTTTATAAAGTAGAAATTGCATTATTGAAGAAAACTACAGTTCGATTTAATGCAAAAAGATATAGTAACCAGTGGTACATACATATTACATCTGACAACAGAGAAAGATAAAAAGCTCGAGAGGGTTGAATACAAATAAAAACAAGCTTGTTTTTTATAGTACATAGTAAAAACAAGTGTGAGTATAAAAATATAATAATTATACACTTAATAGGCCAAGTTAAAATTTTAACAGTAGAATAAATTTTATAAACATCGTCAGCAAACGTTGCAATTTTCAATTGTCAAGCAATACTAAATATAAACACACTGGTATTGTGGTACAGTCAAAAAATAAACCATGCTCTCCCCAATAAAGGGAAAATCCTAAGTATATCTGTTTATATATCTCTGACATCTTGTAAACTGTCTATTATATAAGTTAAGGGTATAATTAGAAGATATAAAATGCACGCTATATTTAATGTCAGTTACAGAAACAATAACTAAACCCATCAGATCAAAAAATACTGGCGAAGATCACTCGTTGCTAATGAAAAAGAAAGCGCGGGTAAAAAATATAAACTCGTGCATTCTGTTTACCTTGACTCTTTCAAACGTGATATTAGCTTGGTTCGCAGCTTCTTGGATGACATCCCTCATACTAGCTGCTGTTGAAATCATTCCTCGATCATAATAATCCTTCAAGATCTTTTTTTGTTCGTCATTTAAAATATCATAAGAAGCTGAACGTCGAACGTTTTCCGCCATAGCCAGATCACAGAACAGGAAAATAAAGATGACTAAATAAAGTATTTCATAAATTCGTGAATCCCATACATCAGAATGCGCGGAATACATTTTATTGACGCTTCGTAACGCATTTCTAAAAATTAGAACTAACGCTTTAAGCGTTTTAGAATTGGTGAAACGGGTGTCTCATCAGCGCGCAAAGTTTTAAGATTTTTAATTTGAATTAAAATAGCAAAATGTTTAGAAACGACTTTGTTCTAAAGGAAACTTTGCCATAAATTTTTGCTATTACATGTACAATTTTTCAATTGCAGCTTAGTTAATGAAAAATCAATTTACCCGAAGTGGAATAAATTCACATGGAAAGCCGTGCATGAAGGTCTGCTCCTGAATAAAGCGTTTTGGATGAGCTACAATCGTATTTATAATAAATAAAAGTCTGATAAAATACATTAAAACAAAAAAAGCATGTATTCGGCAATAGAAAGTTCACAATATCTTTATAGTCTGCATGCTCTTTTGATTTCGTGGGACTAAGAATTCTTCATGAACATTTTCGTAAAAAGAAATCCGAAAGGCTGGAGACAATTACATTCATAGGTTTATTACTGCCAGACAACAACCTAAAGATGTAAACTGCGCCCGTTCTTGAAGCCCCAGTTGTGCTGCTACATTTTAGATGCTTCGATAGAGTTGACGCATATGCTCGTCAAAGAAACTTTTTAGGTCTTTATTGGGCTACAGTTGATGTCGCAAAGCACAAAATTAATTAAGATTTTTGATCTTTCTGGAGGTCGTGAATAAACGACAATACACAGGATTGACGGGTAAGTACTGCACATTTAGCTCTGAGCATGCGCAAAGAACTAGCAAATCGTACAAATTTCACAAACCTTGGCTGAAGGCTTCGCATCCTGTGTAGAATTTGCGATTAAATGTCTCGTACGTGTAAGCCATTTTGTTGCATGGTATATATAATGGGTGCTCTCGTCAGCTCATGCTGCATGAACATGTGTGAAAATGATTTTGGGTTCATCTAGAACAATATAATAAAACAATGATATGACGTATGCGTGCGCATGTTTGAAAGCTCGTGTTAACTCTTTGTCATGTTTTCAAATGATAAAGACACAACTTACAGTCCCCTCAATCGTTTTCAGTTCAGGAACTGTCATGAAATGATTTGTTTTTGTCTACTTTTCATCTGAAAACAGTTTGATTTTACTTTGAACATTGCCTCGTTTGACGTTTTTTAAAGACACGTGACATTTTTTTCTTTAAAACAAGTCAAAAATTCCGAAGGTCAAATGTTGGAGCTACTTTAAACTGAAAATAGCTGCCTTTTCGGCTCTCTTTTAAGTCAAAAATCCCCCGAAAAAACTGCAAATTAATTCAAAACACATACCATGTGTCGATCTGAAACATTAATTACAGGCAGTTTGAGAAAAACGAATCGTTTCGTTTTTACCTACATAGCTATTTGTTGCAAACAAGGCTAAAGCACTACAGTCTGATTGGTTAAATCATTCTCCTAAAGTAGGACATTTATATGTGATCATAAATATATGATTAACGCAACAAATGATTATTGAGAAAATGTTCCAGCTACCTCTCTCTAGCTAAAGCTCTACAAATTCAACAGTAAAAATGAATTAACAGTGGCTGCTTTATATAGTGTTCGTTTGTATATTTTCTGCTTTACTTTCAAGTAAATTGTCGATTAATTGTGTTTTCGATTTTCGAAAATTCATTTCAAGACTAAACATTGTCTTAGTCTGCTCGTGACGATTATTATATTAAAAGACTATGAGTTAAAGTCTGAGGATATGTATTTAAATGACGACTGAACTATTTTGCTTGCCAGTCATAAACTAGTGCTGAGAAGGAAAACTTTTTACAAGCAGTTATTATACCGACGCTGTAGCTGCAATGTCTAGCTTCAACTGTCTTTGGATCACGTCACGTGATTGACGAGAACACATCATCAAACATCTCGTGCTCAGTTAAACCACCAAGTTAGAAACGGCGAACTTGATTGAGTTGACCCATAAAGCTAAAATAACAAAAAATACGCGAAAATAATGGCCCATCACACAATCCTTTGACAAGCCCCCTTTTCATCAGCAACGTAAGAAAGTAAGGATAAAAACAAAATGATTTTTCCAGGTCGAAAGCAAAATCACCATGTTAAATGGCGAAAATATTACAATTTTTCATGAACGGTTCATACATAGTCCTCTTTTTATCGTCAAAACAAATATGAAATTATAGTATTGGATAATGTAGAAAGCCTCAACCTTTTATTAAATGGCCACAATTTTTAAATAGTAAAATAGTTTGAAATTGTAGGATAAATTCTAACTCTATATGACAAACGTATTTTTATAGTATTTCTAATGAATTTTAAGTAATAAATAAGTATAGATAGTCATAATAATTATTTTCTTCATAATTGTAATTTACACTATTACCAATTCAGTGTAAGTGATAAGCCATTTCAACATCATAAAGTTAGCAACAAGGCGGGTAGGGATGTCGACCAATGTGGAAATTCTTGACGTATGTGCATTATTTTTTTAGATTGTAAAATGACTGGAACAGCTTGACTACGAGAATTCGTAATATTTCTAAATTGATCGACGCTTGAGGATCGCAAAAATGAATAAGGCTAAAAAGAGCAAAATGGTGCAATATCCAGTACACTCCGCGTCTTTCAATCGTGATTTGTATGATACAGCGTAAAACTTAATGCTGCGACACAGCTGATCTGGAAATATAGCTATAATGAGAAATGAAAAAGTTTGGCAAGGAGACACAAATCGAGTTTCTATCACATCATCGGCAGAGGATAATGCAAGTTTAGCTAAAAAGGTCGGGCGAACTTTCTTTGTTAATTGATTCGAAAAAACATCAGGGGGGGACTTGATGTTGTTGATTGATCTGGGAATAAATACATCCGTCGAGGTAAATCTAATTTGTTGTTTTACCTGCATGGAAAAATAACATTTTGGCCCGAAGCAAATTAAGGAGATGAAGCAACTAACTTTTGTCTACGTAAGATATTGAGCGTTTTCATTCGGCGAAGTTGTCGCCATGGCGATGTACAAGTGAAATGGAACTTTAAAGAGCTGTTTTTATTGGAACACAATGGCCGCTTTCTCTTTTGTTATGTTAATTCCCGGAAATGAATGGAAATGTTCAACTGAGAAGGCAATATCAATTAAGTTGTCTATTTGTAAATACAACTATTTCCAATTTCTTCTCTTTCAGTCCAGGTTCATGTGTTTTTTTTCATAATGGGTCAAAGATTTTCATGAAATGGTACCGTCTGTAAAGCTTGTTTCGCCTCTTTTCAAGTGAGATAGTTTTAAATATCTAGCCTTCCATCATCGAAAAGAACACACATTTACACCAGTCATTTACACTCATCGTTAAGTAAAATACGTACGCCAGGACAAGCATATCAAAGAAATGAAACACGCGTTTAATCATCATGTCAAAACACAAGCCTTGGCCAGAAGACAATTCCATCAGATATGATATAAAACATAATCCAAAAAGGACATCTTATTATGTTTTACTTTATATCAAAGCAAAAGCTTCATGTAGTTTTTAAACGCATTGCCAGTCATGATGGAGGTACGGTCAAAAATTCTTCATCAACTCCATGGAACTTTAGATTGCCAGTGTCTGAAGACATTCGTTTGAAAGAAGTGTGTTTAAGAAGTTTTTCGTCTGGCTAATTACTGAGAAAAAAGCTTTTCTTATTCTTTCCGCTTGCACGGAATTATAAAAATGCTTGAAGCTGAATTCCATGTAAACACTGATCCATCAGTCACAACAGTCACGTCGGTATAGACGTTTGAAATAATATTTTTGTAATAAACAGACTTCCCATTCTGGTTGGCTGATAGCAATCGAGGCGGCGAAGAGCAGCTTTTTACTCATCAAATCTGATTCTCTTTTAAGTACAACGCACGAAGAACAACTTGAATTTTCCTTTTTATTTGAGGTCGAAATGAAAATGGCATGCCAACCATTATTTAATCTGTGCAGCAGTAGAATACTTCTGTTTTTCTTTGCCTTCGCAAGCACCACTAGAGTTCAACACATCTCTTATTATCGTTATTGCAGCCACCATTGTTGTGAAGACATGTTTTAATAGTGATTATACTGCGAAAGCAAGAGGTATTCACTCGTCTCAGGAGCAAAATTTCGAGGATGTTAAGCGTTCTAGATTAAATGTGAAGACGTAATCAATGACTTGCCTTTATCAGGATATGGGAAACGGCTTCTTTAGATAATGAAATTTATTTTGAAAACGATAAGTTGAACATTTTATCGTCATCGGCTTTTTGGCGTAGAAAGTATAATGGCAGCTAAACCTTAAATGCATACGTTCTCCTAATTACGTCAAATCCAGTGCGGAGTCACTAGCTTCTAGGACAAATGTTAGAACTTTCGACCTATCAAATATACTACCAAGCGAGTAGGAAGATCCATAATTGGAGAGGGCAATATTCATATATGCATGTTACAATCTAATATATACGACAACTTTTTTGAAAATAGACATGTTTCGACATCTCATGATGCCATATTCAGTATGAGTTAAATAATAGGTGATACATGGCCTCAGTTTCGTTAGTAAAAATACAAAAAATATCGTCAACGTATCTGCGGTAAAATAGTGGTTTAGTGTCGTTGTAGTTGTTTAGCCAGTTTCGTTCATGTGAGCCCATGAAAATGTTAGCAAGTATGGGTGCTAAGGGAGAGCCCATCGCAACACCGTCCGTCTGGTCATAAAATTTTCCATTAAATAAAAAAAAATGGCTTACCGAAACTTCACAAGAAACGAGAACCAGAACAATCGCCTCCACTACGACCGATAGTTTCATCAATCAACGCATACAATTATAATTTAGCTAAGTATCTTAGTTCTCTACTAACACCACTCATACCAGATGACCACTCCACTAAAGATTCTTTCACTTTCCTCGACGACTTCTCATCTTTCAACTTATCAACTTCCTGTCACAAATTCTTCATCTCCTACGACGTTGAAAGCCTATTTAAGCCAGGTTTCCATATGATCGTCGTTTCTAAAGATGGCGGCTATCAACTTTAATTCTACGTCTTCATTTATGGAAGAAGTACAGAAGTATGATTGTTTATATAACAAATTTTCGAAATATTAAAACCCAAAAACGATGTTTTCTTTTTTGCTTTCGCTCTCTCCTTCTTCTCAGCACACGCAAAAGAAAATAACACGCTACAAGTCTTCCTCTTCGATTGACTGCCGCCATTTTGAATATATCATACAGTAAGTGTATGGTGACTAGTTCAAATTAGATACGATGCATACGATTAATGGAAACCAGTTCATCGCAATAATCGCTTCTGTCGTTTGATCACCGCAGGGGACTTTTTTCAACAGACAGAAACGACTCTAGCGACAGAAACGATCATATGGAAACCAGGCATTACTAACATACCACTTACTGAAACCATCAACCTAGCAATCGACTTAATATTCACTCACAACCCCAGGTTCAGTATAAACAGGACAGACCTCACACAACTGTTTTTAATAGCAACAGCACAGACGCATTTTTTATTTAATGGAAAATTTTATGACCAGACGGACGGTGTTGCGATGGGCTCTCCCTTAGCACCCATACTTGCTAACATTTTCATGGGCTCACATGAACGAAACTGGCTAAACAACTACAACGACACTAAACCACTATTTTACCGCAGATACGTTGACGATATTTTTTGTGTTTTTACTAACGAAACTGAGGCCATGAAGTTTTATAATTACATTAACACACAGCACGCAAACATTAGATTTTCTTTTGAAACTGAACAACAAGATCAACTGCCATTTCTTGACATTTTACTAACAAAATCTCACGACAGCTGTACAACATCTACATACCACAAACCAACGTACACAGGACTTCTGACGAACTATTTTAGTTTCACACCACTTTCATACAAAACCGGACTTATACGCACACTAATCGACAGAGCATACAAACTTAACAATACGAAGAATGGCTTTCAACGAGACGTAAAAAACATCACATCCACTCTTTTACGAAACTCTTTCCCACTTCACTTTATTATCAGAACCGTAAAACGATATCTCGACAACAAACATAGCAACAACCTCAACCTAGACACCGAAACTCCTGACACGACGATCACAACCAACACAAATGAAAATTCCAAAATAACAACTCTATACTTCAAACTACCATACATCGGACATTACTCACGACACACACAACGCAAACTTATAAACATTATGAAACGCTTCTGTACAGATATGGACATTCGACTAATTTTCACATCATTCAAAATCAAAAACCTTTTCTCATTTAAAGACCCAATCCCTGATTCAATTAAATCTATGGTGGTATATGAATTCATCGCCATTTATCCACCAGAATCAGGGAACATACCACAACAGACAAAAACTCTCATATCTACCGACACCTTCTTAAATCTCACTCATGCAAAACCAACTATTCACCCTCTTGTTTCAAAATCATCGACACTGCCGACACCTCATTCACCCTTAAAATCAAAGAAGCACTCCACATTAACAAAACTAACCCTGACCTCAATGTTCAAGTTTTTAAATTCAATACAATATTTAGTTTATAATACGCTCGGACGCTCCTCATTGATTTATCTTATTTCCTTTTTATTGTTTTAATTTATGTATCATATTACTTTTATATAAACCCTGTATCACCTATTATTTAACTCATACTGAAGATGGCATCATGAGATGTCGAAACATGTCTATTTTCCAAAAAGTTGTCGTATATATTAAATGTGTATTGGCAATAGTGCTTTTACGAAATTATGGAAACATGTTACAATCATTTGAAAACAACGGATTTCAAATGAACTTGACACTGCATATCGTGATAATTTTATCGATCTTCCTACGCCCTTGATATTGCAGTTGTTTACTTAAACTCGATTTAACTATCTAAGAATGTTTTGCTAAAAAATTTCTTAGCAGGAGTAAAAGTTCGTGCAGTCTATCTCGGAGAAACAGTCACTCTGTTTCCATATTTTCATAATTTCATGAAACTCTTTAGCTGTGTGAGACCCCATAGTCCAATGCGCTAGCTGATACCAGTGGTTTAGAAACAATTATGTTATCTCCACCGTGTAATTGAAATAAAGAAGACCTTTGGAAATTGACGTATTGTGACAATTTCAATGCCTATCACTATGCTAAGCCCTCGTGTGCATGAAGTATAATGAAAATCAATAAAATGAAACAAAAATTATTTACATCAATTAGTATATCAACAATTCACTTTTTCACGTCAATGATTGCAACAAAGAACTACTACATGTTTGTAGATGAAGATTAGATTTTGTGAAACAAACCCCCCTAAACAGATCACAGCAATTACCTTACAAATGACATATTCACAAAACATACAATCGAGCAACTAAAAACATAACACTTCACACTAACCACAATGACAATACACAAAAAACCCCCACAAATTTCCTGTACACACAATACAAGACGTAAGAACCAGATAACAAATACGGCTAACCTGACGTTTACTCCTCACTTGACTCTGAAGATGACTACCGCTAAGGTTGTCGAAACTTCAGTCAACAACAACAAAAATAGTCCTTCTCAGGATTATACTAACCTGGACGATCTACATCTACAAGCATGTAACGATACTCCCGGGTTCAAACTATTTACTTTATTAAGAAAATAAATGTCACTTGTTTACAGCGACAGTATCTTGTGATACATAAAAAGGAGTGATTGCATTTCTTCCCATGTATCGTGTTTTCAATATCCCAGACTATTTATCAGTGACGAGATTGAAATATTATTCAGAAACTTACGTCGAGATAACTGTAGGTCATTGAGTCATGAGAAAGCCGTATAAAAAATTGTAAAACATATGTCGTGACAATTTCTGTCAAAAATTTTTCAAGAACAATTTTATCAATTATAAACTGCATGAGATTTTCCCGAAGAGAATTCCTTCTTATTACGATCCTAGAAGTAGTGGATCTTATGAATACTTTGGTTGCATGACAGAACGCTTCAAAATTCCTTTTTACAAGAAAGTTATTAGAAGTAATAGTAAGTAGACATTTGTTTGATTGTTTTATTGATTGCATTTATAGTAATATCTAAGTAATCATAACAAAGCAAATATATTTGCAGGAAAATATGTACTTAATTTGTCAAAACTTTCGTAGCTAATTTAACCAAATCGACTAAAAAAAATATTTCAATTTATTAAATAAAATATAAAAATTCAAATGCAAATGTATAGCATTTGTCTAAATATGCAGGCTTGTTATGCTATCATGACACGTTTGCTCACGAATATAAGGAAATCGTTCCTAAAAAATACACCTCTAGGAAATCATACCTTGTGCTCGTTATTCACCCGACAACATTTTGGTAAAAACAAGTAGATACTTGGAATTAAAAAGCTTGAAAGAACTGTTCAGCAACAAAGCTAGGTTTTTAATACAACTTATGAGAGAAACTGGAAACGAAGGACTCAAATCCCCAGTCGAAACAACCAATTACTTCCAGTGCCACAGTTTGCTCCGATGATTGCAACAATATTACCTTGGTCACATGATCAATGAAAGTAAGCAAGACACTTTTAAATGGCTGCTAATTCATCATTCTCGAAAGCAATTTTTTCAGTATTTATAAAAATCTTTCATGAAAAGCAATTGAAAGGTTTCTTTGTACATTGTTTGCGATACTAGTTTACTTGTTGTAAAAAGTTGACCAACGCATTTGAGGTTATTGATTTGGAGACATTTATAGATTCCGATTTCAATGATAAAAAAGCGAGCCGAGCCGAGCTAACGCCATGGACATAAAAATGTTTTCTCCTTAATTGATGCTGTTATTTCAACTTTTATGAACACTAGGTTGTTATGGAATCAGAAACCACATTCTTCAAAACGACTTCTAAAATTTCGTTCTTCGTTTCCAACTCGATCAGTCGAGTCGTCAAAACTTTCTGAAAGAAACATACGTGAAACATTACGCGTTGCAACTGCAAAAGATTTTCGTAGCTGACACTAAATGTCTACCATTGTATGAAACGTACAATGCAAAGCAATCTTGTCGGTATACTATAGTACAACCTGGCTGACGTTATTACCATCAATGGATTTGCGACTCTACTGGTTGACCAGACTTTGTAAAAATCGTCAATGGAAAGCTTTATAAAAGTTTTGCAATGTCACGGAACCACACTCATTGAAATGGTCCATGAACATGGATGCTAGCACACTATTTTGTGTGGGAGAAGCAAGTAAGTATATTTCTGTATACTTCTGGCTTATTTATACTAAAATAATTAATGGCCTACCACAACTTTTGAAAGTTCTTGAATAGCTCCGATTGATTCCATTAGCAGTCGGTCCTATTGAGAAATAATAAACAATTATTGGATGAGGTTGAGCATGATATCGAGGTCAATGTTTTCTGCCGAAGACAAGCTGAGGCGGATAAAAGTTACCGAGGTCTGAATGATTCTTGATATTATGCGAAAGACGAATTCAAAAATTATTTTTATTATTTACCTCAACTAACTGAAAGCTTATTAAAACTGATCAAGGTAAAACATTTTCAAACCCTTGCTAATTTGTCCTTGTCAAAAGGTTTTTTCAAGTTCTTCTCGATTAAATATGCTACAAATATGTTCAAAACCAGCCTCGCCCCTTTTTTAATGTTTCTTGCATCCTTTTTGCACAAAAGCTTTCGCATATCGTTTTTAGAAACTTGGCAAACATCGCTATTATTATATTTTTTCAAAACCGGCTTTTTATGGCGTCAACAACTGTAGAAACTATTATTTGTAGATAAGACGTCATACCAAGAGCCTTCATACCTACAGATATCGAGAATTGTTTGTAAATATGACGTCATAATTACATATCGCGAGAATTATTTGCAGGCAATTGACCAATCAAAACCGAAATTGTTTGCATAGGGAATAATAATAAAGATTAAATGGGGTTCAGTTCGCAATACTGTATCACCAAATTGAACATAGTGGCGCAAAGGCAATTGATTTATGATATTATGAAGTTTAAACTAACTCCAATATTCTTACCACACTCAGATCGAAAAAAGCACATCGAAACAGAGTTTTTAAACACTGCCATAAAAACCACGTCTTCGAATAATTATACACTCAGTGAGTGTGATCAGGAGTAAGCTTTCACAATACAGGTATACAATCATACCGCTTTTCTTTATATTTCAATTTCGCTGTGTGGTTGTATTTGATGTTATCGTTAAGTCTTTGCGCTCCATTGATATCATGCTAACAGGAATTTCTCAAGCAGGAATAGCCTGACACACGTAACTTCACGATAATTAAATCTGTTAACACGACATATATACCTTGTTGATCATTGGAACATCTTTCAAAAGATTTCCATCTTGCAACGGGATATCAGTCTGGAATAAACCAAGAAACCAGAAATGTAGAAAAATCAAACAAATTGCAGCTAGTTCGTAAAATACACTATACTACAAACACAATAAAACACGAGCGCTGTTTGATTTATTACCCGAGTTTGCATTGCATTTGAGCTTAACAATTTATATCAAAGAGAATTTTGACAACCAATGATAAATACATTGATCATTTTAAAGGAAAATTTAAAAAACTTGTTTTAAATTTATCTGTTTTAAATTTATCTCAAAAGAAATTCACTGAAATAGGTAAAACCCGGACTTACTCACTTTCACTCATCTATAATTTTGAATACGTACAATAGTGCATGGCAGTACACGCACAACAGTTATAAAAACACACACTTAAATCTCGACATTAAAGATGACAACTGGCACGTGAACAACATTTGGGCATGGACTTACGCTCTCAGTAACGGCATCTGGTATCATGGCACGAAGATCACTTCCCAACACTCCCAAATGTTCAGCAGTTTCCTCGGATGCAAGTCCAGCGTGTTTAAGGAACATTTTTTTGTAACGATATCGATACAGCTGCATGTTGTTAACGTTCTCCAGGTTTTCACGCGTATCCGCCTGTAATGAAAATGTCCGCTTCAGTAATTTGTTTTCTCGACAAAATTCAAACAACAGCAATTTACAACATATATTTGCACGACGGTCCATGGCAATTGAACACACGTACGCATTAAAATCATGAAATAGCTCGCATTACAAAAGGCAGGAAATACGTTATTCCATTGACATGTTAGGAACCGATATTTCCAGAAAGGTCACGAAACAACATCAGAAGCTTTAAGTCCACACATGCAAGCGGGTAAAGCAGGGTGTAACATGCTTTGCACCAAACCTGTTTTAGGTCACATGGGCAGTTGATTAATTTTGCTACACCAAGAATGCCGAGATCAATAGCACGATGTACGTAGCAACATGATTTCCTATTCTATTCATCAATTCAATACAAGTATGTCTTTATCTCTTTACCTGAAAGATACCTTCGGTAAGTCGAACATCAGATGGTGTTAGCCATACGCCAGTTGATTTTATATTTCCATTTACAGTGAGGGGTTGATCTGGTTTGTCTGTGTTGATACCAACATACCCCTATAAACATAAAGTACATAGATTGTTTCGATTGAATAGCGCCCATATACGCTAAACTACCGCAAATAGAAAGTTAGACATGTTGGGCGATCTATTTATGATCAGAACTGAATGACCCCATGCATCATAGAGAGAAAAAAGCACGTTTAATAGCTTCAATGAATTGTGAACAGTTGAACAAATGCTAACGAAATCGTTTCACAGATGTAGCTGCAACATGCTTTGTCCAACATACCATTCTGTAAACACTATCGCTACTCTTGTCTTTGCACCAGAGAGCAACATCGTTTTCAAATTGCCCCGGATTTGATGCCTTGACGAAAATGAATTGAGAAAACATCCATGAATATTAGCACATCTTCAGAAAATGCGTGCCGAAAAAAAATCATCCATTATACTAGGAGAATTTTTAGTACTGTGAGTAGAATAAAAGAAGGATGGGTTATGTTAAAATGTTCCTTAGAGTCGGCAAGAAATTGAAACATAACAAGCAGAAAATTTCGTGCGAGGTGATGTGTCTAAAGTTATTTTTCAAAAGTAAAACAGCATATGGTCGACTCCAAATTATAAGAACCCTCTTTTGTCATTTATTTACAGTATACTATAACCTAAATTTATTTGTGTAATACTAGGTCAAATGCTTAAATAAATTGGTATGATGACATTATAGATCTAGGCTCATCATAACATTTTTTGTCACTTTCACAAAACGTGTCGAAAGTAGTGTCTTTGAACCTCAATGATAAGGATGGTCAAAAAATTAGCAAAGCAAACGAATTGATCGAATGACTCACCCTCACAATAACTCTTTCGGAAACTTGTCGACATATGGAGTAATTTCCTTCATTCGTGTACGCACGAATGTCAACAACCAACTGAAAATATCTAAATGTGTGAAAAACAATAAGGTTGTTGTTAAGCAAAATGCTTCAATACAGAAAATGTGTTTTCCTCTATTGAAGCAAGCGAAATTCACTGAAAATTGTTCAAAATTAAACAGCCGTTTGAAGTTTTATAATGAAAGTCTTCAATCAATAGGAAGTAGATGGAATGTTGAGCCGAGTTTTTATCGATGAAAAATCTAGCTACTGCAACGATACTGTTATCAGAAAACCGTTACATGAATAGCATATTGGCTGATATAAAAAACATGGATTAGTTACTTTAACGACTCCAGAAGCAGCTCCTGGTACAACAAGACACCGATCACAAAGTGTATTTTGCACTAACTAATTATGTGCTAACGCAGAATTCTTTTTAACAACAGTCTAGCGTTTTAGTGAGCTATCTCATGTTCAACAAAACGATTTCGATCCGCAAAGTGTTCAACAAACACAACTTTCCTGCACGAGGAAATCTTTGGATGTTATAAATTCATCACACATACACCATAATAAAATCACTGTTTTTAAACACTTTACTTAGCCAGTAATATTAAACGATAAAAAACAGCATATTCAACGCAGAAGGATATTGACCGAACGTGTATCGACGTCGATATTGCACCACAAAGTATAAGGTGCCAAATGCCCTTGAATAACCACTGATTTATGATTACATACTTCTCTGAAAATATTTTGGTGAAATATGGCAGCAAAACGAAACAAAAAAACTGGCACTGTTTTGACATCAATGTTCGAAACCATCAACATTTTTCGTAGCTTGTTCAACAGCAAAGCTTCGTTAAATTCAAACACAAAATTAAGTACGCTTTTTTACTCAAATCTAATCATCACCTTAAAACTATTTATTCAACCGCAAGCGCGTGACTAGAGCGTGATTTTCCAAAAAAATAAAGAAATGAAACATAACAATTAAAATGGCTTTCCTATACCAAGTACGAAGCTGCATGCATCAATAGAGCACAATTATCTAAATAAGATTTGGATGAAAGCAGTCTAATGAAGCGTTTGCTGAATTCTCGAGAAGTCTTTAGAAGTCTACGTGCCAGGCACTTCTATTTATGGCAGAGTCCAGCCCTTGAACCGCACGCACACGGCGAATATAAATGAAGACATGCGCTGTGCTCATTCAAAACGACAAAAGGTCGAAGACGAGTGCAGACGATGAGAGACGTTCTGTGGGAAAGACTTTCTATGGTTGGATATTCAAAGATAGTTGCCACAGAAATTAGTGGGGTTACTCTCATTTTGGTCTCAAACAAAAAATACAACGGAAGTGTGTTTATCATTTGGCTATGTTCTTTGTGAGTTTTTCGAGAAGACAAAAGCCTGAAACGTTCAAGCTGTACTAATATGGGCCCAAGACACGAAATATCACGATGAAAATGAACTGGCAGGTACGGCCTATTGATAAGCACTTAATTTTAGTTCCTTTATTTGCTCATTTTGCTAAACAATTTCTCCATAACATAAACACGTATTACGCCAGCGGGAGTGAATTTTTTCAGTGTTTGAATGTCGACGCACTTTTGTATCTCTTGACGAGGAAACACGAAAGCAAAAATACGTCTAAACTTCGCTAGTTGTTCATGATGCCGTCCCGTGACAGTGATTTACGAAAAGCAAGAGGCAGGAAATATAAGTTGTTGCTTTCGATAAGGTTGTGGCAGACTTTGAACTCGTCTGGCAAATATCTCCTTTAATTAAGATCAAGGCATCACTTTTAAATTTCCGTATGTTCTCGAGGTGATTCGAATGCTAATATACACTTGCGCATATATGGGATCTTCGTAGCAATAAAACGAAGGATTTGCTTTCCGAGAGTATGATTCGTGTAGATGCCCCTTAAGTTATTCCAACTTATTATTTAGTCATTATTACTGAAATTTCTACCTTTGATCCGGATTTAGCTTGCCCTTCTTTCTCATATTGTTTGAGGTCGTTTCACTGCAAATGTAAAAAAATCATTCGTACTTTTCGATTTTACTTGACACATAGCAATTGCTACGACAGCACTTATGAAATCAATATCGGGTTTGTGTGTGACAAACAAGAAGTGCGTTTGTGAACAATAACAAACCCGGACAAACCGGTGTGAACAAGGTTCAAAAAAATGTAAGCGAAAGAACATATAACATTTATGCAATATTCTATTCTACAAGCCTTGTCAGCCACAACAAATTCTAAAATATTTAGAGAAAAGCGGTGAGCAGTCAGTAAAGACTAACTGCAACAGTTTCCTCAAAAAACATTGACAGCTTTTCGAAAATATCATCTTAAAAACTTTTAAAATATCAACATAAAAATTTTTAACGAACTGTAAACGTAATTCACCTGAAATGTAAACGACCAATTGTCAGCGTTTTCAGCGGTGATCCATTGGGAAGTCTATTGTATAAGGACAAAGAATACAAATCAGAATTTTGTTGTTTACTAAATATACCTGCCAACAGCAGGCAAGCTTATCCTGGTCGGTTGCAAAAATTTACAGGTCTTCTTAAAACATACTGAACCGAATAGGTTCTAGTTCGAAAGTTTTCACAGATATTGTATTAATCAAAACGCTGTGAGCACCTGAGCAAACGCCACATTTTTTCTCTGCATGGTTCCGTATGCACAAATTCATCATTTGCGCTGTCTAGTCGACAATTTGTATATTAAAAGGCATCATGGCATATCTACAAACAACTTCAAAAAAGTTATAATGGCTTACTTCACTGGCACATAAGGCCGTTTTGATCTATCGGCACTTGACTGCTCCATTGTAATTCTTTTTTGTGGAGCTTCGGCCTAAAAAGAAAATACATTTCATTATAAAAGAACGAAACAGCTCGCAGAACAATACAACTTCAAATCAGAGTTCATGAGAACTAAAGCTTCACGCTCGTTCTTGATAAAGAAACTTAACTAATTTTATAAGGACATTGGATTAACTAATTTTATAAACACACTAAAGTTTCATTGTAATGAATCACTTCAGACAAAAACAATGTGTAGCTGCTATAATAGAAGATAGGAGAATCCATATATGACCTCAAGTAGCTACCTTTATAGCGTATAGATGAATTTTAACAAAATTCACTGTTTCCAAAGCATCCTGTAGTAAGATAAGAAATTGTATAATTGATTTGTTAATCTTTATAATGAAAAGCAGCATAAGCGTCATGGTTCACTCACATTCACTTTCACAAGAGTTGAATTTCCAATAACCATTTCCAGATTCAGAGAAATCTATATGATTTTGAAAAAACGACACTTAATGCTACATAAAAATGTAAAAATTTAACGCTAAAAAAGGAGAAAAAGTACCAGCACAAAACAGGAACGAAGCAGCGAAGAGAAATCTAGAGGCATAAATGGATGAAAATGATTCTTTTTCTGGCATTTTTCTGCTAGGAAACGAGTCATTTTGACCTGCTTTATGCCATGGTCAAAACGATTTCTCACGAAATCTCGAAACCTATCGCATCTTGTGGATTATAAAGAGCGAAATATTTTGATTCCTTAGCTCCAATTTATTTCATTGTAATTCAATCAATTTGTGGAGAATGTTTATCTTCACACTGAAGCGCCGCGAGAATCATTGCACCCAAATATAGCAATCTTGGAGAAAACTATAAAAACAACTTTCAAACCTGAAAATGGTTCTTTTTCTGGCAGATGAAAACACTTTCTGCCGGGGAAAAAGTTAACCCTTTATCACAGGTGACATGAAGACATGGCTCTTCTCTAGAAACAGGAAAATATTATAAAAGCCATAAGCTAACTGTCAAGTAGATTTTTCATTTTGAAGAACCAAAACCGTATCTTCAAATAACCTGTTTATCATGAAAGATTACTGAACGATATAGACTTTCATACAAGAAAATTAATAAATGCTTACGATTGAACAGAAGACTCGTATATTTTATGCCATTCCTCTGTATCACATTGAGTCCATTTGATTGATCTTTGATTTTGTGGTTGAGAACATTCACCCGAATCACCTGAAAATAAATGACAATAATTTAGCAAATAATAAGTTTTGAACAAGTTTTGAAAAAGTAATAAATGTTTTACATATTTTAAATGTATAATGTACACCACGGAATTTTCATAAGCACAAGCAACAGTTTCGTAGTCGACGACAATTTAGTACAACAACGCACGAATTTAGCACGAAAGCACACACTACAAATCGCAAATCATTTCAGAACAAGGCAGATCGATATTGAAACTGTGCCACAAAAACAAGAGAAAGACTTCTAGGTACAGACTAGTACATAGAAACCGAACAAATCAGTCTTGCCATAACAGAAACATTGACGGCTAAGTATATTACGACGCAAAGCTCATTAATAACTTCACCAATGTTGACTGACACAACTTCCTGAACATTTTAAAGAAAACGAAATGATAAATAATAAGAAGCCAAAACATTAACTCACTTTGAGAGTTGCTTTTCAATCTCGTCCGTTTTTTACAATCCCCTTCACTTTCAATGGAAAGTTTGCGTTTATTGTTTGAACTCTGCAAAGGACTAAAGGAAACATAATTAAATTTATTATATGTATTTTCTTTTGAACACACTTATTTGACATGAACTGAATAGAAAATTTATCGAAAGAAAAAATCATCGCCACCTGCAGCAGCGCTGAATTTCATCATTTGAGATGAAGTTCCATTGATATATATATAGCTGACACGCTTATTTAGTCCTGCTACGTAAGATTTTCCTTGTTATTCTCAATCGGAAACAATAAATTCATAAACAGTTTTAATATTTACATAATGAGACCAAAAATTGTAGACTGGTCACGCTACTGTTCTTACTACAAATCATTCCCACATTCTGCAACACGATAGCATGTCTTCTTTGCCCACGAACTATATCGCAGCTCATTCATAATCAATGTTAAAATGTGGTATTTGAAAAGTAGCTACAAAAACGCAATATGCTGTAGCGTTAAAGGCGTTTTCTATCATGTTATTTTGATATTTCTTTTGTTTAATCTTACCTCTTAGTTTTTTTCCTATTCATCATGCACACTACAACTCCAGCGCTTGAAGAAGCTATGTAAGAGCTAGTTTACACTTAAAAAGAAGTATGGTTTTCGGATGGCACGTGGTAATTACGCAAAATTCAGATTGCACTGAGCTGCACCCGGTTGAGTGCAGCGACATCCGGTACAAACGTTAAACAGAAAAAAGGGTCAAACCGATTGGAATTCTTCGTATGTACCAATTTTGTACAAAAACAGAAAGGTACAACGGCAAAATGTGAAACAAACACGATACCGGTTTTGTAAATGGCTACAACATAAACACGAGACTTGTAATATGAGCATATACTCACTTTGTCTGTCTCAAATAGTGCTCCAGTTCTGGTGCATCAGTTAAACAGGCTTGCCCAGAATCTAGTAAAAACATTTTCAACGTTAACTCATTCCGATAAGCTTAAGATGGAATAAATTAGTCCACTGCAAGTGAGACCACGATGAAGTACATAACGAGATACTGTAGCACCTTGTTGGAATTGTGACAATGCGCTTATGTGTGATTGCGACAGGATGTTTGGTGAAATAAGGAATCATGATGTTTTGAACATAGGAATCTTGGAATTCAACTGTGCGTTTGATGAATTTGGAAAGAAAATTTAATTTTCTATGCATTTGAACCTTTCTCAAGGGCGTATTTGAAACAGTCTACTATGTTTTGGCTTGATTATTGAAAGTTTTGCAGATGCATCGTCTGTCCAAGATGCAATGTTTGTCATCTAATACCATTTACGGCATTTTCCGATGTCTCGAATACCGGTGGAGTTTATTCTCTATATAGCGAATAAACTTCGTTCATTTTTGTAAAATACGCAAAACGCTGATTATTTTATAATTAAGATGAGCTCATAGAAGAAGTATATGCCTGGTTTGCGCATGAAATTCATTGAAGAAAACTCGTTTTCATCGACACTCGGCAGATGACAACATAAAGGAGAACGCGTCGTAGGAAACCATTTGCAGATATTACTTAACTAAATGTGTTGCAGCAGACGAACTACAAGTGGAAATGAAGAGCGTTAATGTAAGAAGCAATGTACGGCATCCGATGTGAAATATTTGACTGCTGTCCAAAAAAACACACATGAGCCACGTGCACAAGAACAAAGTCCGGCATCGAACTTCGCACTTGCAATCATCACCCTTCACCATATATGTTGCGGCAGATAATAGGTGTAGAATATCGCTACAATTAAACATTATCGGTTTATCGGTTTTAAACGATATAACATTACAACGTAAGATAAATGTTTTCACGTGGCTTTACAAGTGCACACCTTCATTAGTAAGCCTAAAACTTTATCTCATCAATCAAAACACACCAAATCCTCGTAATAAGTCAGCCAAATTATGGGGAAGACGCTCTTTGAAAACTCAACCCCCTCACCTACCTGGCGTGCCTCAAAGTGTTTCCATTTACAAGACCGTAACTCCTAGAGAGCTGGAGAGTCCCTCGCCCCACCCTCCCCCTCGATAAAATCGTATGAAAACATCATTTTGCTAGTGATAATTCGCAAAAATATGCAATATTAGGGAAAATTAAGACTACGTTTAAACTACTCCGGACCTGTCTGAAAACGGCGCAATAAAGTAACAGAGCCGGATGAAGTTTATACAACACCGGGGCGAATTTGTTTAAAACTTCCGGAGCTATACTACCACACTTTCTAAACGTCGTCGAACGAAAACGGAGCGCTATGCTTGTCGTGTAAACAGCTAACCGTTCATATTTCTCTACACTTTAGATACCAGTTCTCTTTAATGCGTACTGCGTTGTGGCGCATATTTGAAAATGGCGATCCTTTCATGGTGTGGAAAGCTTTTAATAACTGATTCCGTTGTAATAATTACAAATCATTGTTTTTTATGACGTATGCCTAGAGATATAAACATCTAGCAATATGGAAAAAAAAAAGGCGCCATCTTACATAAACAGAGACATCATATGTAAACACCCGCAAAACTGTAGCAGAATTCAAACGGATCACAGTGAATGTAATCAAATTCTGCGTCACTTTCTAGCTCCGGCGTAGTGCAAACCAAGTCTAAATCCCTACCCAGCCCCGAATATTTTGACCCGCGTCTCACATGATTTCTTGAGGCAAAACGCGCATTTAAAGGCTCAACGATTGCTTGATGTCTTAGAGCGTCTCCGATTGCAAAAAACCGGTTTCTCCACCTATGGATGACACGTGAAGGAGCAAAGTCTACATTCATCAAGACTTACCGGTGTTTTTTAAATCAACATTTCCATCAAATATGGACGTGGGTGTGACAGGGCAGGATCCAGGGGGGGTTAATGGCAGGATAGATGAATTCAAGGATAGACTAAAAAGGAAACATCATAGACTTTATCAATTAGGAAATCTTAAATAGGAGGCCGCAATGTCATTGTGTTGAAATTTTGCTTGTAAGACTTAAAGTATGAATTAAAGAGGTTTTAGACGAACATGTGAGCAGTTTTTAAAAATCGTTCATATATTAGTTGTTTGCAGCCGAAATTTTCATAACCACAGCGCCATACATTGAAAATCACTGCACTAAGTTTTGGCCTAACAATCTAAATGTATGTTATGAAACCAAGCCGTTTTTCGGATTGAGTCGGATTATGACGTCTTTAGCACAACAGACGGGTTATGTAACGAGTTACGCATGATTTAGTTACTTTTTTCGAAGTTGTAAAATTGTCGGCCCTCCCCCTCCCAAATAGCAGTCCATTTGAACTTTGATGTTCTAATTTTTAAATTAGAAGAACAACAGACCGGACAAAAAGATAATTTCGAAAAATTGCATAAAATTAAAAAATCAAAGGTGTCAGATATTTTTCCATCAACAGGACCGTAACCAGAAATTTTAAATTGGTGTGGGGGTTGGTGGTGCACGTTTGAAAAAAACCAACTTTCACTGATGATTTTCTTGGCATTTCAAATATCCTTTTAAGTTCTGGCTTAACATAATACATGCGCTTTAAAATGAGCCTACAGAGAAAGAAACGCGCGATTGAAATCAATAAAATTGGGTCCTCCCAACTGTTGAACACGGACATCAGAGATGTATGACGGGTGGAGAGGAGCTCGTGCTACTAGTTCACCCCCCTGGTTAAGGGTCTGCATTAATGTGTCTTTTATTAGAAAATCTCATGCTGTGAAATCAATGGCCACGCCCATTTTCAATTACTTTGTTATGTCAAGCGAGCTAATTGAATTCCTTTGACATTAGCGTTAATCTACAAACCTATCGTTATGGATACAGTGACAAAAAACATAATTTTTTCGCCATGCAAAACGACGATGGCATGCGATGAAAAATATAAATAACTTTTTATCAGAAAAATTTCTATTCGTTTCTTATGAAAGTTAATTCTGTTCATTGTTTTTCCTGCGGACTTTGTGTTTCTCGCGAAGACGGAAATATTAGCAACATAGGAGTAAAACACGGCCCGGTTTCCCAACTGATCTTGGCCGGACAGTGAAATAACCGCAGTAGGAAGTAGACAGTTCACTTACGTGTCAAACGGCAGATTATGGTCAACTTGCTGAACAGGATCATTCCAGTTAAGATGGTCGACGATATTGATACCTTTAGCATAAAACAATGAAGGTTCACACAACAAATAGAATTTCTCAGCTTTTGTAGTTCATTGCAGCTCACGTACCACTAAAAGACTGTTCACATGAGCCCGGAAAACCGGGATTTAGCGAGGCTTGAAATGATTTCGAGTCGTTTAAAAGCATAGTCAGAGCATAGAAAAATTGCAAAAATGGTACTTTTTTCCGACAAAAAATATCAGCAAGGAACATTCAATAAACAAAAAATGTTCATTGATCTTCTATGAAAATAGACGCAGTACAACTCCACAAGCCAAAATAACTAAAAAACACCAGGCAACGTTCTTCAGGTATTTTAAAAATAGCAGTTATAATTCAATCTTCGTAATCCTGATTTCGGTACTGAACTTCACGAGAGATTCAACCACAATAGGTTTTGTTTGGAAAAAGCGTTTAAAACGGATCATGCCACTACGTAGCGACATATCGCTGCAGAATGGATAATGCTATTATAGCAACTTAATGCAATGTACTTTTCTAATTTAGTGCTTTTCTAACTCATCAAGGAAACACATGCCCTGCATCCTGCCCTCTTCGACATTCAAGCACAACACGTGCTCATTGCGTGAAGTGACGTCATGGATGTGGAGATAATTCAAATATGGTCTGTTTCCTTTTAATTCAAACCGTGGACTCTGAACAACGGCACATGAACTACATGCAAAGGCCGTGCACGAAAGGTGACCCCTTTTCCGGTCGGGCATGTAGACAAACAAAATACAAAAAAAACTGAACAAGTTCAACACCGCCGTTAATAAAAATAAAACAATCCTCGAACAATTCCAAGATTCATCCGAAAAAGCTGCTTTTTTATTTAGATAACAAAGCCTCGCTTTCAATTCTTCTAAAATATGCGCGGTACTTGTGGGGAATTTACTGGTAAGCACCAATCTTTGAAAAACCGATTAGATTTTTTACCCAGGGTAAACAAGTCAAACAGAAGCGTAACGAGGTCCGCGAAGAAATTTTCCCGAAACGACATTGTAACGTATGTATCGCTGCAGTTGGGCCATTGATGACGAAAAATTCCGGGCAGAGAGTGGCGATGTTAACACGAGCTCTTGCAGGTCAAATGTGGCAGTAAAATCTACTAAAAGCATGTTATGAACTTCGTTTTATGTACCACCAATTCCCTACCAAACGTTTACGACGGGAGGTACAACTGCAGCGAATGGCGATTGAGAAACCAACGATGCGAGTAAATTTTGGCATCTCAAACAAATTCGTTTGGGTAGAAAGAGCGTTTTGCAAGCTCGGATGTTTAGAACGGCTAAGTCCGTCCGCTCTCGTTAACATAAATGTAGTGTTCTTGGACGGTGTAACTCGTCAAGAGGTACAGGTTTGTAAGTCGATGCACTGATTTAAACTTTAAATAAAAAGATAGGATCTTAGCAAGATATTTTGATAATAGAACATGCAAAAAACGAATGTGTGTTTACTTACAAAAGAGCCTCAATTCAATCTAAGCAACGTTTCCGACTTTGGCCTAACCAAAGTGAAGTACAAGGTATGCTTTATTGAATAGTGCTGTTGCATGAAAACATTAGAAGGTTACAAATATCTGCATAAGGCATCTGTTTGATTTGCTAATGTTGAAAATATTTCAAAAGTACTAAAAGTGCAAGCTTTTTACATACAAGCCCGGTGAATTGTTGTTATTTTAGCAAAAAACATCTGCACATTGACCGGGATAATCTGCAGTACTTTAGTCTAAAATATTTTTGGGTTTTGTAAGAGCTGAAAATTCGACTATTTGACAAGTATCTCACAAACAGTCAAAAAGCTTTTACCGCACAAAAAAAAACACTTTTATTCTCACCATGCGTTCCACTATCCGCTATTTCTTCAAAGATTTCCAAGCTAATTTCGTCCATTTCGTCCATGTTTTACGCCCGAACCCAAACAACAAATGCTGCCTGCTTGGGCGCACAACATGCAAATAACCATTGCTCCCCTTGACCGGTTTACATATTATGCAAATGAGCCGGCTGAGCCTTGAGTACGGATTCAATTACAGTGATTTAAAATAGCGCACTTCCCCCGTAACATTGGCCTTTTCGTCTTCAGCATTTGTCAACACCAACATTCCTTCGTCAGCTTTTTATTGAAAACCTTCTTCTCACGTGTCTTGATGTCCTGTGCACGTGTGGGATGAGGCGCTCGCCACACATAAATTGATGTACATGAGCATACGCAATATGTGTCTTTGGGCTTTAGTTATAAGAAGGTTCACGTGAATTGTCGCTTTTGAATATGGAGTATAAGTGTAAGCAACGAGAACAGGTTTACATATGATACGCCTTCTAATTGAATTGCATTCGAAACGGGCGAAAAAATGAAAACGCTTCTTTTGGGGATCGATTGGACTTAATTCGCTTAAAATCGCAAAAACCCCAACTCTTCCGTCAAAAAACGCAGGCAAGAAAGTAATACTGAACTTCAAGAACATTCCATTATCCCAACGATTACAGTCATGAAATATTTCACAAATTTTTACAAAAAAGAATTCACCTTGGTGCAAAATTGTCAGTCAGCTGATAAACATTAACTGAAATTGAATACGCATTTCTGAAAATCCGGCCCGTTCTCAAATGTTCGACAGCAAATTATGTTCACGCCTTAATCTAAGGAAGCGTTTACCAAAAGCATGATCTCCAAAACAAAACTATGCCTAAAACGAAGCTTCTGGCATTCTTTTCCCGCCGTTAAACCCAAACCAAGGAAACAATATTCATACGGAAACGTCAATCATCTTAAAACCAATGCAAAATGCCTTTGTTCAACATTGCAATCACGAGTTGTATAACATTTTCAGCCAGCTAGCCTGTCAGAATTCTTACACTGTGCTATGGAACAACACATTTGTATCTACTATATAGGGCGATTAATTCACACAAACATAAATAAAGAAAATCTATGTCTTTTTGATACCATACACAGACTACAAATGCTACACACAGAGGATGTAAACATTATCCGAAATCATGCGGCCTAATCACTCTCAACGCATTCACTGACCTACTATATTATTATCCTCTAAAATCACAAAGTAGAGGGATTTTTAAGTCGACACATAGCTATATGGAGGCATATTTTAGCAAAATTGACGATGGCGAGTCTTAAAAAGAAGAGTAAACATTCAATTTTCATTTCATCCGTATATAAACCTTGATATTATGACTAAACGCGAAGAAGCTGTGACTTCTAAATGACGCGCAAGCTAAATCATAGCTGGCTACCACATTGAGGCACGTTTCTCTTGTAACTATAGTTCATGGTTTGTTGAATTTGTGTTCAAACGTTGTTTTTGTCAGCTTTATTCATAGTTACGCTACTGAGCTGAGAAAACTCAAAATTTGACAGAAACAAACCTAATTGCACTAACAGAAGTTTTTCAGAACATAAAGATGTAATTAACATGTTTTTTCAAGCAAACTATTTGAAAGAATAGCAGTCGAGTGTACCGTATACCGTAATTTTCAAATCTAGTTCCCACAATGGCAGTTACCGCCAAATTTACGGTAAAATGAGAATGAAAATATCACTAGCTACAATTATAAAAGAAATTTATTCCAAGCATTCTATATATCTTAGAAATTTTTCAGAAAACTGTACAGTTGTGTTTTGTAGAATTGACGCGAAAATAGGCAGTCGAATGTATCGGTGCTAGTAGCACGTACTACAACAAATTAATCTAAAGAGTGCAATAATTTTCGAATTAAATCCTGTCTCGGACTAAACTAATCAGAGATGAAAACTCCACGAGGCTTGATTTTTGAAATAAATTTTTTAAAACGTTGTTTTCCTTGTGTACAAACTTTGTGCTCCTTGTGTACAACTTGTGTTCCTTTTGAAATAAATTTTTTAAAACTTTGTGCTCCTTGTGTACAAACTTTGTGTTCCTTGTGTACAACCTTGTGTACAAACTGTTTATATTTCAACACTCAGAGGAAAGATCTATTGAATTCTTAGACGTAAAGGATACCATGATTTGATATTTTTATCGAAGCCTGGAGCTAAACGACAACAAATAGTTGCAAATTTGAAAGTCAAACATCAGTTGGAAAAATTGAACACCAAAAAATTGAACCACGAACATTGAGAATAATGGCTCCCAGTAAAAAATACTATGAGAGATAAAAATTGCATAAAAACCGGTCAATTCAATTTTTCCTTCGTCGTTTCAAATTATTTAGAAAGTGGCTAGTAGTAGCTAATAGCTATTACTAAATATTTGGATTTTTACTCAACACAACGTCATTGAAAAACATCTAACTTCAAATTTAGGATTAAAAATTAGTGTATAAGTTTCACTTATTATTCAGACGGTTGGTAACCGTCATCTTGTAAAGCAGAAGGCCTAGATTATCGTGCCAAAACAGAGCAGTCGAAATTGAGCTTTAAGAGAGTGGTTGGCATCCATTCATGTAGCAATTATATAGTAATTTATGAAGAGGAAACTTTCTTTTTGTGTGAAGTTTATTTAACTTTAGTTATGAGTATTTAATAAAATAGAGACTATCGCGGTGACAAATCTGCAAATAGTTTTAAAGATCGCAAATACCATAGTGAATGGTAAAAGTAATATAATAAGTTAATAGTTCAATATTTATTATATTCTAATAAACATTATTTTAGAACTATTGGGTTAGTACTCTTTACTTAAAACAGTTCTTTTAAGAACTATTAACTTATTATATTACTTTTACCATTCACAACGATATTTGCGATCTTTAGAATTATGAGTATTTCTTTAATTATTTTTCAGGACCTACATGACGCAGTAGTTTTTAAGTGCACATAGAGTCAAGAAAACATTCTTCAGCAGAGAAAGACCAGAAGACTGTAATTTAGGCGAAAAAGCCGACACACATACTTTAGTAAAAGCCTTTTGAGGAAATTTATACATACAAGAGGAAAAAAGGCGCCGTTGTGATTTCCATTTTTTAGTTCTGCAAAAGATGATTTAAATTGAGATACGGTTTTATATCATGAAGCGCAATTTCAACAATCAATCTAAAGGGTATTCGCGATCGAAGAAACACCCAAATCACAAGAATGCGCTACACAAAATTGCATTTCACTTATCACTTTCTACTGCAAATACGCACAACCCGAAACATGCGCAGACATCTGGTAAAATGTGCAAAATTGAGCTACTTCCTACCTTTCGCGATTACAGAACACCCGGGGTAGAAATTGTGATTGAATGACAGGCATCTGTGATCCATCACGACTTCGTGGCACCAGGTATATTAGCCCATGCCACCATATCTTTGCATATAGAAATAATCTCAAGTTCGCGCACACCATGCACTGAAATAACAATCGTCATAATGCGCACGCATGTTTGAAAAAGTACCACTATCAAGCCGCGTCATATTTGCCAGACCATGAGACATAACATTTTAAGTCGCACTCTCTTCAATCGCACGGGATGAAAGCCGCCACAAACTGATGTGTTTTTGTCTTCTTTGATTGCAAAAAAGTGCTGCAATGTTTTCATGTCGGTGATTTAATTTATTACGGCTCAGCTGCAATTTCGTTAAGCATATATGCGAAATCTTTTTTCGGTGGTCAAATTATGGATTTTCAGATGATGCTAACCCAAAACAATTACTTCCGCAAAGAACATTTTTTAAAAACTCACCAGTCATGAGCACAGACTCAGTATCTTGTTTATAGTGACACACCGCTGCTCGGCTCACGAGGAGGGCATGTGACATACGCACAACCAACCTTAATCAGAGCCCTCTATAGTATAACTATAGTATAACTATCTTATACTATAGAGGGCTCTGACCTTAATCCTTGGCCAACTTACATAACAACAGAGAGGTTGGCAAACACAAGGTGTTGATTAAAACCATGGATTCATACCGGATTGACAGAAAATCGTGCGCAATACGTTATCAAACAACTTTCGGTTTACTAGTAGCTACACAAAATTTAACGCAACAGAGCCTTCACGAAGCTTTTGATCTCAGATAGAACATGTGCAGTGTTCGAAATCATCCAATTAAATAATGTCAAACCCCAGTTGATGTTCGCAAACGAACTCTGCGGCCCAAGTGTCAATCCCACTACATTTTGTGAATATTCAAAAGCGGACATTTGTGACGAATCAACTATTTCAATTGATAAACACGCTGAAAGATGGCAATATGAAAGAACACGGAAGGATGAAAATAATTAAGTATTCACTAGTTCAATAAATATTAAAACGAGAATTTATAATAGTTATTTTGAGTCAATCCTCCAAAATACACCCATCTGAGCCTTTCGCACAAAAACGAGTGTAAAATAAAAATATCCCTTTCGAAGTGAAAAAAATATTCCAAGATTTAATTGCAACTCAAAATGAAATGTATTTCCCGGAAATTCTGGTGACACTTAGCAAAACATCATTGTCATCGCTCGACTTTGTGCGAATTTCTTAAAAATTTAAGGTTTTCATGAATAATTGTTTTTGGAGATGTTGTTGGTATTATGACTCGAACTTGACGGAAAATTCCTTAAATTTTATTTTTCGTCACAATAAAACCACCCAGTTAGTAAAGATGAACGCATTCCAGTTGACCTGCAAGGGTCAAGATAAAACTAAATAGTCGTCCGAAATGAAACCACCAGCGAATTAATGAACTCGATTTCATTTATTGCCCGAGAGCGATAACTTTAAGCAAAATGTAAATGCAGAAGTAATGCAAGTATTTTTGCAAGTGTGATATTCGTAAGCAAATGTCGATTGTGCTGCCTGATTTGAATACATTGACAACACTTTATCATAGGAGTATTAAAATTTATCCGCAATAAAACAGTGAAATAAAAATCATATGCCTAAAATTTCCGAACACCTGATTGGATATATCATTTTCTTCACTGGTGAAAAACGTCGTATCTGCATTCTGATTGGATATATCACTTTTCTCACTTTTCTCAAGTTTTATCATGAATGGTGAACATAATGAAATTAAAAAAAACAAAAACAATACTTTTGATTTTATTTATCCATGGCTTTGCAATTTGCCTAGGCATTATCCGTAAGCGAATTCAATATAAGAGCAAGGAAAACGATTTAAACAGCAGCACATTGGATTTCTTCAGTAATTTTCATTTCGAAACACAACTTTCCATGTATAAACCATACTCCCTTCAAGCAACTTGATAAATATCGAAGCAAGTTCATTACGCTTCCCTTTAAAAGAAAAAAAACGTAAGCAACGAACCTAGTTCATTCGTAAGAGAGGATTGCCTTTCATAATGTTAAGATAGAAATGGCGGAAAAACTCATTATTCCCGATGAACGGAATAATTAGTGTGTGTTATGCATTTTTTATGTAAATTAGGTGATTGTTTTGATGCGTTAGAATTTGTACTATCTCTTCGGTGAAAATTTGACTACAATCTAAATTCCAATACTCGTATAAAAAAAGTTTCGTTCGCTGCGCTCACTCGTTTGTTTTCAATCCATCTTAACTCGTGCATAAAAATCGTACGCACTCACCAACCATGCAGTAATCTATTATTATAATTGCCATTTTTTTTTGGTAATTTTCTAGGTTTATCTTAAACTATTGGGGATTAACTAGAATAGAATTTGCAAAAGAGAAATGCATGCAATATTTTTTTCTAAAAGAAAAAAACATTCATTAATCGACAAAAGCAGCTTTGGCGATCTAATGTTGAAGATAATAGATGAGATTTGAGCACGATTATAAGTTGTCTTTGATAAAAATCAGGCGTTTCGTGGACCATTAAAACACGTCCACGATTGAGAAGCAAATGCTTCAAATCCGTTTCCATCAAATGAAAATTTTCTAGTCAAAGCGCAATAGAATCTACATTTAGAGCATATGCAATAGAGAAAGCCATGTCAAGGGATCAACACGTCTACTACAATCATAACATGCGATCAGAAAAAGTTAATATTGCATTCCATTGCTTAGCTTTGATAATCTTTGATTGACAGATCAAACGATCACAGTGATTACAGTGGTAAGCAGCTGTTTTATCAAAATACAATTAATTTAGAGAAATGCTGCTACTAATCCAAACACCGAGCAAATTAAACTTGTTTTGTTCAAGTTATAAACATAAGGAATAAATTTTCGATCAACTTTAAATCCACATCTACATATTCTGCACAAGGCAAAGAATATTCCGTTGCCTGCATGTAATAATCTATTGATTGCAGAATATGTAGATGTGGATTTGAGAGCTTCGTCTCCTAGGAGATGCACGTATCTTCTAAAGCATCAATAAAACCAAAAGTTTAATGAATCTTTCAACTGGAAGTGGCGTTTCTCTATACAAAATGTGATTTTATCCACCCGCAGAAACGTATTCCAATGATTGCCATTGACCTATGAATATGTGTTGCTGTTTGAAGTCATTTCCGGTGAAATCAAAGATTGGCTAGGAAATCTTTTCGGCCGTCCATTAAAAATTACTCAAAGGAAAACAGCAAAAGTTTTGTCAAACGCCAAGTGCGAAATTCAAAACTATGTATTTCTACATCTGCGAGTTGAAAACCGATTTTAATTATCTAGACAGTACAATTTCAGATGAATTATTTGTGACAAATAGGAATGATGAAATGGCAATATTCGATATAAAGTTACAGTAGATGGAGAAAAAAGTGCGCAGCCCAGGCCCGTGTAATGCAAAATACATTCAAAGACAATTAATTGAGACATCAACCGTTCTAATACCATATCACAACACGTAAGTGGCACATAAACCATTTTTAACATTCATGTAATTATATAATTAAAGACATGTTGGTTACATTCTGTTTGTATTTGATAATACAATGCTACTAGTGATTGCTATATAGCACACCTTGCAGAAGATAATAGTCTAGTGAAATGCCTAATAAACATTTATGGCATTAAGCTAACCTTAACTGCAAATTTTCACTCTGATAATTTTTGCTTGATCTTTGGCAGAAAAAAATTTTGAGTTTTTCTCAAAGGGTGAATTTGCTGGCACTGATGTGGAGATGGGTAAAGAGTTACAATAAACTTGCATGGTTTGAAGTCTGAGCTTTTCTATATCTATGAACTGTCACTTGTAGTACCAAATTTCTAACTTAACTTATTACATAGAGGTTTGAATGGGGGTCTCTAGGGGGGTCTATGCCTGACAACTTGGTAGAAATTTTAAAGAATATATCTGTTTTTGAATAGCATTATTGTAAAATAAATTTACGTTCCTAGACATGCTAATGAGCCATATATTTGGCATGATAATGAGCCTAAATATTTGGCAAAACATTCAAGTATTGTTCACTTTATTTTTTTTTTGAAAAAAAAACGTAAGAAAAATGTGTTGTTTTTACGCAAAAACGATGCCCACAAAATACATTTTGTATTGCTCTAAAACGCTGAAAATGGCATTTTCAAGACTCTGAAATTCAAAATTTGTCAGGGGAGAAATGCCTCAGACCCCCCCAGGTGCGGAGCGCCTCCGACGTTTTATGACTGATGTTTGAAAAATCCTAGATCCGCCCCTGGTAAGTGCTACGGTTTATTTGGGCATGCCTAAATATAATAACTGTTTAGCGTTGAAATATCACGCATGTTAAAAATAACTGTAAATATAGCCTTAGAAGTAAACATAAATATATAGTTCCGCTTGCTCGCACCAACAGAGCGAAGAACTCGTTCATCCTGTCCTTGTGTACATAAAGTTACACAAAGTGGCCAGGTATGGAGTTTTCTTTGTCTCTGTTGGTGTTAGCGAGTACCATTTTTAGATACTTATTTTTAGATTTTTAGATACTTTTTTTAGATACTTATTTGCTATTATAATTTTACTAATGTAGATATTTGCAATTCAGCCGCAAGGCTGCAATTAATATTTTAATAAACTACCTACCTACATACCTATGTTAAAATAACCGTTAAAAAATGGTAGAAATTAATTTTAAGCCAAAGGAGATATTGACGGATAAAATATACCCGTAAGCAAGATCTCTCCAAAATCTGTTATCTGCGTTAAAACACAAGCGATATTTCTGAACTATTTTTGAATTTTCTGACTTTATTTAACGGAAACAGCATAGTCACTGCTTTTTTCACCCACCGTACAACCTTAAAGATCTAAATAGTACAGTTCCCTGTCCATTTTAAAAGTTTACTAGCGTAGCCATCCGGCAAATTTCTTCATGCTATTTAAATTTTTTATACTTAACAATATTCACTTCTTTAGAAATCAGTTGTTTTTACAGTGATTGAACACCAAAATATTAAAAAGCGTGAAAAAATTTGCGGGCTGGCTACGCCATTGCGCTTATCGTAGACTATAATAATAATAATAATAACAATAACTTTATTCAGCCACGGAACTATTATTTATTATTATTATGACTATTATTATTATTTAAAAATACTTAAAAACGGTAACTCTTCAGGGCTCGTGGGCTCGTGTTTTTTGCAAGAGGTCGTTTACTTATTAAACTTACAAATTTCAATACAATAATAACTGTAATTTAGGCGAAAATTGTTACAGGCTATATTAGATGAATGCATGCAAGTCAAAAATATTACATACTATAATAAATTGCAGATAATAACCTACAGACAAACTAATTAATTTGCCTGCACTACTTTATCTAAACAAATATATCCAAATCAAATAATCAATCTGATTTACAAAATTGGTTATATTTGGCCAAGTGCCGTCGATAATACGTTTAAAATTGTTGAAACTTATGCATTTTTTTCTTATATTGCAGTCGGTAAACCATTCCAAAGTGATGCAGCTGAACTGCTAAAACTCATTTCTATTTCACATAAAAACTACTATCTCACTAAAGTTACATAAAAAATATGAATGTGATCTTCCATTAGGCCGTGCACGCTAACAATAAATCATAATGAATATCCTATACATCATAATAAATATTCGTTGAATTTAACCTAAGAAATCAACATCTTACCATTTCACAACCAATATTGCTCGATAATTATGCTACAAGTACAATACACCAGGTTCACTTCAAAATGATTACTTCAATCAGTGTCATAATTTATTCCATAAACATTCCTGTTTATCGTACATGTGTCCTCTATAAATTCTGCTAGCATATTTACACAAATATATTATAATACAAAGCGCCGTTTCATACAAATAACGATACAAAAGCACATATAAATACAATTCATTACACAATCAATAGGCAAAAATGCGTAGATTAAAGTTAGCTTCTAAATTGTTAGGTCACATGAGAGTAATTAGTGTTTCTTTGTCTCGCTCCTTATCTGGTACCATTCAATATCCAGTTCCAGTCCTCGGATGCTCGGCCACGTAACATCGCAATTTATGCATGTGGTTTAGGGATGATGTAAGAAAAGGTCGGACAGTGTTGATCTCCATTCCCGTCAGGTTATCCAACTACAACATGCAATAATTTTACTTCATTCAAAAATGAAGGAATACAATTAACTAATGAGTTGCTCCATGTTTGGAAAGAGTTCCCATTCCCCACGTAATAAACTCAAAGTTGCGGAAGAAAATCCCACGTGTTTAAACCCTTAATTTATCTTCATAAAAAACGGTGTGACCGAAACCTATTTTCACCCACACAAATGCACGTCTTTTTTGGTGTAAATCTTTTCCAGCTATATCCTAAATAAATCTATCTGTATTAATAACAATCCAATCATAGCCTTAACGTGCAAGCCAAGTTTCCGCATATGACAACCAGCCGAACGCGCATTTCTAAACTGCAACATACTATGTCCAACGTGAAATATGAATACTAATTTTCTTATTTTAGTTATTAACACTTTTTTGCAAAACTGTCTGCTCTTTCACTAAATGTTTGTCTTCCTAAACTCTTGCACGACTTGGATTGTCCGCGCGATCGTTTCTACGGCTAGAATCCTTTGATCTCATTATCTTTATATTATCTTTCATGATGTAAAACGTTTGTCCTTGCGAGGAAAAGTGACTCATTACAATGCTGTTGTTAAAGCTTTTCTTTCCAGTTTGCTCCATCACTAATTTGGGAAGTCACAAGTCTAATTAGCTCAGTTTACTCAAATAGTAATTAAGCAACTTTTTCCTTCTAACGTTAGATGGTTTTTCTTCATTACAGTGTCAAGAGAGCGTCATCGTGCTCCGAGCAAGGATTTTTCTCTCTTACGTCCTGCATATAGTTAAGCTCAGGCATTAAAATAAGTGGGTTTTTTACACATTTTGTGTAAAATGTGTCCTTGTAAATGAAAATACGCGTCCTTTTGAAATCAATACTCAGCTTGGCGTTATGTGGTTTTTTATTATCCCCAACTAGCTACGCAAGTTTGTTGAAATATTTATTCAATAAATGAAAGAATTGCACGCGGTAAGTTTCAGAAGGTTCAACCACAACAGATCAATGTTCATGTGCTGCCATATTCATTGACAATTGTGGTAAAAAGGTAAGGGCAACTGCTGCGCTTCTTATCATAGTTCTATTGTTCTCCAGCCGTCAATAAAACACCAAACCTGGATTGACAGCACACAAGTGACACAACAAGTAATGTCGCACCAACACTAGGACAACGTCACACGTTAGCTGTTTTACTGCAATGATTCCGATTATTGCATTTGAATTTTCAGTTAACTTCAGACCCTTTTAGCCGCGGTGAATAATTTTGACTCCGGATATTTTATCTACGCCTTCCAATAGAAATAATGAACATAACTGTGTTGTTTTGCAACGTCACCCAACCAAACGAAAATCTCGTTCAGTACGACATTTCAGGGCGTGATCGACATGATATTTCTACTTTGCCTTTCAAAACAACTGTCGATATCCTTAGTCATGGCACTTTTCAGGCGACACGCAGTTAGGATAATTAACAAATATGCATGTTTATCTTACGTGAACGATAAGCTAGGGAAAGTATAGATATTATGTAGAACAACCCCTTGTTTAGCTAACTCAACAAGTTCGTTAAAGCTACAAATACCATTTGAAGTAAACCTTTTTGTTGAAACCTGTTGTGGGGATCAAACTGCGTTGTTTGATATACCGAAACAAATAACAGGTTAATTTAACCCTGCGCCATTTGCACCACATTTGAGAGTTCCTATAGGAATTCCTATTCACTGTTTAACTCTTTGCTAGGTGTTTGGATGACTTTATTAAATAGCAAAGCATACCTCGCAATTGGATTAAGTTACCAATTACTTCCAGTGCCACAGTTTGCTCCGATGATTGCAACAATATTACCTTGGTCACATGATCAATGAAAGTAAGTAAGACACTTTTAAATGGCTGCTAATTCATCAATCTCGAAAGCACTTTTTTCAGTATTGATAAAAATCTTTCATGAATAGCAATTGAAAAGTTTCTATGTACATTGTTTGCGATACTAGCTTACTTGTTGTAAAAAATTGACCAACGCGTTTGAGGTTATTGATTTGGAGACATTTATAGATTCCGATTTCAATGATAAAAAAGCGAGCCGAGCTGAGCTAACGCCATGGACATAAAAACGTTTTCTCCTTAATTGATGCTGTTATTTCAACTTTTATGAACACTAGGTTGTTATGGAATCAGAAACCACATTCTTCAAAACGACTTCCAAAATTTCGTTCTTCGTTTCCAACTCGATCAGTCGAGTCGTCAAAACTTTCTAAAAGAAACATACGTGAAACATTACGCGTTGCAACTGCAAAAGTATTTCGTAGCTAACACTAAATGTCTACCCTTGTATGAAACGTACAATGCAAAGCAATCTTGTCAGTATACTATAGTACAACCTGGCAGACGTAATTACCAACAATGGATTTGCGACTCTACTGGTTGACAAGACTTTTTATAAAAATTGTCAATCGAAAGCTTTATAAAAGTTTTGCAATGTCACGGAGCCACTCTCATTGAAATGGTCCATGAACAGGGATGCTTGCACACCATTTTGTGTGGGAGAAGGACGTAAGTATATTTCTGTATACTTCTGGCTTATTTATACTAAAATAATTAATGGCATACCACAACTTTTGAAAGTTCTTGAATGGCTCCGATTGATTCCATTAGCAGTCGGTCCTGTTGAGAAATAATAAGCAATTATTGGAGGAGGTTGAGCATGATATCGAGGTCAATGTTATCTGCCGAAGACAAGCTGAGGCGGATAAAAGTTACCGAGGTCTGAATGATTCTTGATATTATGCGAAAGATGAATTAAAAATATTTTTTTATTATTCACCTCAATTAACTGAAACTTTATTAAAACTGATCAATGTAAAACATTTCCAAACCGTTGCTAATTTGTCTTTGTCAAACGGTTTTTTCAAGTTCTTCTCGATTAAATATGCTGTAAATATGTTCAAAACCAGCCTCGCCCCTTTTTTTAATGTTTCCTGCATCCTTTTTGTTTAAAAGCTTTCGCATATCGTTTTTAGAAACTTGGCAAACATCGCTATTATTATATTTTTTCAAAACCGGCTTCTAATGGCGTCAACAATTGTAGAAACTTCTATTTGTAGGTAAGACGTTATACCCAGAGCCTTCATACCGAGAGATATGGAGAATTAGTTGACCAATCAAAAACGAAATTGTTTGCATAGTGAATAATAATAAAGATTAATTGGGTTTCAGTTCGGAATTTGTATCACCAAGTTGAACATAGTGGCGCAAAGGCATTTGATTCATCATATTATGAAGTTCAAACTAACTCAATTATTCTTACAACACTCAGATCAAAAAAAGTACCTCGAAACAGAGTTTTTAACCACAGCCATAAAAACCGCGTCTTCGAATAATTATACATGAGGTAACTTTTAATAACCATGCACCCCCCACTCAGTGAGTGTGATCAGGAGTAAGCTTTCACAATACAGGCATACAATCATTCCGCTTTTCTTCATATTTTAATTGCGTTGTGTGGTTGTATTAGCTGTTATCGTTAAATCTTTGCGCTCCATTGATATCGTGCTAACAAGAATTTCTCAAGCAGGAATAGCCTGAAACACATAATTTCACGATAATTAAATCTGTTAACACGACATATATACCTTGCTGATCATTGGAACATCTTTCAAAAAATTTCCATCTTGCAACGGGATATCAGTCTGGAATAAACCAAGAAACCAGAAATGTAGAAAAATCAAACAAATTGCAGCTAGCTCGTAAAATACACTATACTATAAAAACAATAAAACTCGAGCGCTGTTTGATTCATTACCCGAGTTTGCATTGCATTTGAGCTTAACAATTTGTATCAAAGAAAATTTGACAATTAATGATAAATACATTGATCATTTTAGAGGAAAAATTAAAAGGCTTGTTTTAAATTTATCTGTTTTGCATTATTGTTATTTTATAAAAAAAAATGAAAGACGTTCTTCATGTTTTGCAAAGCCCGAGAACGAAGATCTATGGTTTACACCAGCTCGAGAGTTCTTACAGTCGTCTCAGAGGTCCCGGAGAGTTCTCAAAAGCGTCTCTCCGTAAACATTACTTATTTCGCCGTAGTTCGAAGCCAATACTTGATCTGATGTCAACTCGAATTGTTCCAAGTTTTGCATATTACTTTTACCGAACTTATCTCAAAAGAAATTCACTGAAATAGGTAATAACCCGGACTTACTCACTTCAACTCATCTGTAATTCTGAATACGTACAATAGTGCATGGCAGTACATGCACAGCCGTTACAAAAACACACACTTAAATCTCGACATTAAAGTTGACAACTGACACGTGAACAGCATTTGAGCATGGACTTACGCTCTCAGTAACAGCGTCTGGTACCATGGCACGAAGATCACTTCCCAATACTCCCAAATTTTCGGCAGTTTTCTCGGATGCAAGTCCAGCGTGTTGTAGGAACATCTTGTTGTAGCGATATCGATACAGCTGCATGTTGTTAACGTTCTCTAGGTTTTCACGCGTATCCGCCTGTAATGAAAATGTCCGCTTCAGTAATTTGTTTTCTCGACAAAATTCAAACAACAGCAATTTACAACATATAATTGCACGACGGTCCATGGCAATTGAACACACTTACGCATTAAAATCATGAAATAGCTCGCATTACAAAAGGCAGGAAATACGTTATTCCATTGACATATTAGGAGCCGATATTTCCAGAAAGTTTACGAAACAACATCAGAAGCTTTAAGTCCACACATGCAAGCGGGTAAAGCAGGGTGTAACATGCTTTGCACCAAACCTGTTTTAGGTCACATGGGCAGTTGATTATTTTTGCTATTGGCTGTATGTAGCTCAGGCTGCTCAACTACGTAACTTTGCCACACCAAGAATGCCGAGATCAATAGCACGATGTACGTAGCAACATGATTTCCTATTCTATTCATCAATTCAATACAAGTATGTCTTTATCTCTTTACCTGAAAGATACCTTCGGTAAGTCGAACATCAGATGGTGTTAGCCATACGCCAGTTGATTTTATATTTCCATTTACAGTGAGGGGTTGATCTGGTTTGTCTGTGTTGATACCAACATACCCCTATAAACATAAAGTACATAGATTGTTTCGACTGAATAGCGCACATATACGCTAAACTACCGCAAATAGAAAGTTAGACATGTTGGGCGATCTATTTATGATCAGAACTGAATGACCCCATGCATCATAGAGAGAAAAAAGCACGTTTAATAGCTTCAATGAATTGTGAACAGTTGAACAAATGCTAACGAAATCGTTTCACAGATGTAGCTGCAACATGCCTTGCTCAACATACCATTCTGTAAACACTCTCGCTACTTTTGTCTTTGCACCAGAGAGCAACATCGTTTTCAAATTGCCCCGGATTTGATGCCTTGACGAAAATAAATTGAGAAAACATCCATGAATATTAGCACGTCTTCAGAAAATGCGTGCCGAAAAAAATCATCCATCCATTATACCAGGAGAATTTTTAGTACTGTGAGTAGAATAAAAGAAGGATGGGTTATGGAAAAATGTTCCTTAGAGTCGGCAAGTAATTGAAACATAACAAGTAGAAAATTTCGTGCAAGGTAATGTGTCCAAAGGTATTTTTCAAAAGTAAAACAGCATATGGTGAACTCCAAATTATAAGAACCCTCCCTTGTCATTCATTTACAGTATACTATAACCTAAATTTATTTGTGTAATACTAGGTGAAATGCTTAAATTGGTATGATGACATTATAGATCTAGGTTTATCATAACATTTTTTGTCACTTTCACAAAACATTTCAAAAGTAGTGTCTTTGAACCTCAATGACAAGGATGGTCAAAAAATTTGCAAAGCAAACGAATCGATCGAATGACTCACCCTCACAATAACTCTTTCGGAAACTTGTCGACATATGCAGTAATTTCCTTCATTCGTGTACGCACGAATGTCAACAACCAACTGAAAATATCTAAATGTGTAAAAAACAATAAGGTTGTTGTTGAGCAAAATGCTTCAATACAGAAAATGTGTTTTTCTCTATTGAAGCAAGCGAAAATTCACTGGAAATTGTTCGAAATTAAACAGCCGTTTAAAGTTTTAGAATGAAAGTCTACAATCAATAGGAAGTAGATGGAATGTTGAGCCGAATTTTTATCGATGAAAAATCTAGCTACTGCAACGATACTGTTATCAGAAAACCGTTACATGAATAGCATATTGGCTGATAAAAAAAACATGGATTAGTTACTTTAACGACTCCAGAAGCAGCTCCTGGTACAACAAGACACCGATCACAAAGTGTATTTTGCACTAACTAATTATGTGCTAACGCAGAATCCTTTTTAACAACAGTCTAGCGTTTTAGTGAGCTATCTCATGTTCAACAAAACGATTTCGATCCGCAAAGTGTTCAACAAACACAACTTTCCTGCACGAGGAAATCTTTGGATGTTATAAATTCATCACACATACACCATAATAAAATCACTGTTTTTAAACACTTTACTTAGCCAGTAATATTAAACGATAAAAAACAGCATATTCAACGCAGAAGGATATTGACCGAACGTGCTTCAACGTCGATATTGGTCCACAAAGTATAAGGTGCCAAATGCCCTTGAATAACCACTGATTTATGATTACATACTTCTCTGAAAATATTTTGGTGAAATATGGCAGCAAAACGAAACAAAAAAACTGACACTGTTTTGACATCATTGTTCGAAACCATCAACATTTTTCGTAGCTCGTTCAACAGCAAGGCTTTGTTAAATTCAAACACAAAATTAAGTACGCTTTTTTACTCAAATCTAATCATCACTTAAAACTATTTATTCAACCGCAAGCGCGTGACTAGAGCGTGATTTGCCAAAAAAAGAAAGAAATGAAGCATAAGAATTAAAATAGCTTTCCTATACCAGTACGAAGCTGCACGCATCAATAGAGCACAATTATCTAAATAAGATTTGGATGAAAGCAGTCTAATGAAACGTTTGCTGAATTCTCGAGAAGTCTTTAGAAGTCTACGTGCCAGGCACTTCTATTTATGGCAGAGTCCAGCCCTTGAACCGCACGCACACGGCGAATATAAATGAAGACATGCACTGTGCTCATTCAAAACGACAAAAGGTCGTAGACGAGTGCAGACGATGAGAGACGTTTTGTGGGAAAGACTTTCTATGGTTGGAAATTCAAAGATATTTGCCACAGAAATTAGTGGGGTTACTCTCATTTTGGTCTCAAACAAAAAATACAACGGAAGTGTCTTTATCATTTGACTATGTTCTTTGAGAGTTGTTCGAAAAGACGAAAGCCTGAAACGTTCAATGCTATACTGATATGGGCCCAAGACACGAAATATCACGATGAAAATGAACTGGAAGGTACGGCCTATTGATAAGCATTTAATTTTCTTTCCTTTATTAGCGCATTTTGCTAAACAATTTCTCCATAACATAAACACGTATTACGCCAGCGGGAATGAATTTTTTCAGTGTTTGAATCTCAACGCACTTTTGAATCTTTTTACGAGGAAACACGAAAGCAAAAATACGTCTAAACTTCGCTAGTTGTTCATGATTCCGTTCCGTGACAGTGAGTTACGAAAAGCAGAGGCAAGAAGTATAAGTTGTTGCTTTCAATATGGTTGTGGCAGACTTTGAACTCGTCTGGCAAATATCTCCTTTAATTAAAATCAAGGCATCACTTTTAAATTTCCGTATGTTCTCGAGGTGATTCGAATGCTAATATACACTTGCGCATATATGGGATCTTCGTAGCAATAAAACGAAGGATTTGCTTTCCGAGAGTATGATTCGTGTAGATGCCCTTAAGTTATTCCAACTAATTATTTAGTCATTATTACTGAATTTTCTACCTTTGATCTGGATTTATCTTGCCCTTCTTTCTCATATTGTTTGAAGTCGTTTCACTGCAAATGTAAAAAAAATCATTCGTACTTTTCGATTTTACTTGACACGTAGCAATTGCTACGACAGCACTTATGAAATCAATATCGGGTTTTTGTGTGACAAACAAGAAGTGCGTTTGTGCACAATAAAAAAGCCGGACAAACCGGTGTGAACAAGTTTCAAAAAAATGTAAGCGAAAGAACATATAACATTTATGCAATATTCTATTCTACGAGCCTTGTGAGCCACAACAAATACTAAAATATTTAGAGAAAAGCGGTGAGCAGTCAGTAAAGACTAACTGCGACAATTTCCTCAAAAAACATTGACAGCTTTTCGAAAATATCATCTTAAAAACTGGTAAAATATCAACATAAAAACTTTGTCGAACTGCAAACGTAATTCACCTGAAATGTAAACGACCGATTGTCAGCGTTTTCAGCGGTGATCCATTGGGAAGTCTATTGTATAAAGACAAAGATACACATCAGAATTTTGTTGTTTACTAAATTTACCTGCTAACAGCAGGCAAGCTTATCCTGGTCGGTTGCAAAAATTTACAGGTCTTCTTAAAACATTCTGAACCGAATAGGTTCTGGTCCGAAAGTTTTCACAGATATTGTGAGCAAACGCCACATTTTTTCTCTGCGTGGTTTCCGTTTGCACACATTCATCATTTGCGCAGTCTAGTCGATAATTTGTACAATAAAAGGCACCATGGCATATATACAAACAACTTCATGTTATTATGGCTTACCTCACTGGCACATAAGGCCGTTTTGATCTATCGGCACTCGACTGCTCCATTGTAATTCTTTTTTGTGGAGCTTCGGCCTAAAAAGAAAATACATTTCATTATAAAAGAACGAAACAGCTCGCAGAACAATACAACACCAAATCAGAGTTCAGGAGAACTAAAGCTTCACGCTCGTTCTTGATAAAGAAACTTAACTAATTATATAAGGACAATGGATTTTATTAAGAACACTAAAGTTTCATTGTAATGAAACACTTCACACAAAAACAATGTGTAGCTGCTATAATAGAAGATTGGAGAATCCATATATGACCTCAAGTAGCTACCTTTATAGCGTATAGATGAATTTTAACAAAATTCACTGTTTCCAAAGCATCCTGTAGTAAGATAAGAAATTGTATAATTGATTTGTTAATCTTTATAATGAAAAGCAGCATAAGCGTCATGGTTCACTCACATTCACTTTCACAAGAGTTGAATTTCCAATAACCATTTCCAGATTTAGAGAAATCTATATGATTTTGAAAAAACGACACTTAATGCTACATAAAAATGTAAAAATTTAACGCTAAAAAAGGGGAAAAAGTACCAGCACAAAACAGGAACGAAGCAGTGAAGAGAAATCTAGAGGCATAAATGGTTGAAAATGATTCTTTTTCTGGCATTTTTCTGCCAGGAAACGAGTCGTTTTGACCTGCTTTATGCCATTGTCAAAACAATGTCTCACGAAATCTCGAAACCTATCGCATCTTGTGGATTATAAATAGCGAAATATTTTGGTTCCTTAGCTATTTATTTCATTGTAATTCAATAGATTTAAGGAGAATGATTATCTTCACACTGAAGCGCCGCGAGAATCATTGCACCCAAATATAGCAATCTTTGAGAGAACTATAAAAACAACTTTCAAACCTGAAAATGGTTCTTTTTCTGGCAGATGAAAACACTTTCTGCCGGGGAAAAAGTTAACCCTTTATCACAGGTGACATGAAGACATGGCTCTTCCCTAGAAACAGGAAAATATCATAAAAGCCATAAGCTAACTGTCAAGTAGATTTTTGATTTTGAAGAACCAAAACCGTATCTTCAAACAACCTGTTTATCATGAAAGATTTCTAAACGATGTAGATTTTCATACAAGAAAATTAATAAATGCTTACGATTGAACAGAAGACTTGTATATTTTATGCCATTCTTCTATATCACATTGAGTCCATTTGATTGATCTTTGATTTTGTGGTTGAGAACATTCACCCAAATCACCTGAAAACAAATAATAATACATTAGCATATAATAAGTTTTGAACAAGTTTTGAAAAAGTGATAAATGTTTTACATATTTTAAATGTATAATGTACACCACGGAATTTCATAAGCACAAGCGACAGTTTCGTAGTTGACGACAATTTAGTACAACAACGCACGAATTTAGCACGAAAGCACACACTACAAATCGCAAATCATTTCAGAACAAGGCAGATCGATATTGAAACTGTGCCACAAAAACATGAGAAAGACTTCTAGGTACAGACTAGTACATAGAAACCGAACAAATCAGTCTTGCCACAACAGAAACATTGACGGCTAAGTATATTACGACGCAAAGCTCATTAATGTCTTCACCAATGTTGACTGACACAACTTCCTGAATATTTTAAAGAAAACGAAATGATAAATAATAAGAAGCCAAAACATTAACTCACTTTGAGAGTTGCTTTTCAATCTCGTCCGTTTTTTACAATCCCCTTCACTTTCAATGGAAAGTTTGCGTTTATTGTTTGAACTCTGCAAAGGACTAAAGGAAACATAATTAAATTTATTATATGTATTTTCTTTTGAACACACTTATTTGACATGAACTGAATAGAAAATTTATCGAAAGAAAAAATCATCGCCACCGGCAGCAGCGCTGAATTTCACCATTTGAGATGAAGTTTCATTGATATATATATAGCTGACACGCTTATTTAGTCCTGCTACGTAAGATTTTCCGTGTTATTCTCAATTGGAAACAATAAATTCATAAACAGTTTTAATATTTACATAATGAGACCAAAAATTGTAGACTGGTCACACTACTGTTCTTACTACAATTCATTCTCACATTCCGCAACATGATAGCATGTCTTCTTTGCCCACGAACTATATCGCAGCTCATTCATAATCAATGTTAAAATGTGGTATTTCAAAAGTAGCTACAAAAACGCAATATGCTATAGCGTTAAAGGCCTTTTCTATCATGTTATTTTGATATTTCTTTTGTTTAATGTTACCTCTTAGTATTTTTTCTATTCATCATGCACACTACAACTCCAGCGCTTGAAGAAGCTATGTAAGAGCTAGTTTACGCTTAAAAAGAAGTATGGTTTTCGGATGGCACGTGGTAATTACGCAAAATTCAGATTGCACTGAGCTGCACCCGGTTGAGTGCAGCGACATCCGGTACAAACGTTAAACAGAAAAGGGGTCAAACCGATTGGAATTCTTCGTATGTACCAATTTTGTACAAAAACAGAAATGTGCAACGGCAAAATGTGAAACAAACACGATACCGGTTTTGTAAATGGCTACAACATAAACACGAGACTTGTAACATGAGCATATACTCACTTTGTCAGTTTCAAATAGTGCTCCAGTTCTGGTGCATCAGTTAAACAGGCTTGCCCAGAATCTAGTAAAAACATTTTCAACGTTAACTCATTCCGATAAGCTTAAGATGGAATAAATTAGTCCACTGCAAGTGAGACCACGATGAAGTACATAACGAGATACTGTAGCACCTTGTTGAAATTGTTGCAATGCGCTTATGTGTGATTGCGACAGGATGTTTGGTGAAATAAGGAATCATGATGTTTTGAACATAGGAATCTCGAAATTCAACTGTGCGTTTGATGAATTTGGAAAGAAAATTTAATTTTCTATGCATTTGAACCATTGTCAAGGGCGTCTTTGAAACAGTCTACTAAGTTTTGGCTTGATTATTGAAAGTTTTGCAGATGCATCGTCTGTCCAAGATGCAATGTTTGTCATCTAATACCATTTACGGCATTTTCCGATGTCTCGAATACCGGTGGAGTTTATTCTCTATATAGCGAATAAACTTCGTTCATTTTTGTAAAATACGCAAAACGCTGAACATTTTATAATTAAGATGAGCTCATAGAAGAAGTATATGCCTGGTTTGCGCATGAAATTCATTGAAGAAAACACGTTTTCATCGACACTCGGCAGATGACGACATAAAGGAGAACGCGTCGTAGGAAACCATTTGCAGATATTACTTAACTAAATGTGTTGCAGCACAAGAACTACAAGTGGAAATGAAGAGCGTTAATGTAAGAAGCAATGTACGGCATCCGATGTGAAATATTTGACTGCTGTCCAAAAAAACACACATGAGCCGTGCATAAGACAAAGTCCGGCATCAAATGACGTAAAACTTCGCAAATCATTGCAATCATCACCCTTCACCAAGTATGTTGCGGCAGATAATAGGTGTGGAATATCGCTACAATTAAATATTATCGGTTTATCGGTTTCAAACGATATAACATTACAACGTAAGATAAATGTTTTCACGTGGGTTTACACGTGCACACCTTCATTAGTAAGCCTAAAACTTCATCTCATCAATCAAAACACACCAAATCCTCGTAATAAGTCAGCCAAATTATGGGGAAGACGCTCTTTGAAAACTCAACCCCTCACCTACCTGGCCTGCTTCAAAGTGTGTCAATATACAAGACCGTAACTCCTAGAGAGCTGTAGAGTACCTCGCCCCCCTTGATAAAATCTTATGAAAAAGATTTCTTTATCCGTTGTGGCGCATAAATAGGGATCATTTCATGATGTGGAAAGCTTTTAATAACTGATTCCGTTGTAATAATAACAAATCATTGTTTTTTATGACGTATGCCTAGAGATATAAACATCTAGCAATATGCAAAAAAGAAATGGCGCCATCTTTCATAAACAACTAACGAATTTCGACAGCGAGAGACATCATATGTAAACACCTGCAAAACTGTAGCAGAATTTAAACGGATTACAGTGTTTGCAATCAAATTCTGCGTCACTTTTTAGCTCCGGCGTAGTGCAAACCAAGTCTAAATCCCTACCCAGCCCCGAATATTTAGAGCGTTTCCGATTGCAAAAAAAACCGGTTTCTCCACCTATGGATGACACGTGAAGGAGCAAAGTCTACACATTCATCAAGACTTACCTGTGTTTTTTAAATCAACATTTCCATTAAATATGGACGTGGGTGTGACAGGGCAGGATCCTGGGGGGGTTAATGGTAAGATCGATGAATTCAAGGATAGCCTAAAAAGGAAACATTATAGACTTTATCAATTAGGAGATCGTAAATAGGAGGCCGCAATGTCATTGCGTTGAAATTTTGCTTGTAAGACTTAAAGTATGAATTAAAGAGGTTTTAGACGTACATGTGAGCAGTTTTTAAAAATCGTTCATATATTAGTTGTTTGCAGCCGAAATTCTCATAACCACAGCGCCATACATTGAAAATCACTGCACTAAGTTTTGGCCTTGCAAACGAAATGTATGTTAGGAAAACAAGCCGTTTTTCGAATCGAGTCGTATTATGACGTCATCAGCAGAACAGACGGGTTATGTAACGAGTTACGTATGTATAATATAAAACAAATTCCGAAGAAACAAGACATCTTGAGATTGCAAAATATGAATCAAAACAAGATGAGTTACGTGTGATTTAGTTACTTTTTTCGAAGTTGTAAAATTTTCGGCCCTCCCCTTCCCAAATAGCAGTCCACTTGAACTTTGAAGTTCTAATTTTTAAATTAGAAGAACAACAGTCCGGACAAAAAGATAATTTCAAAAAATTGCATAAAATTAACAAATCAAAGGTGTCAGATATTTTTCATCAGCAGGACCGTAACCAGAAATTTTAAATTGGTGTGGGGGTTGGTGGTGTACGTTTGTAAAAAACCAACACACACTGATGATTTTCTTGGCATTTTAAATATCCTTTTAAGTTCTGGCTTAACATGATACATGCGCTTTAAAATGAGGCTACAGAGAAAGAAACGCGCGATTGAAATCAATAAAATTGGGTCCCTCCCTGATGTTGAACACGGACACCATAAATGTATGATTGGGGGAAAGGAGCTCGTGCTACCAGTTTACCCCCCTGGTTAAGGGTCTGCATTAATGTGTCGTTTATTAGAAAATCTCATGCTGTGAAATCAATGGCCACGCCCATTTTCAATTACTTTGTTATGTCAAGCGAGCTAATTGAATTCCTTTGACATTAGCGTTAATCTACAAACCTATCGTTATGGATACAGTGACAAAAAACATAATTCTTTCGCCATGCAAAACGACGATGGCATGCGATGAAAAATATAAATAACTTTTTATCAGAAAAATTTCTATTCGTTTCTTATGAAAGTTAATTCTGTTCATTGTTTTTCCTGCGGACTTTGTGTTTCTCGCGAAGACGGAAATATTAGCAACATAGGAGTAAAACACGGCCCGGTTTCCCAACTGATCTTGGCCGGACAGTGAAATAACCGCTGTAGGAAGTAGACAGTTCACTTACGTGTCAAACGGCAGATTATTGTCAACTTGCTGAACAGGATCATTCCAGTTAAGATGATCGACGATATTGATACCTTTAGCATAAAACAATGAAGGTTCACACAACAAATAGAATTTCTCAGCTTTTGTTGCTCATTGCAGCTCACGTACCACTAAAAGGCTGTTTACATGAGCCCGGGTAACTGGGATTCAGCAAGGCTTGAATTGATTTCGAGTCATTTAAAATAGTAAAAATTTTAAGCGCAATTTTACAACCTTTTCTTAAGCATTATGAGTCATTGTAGTTGTAATTTTAAAGTAAGGCTAAATTTTTTGTTTTCACTTTAAAGATTTTGTGAATTTGCAAAGTCAGAGAATAGAGAAATTGCTCAAATAATTTTTTTGTTATGAAGTATTTGATCTTTTCCATTTGCCAAGATGATTTAACAAATTGCGGAAACCCGGCTACCCGGGCTCATGTGAACAGCCCCTAAGAATGGAACTTTTTAAACTTTTATTGAAAAAACCTTTCCCAGTAAGGCATAATTGAAGAAGTGTGAAAAAAATGGTACTTTTTTCCGACAAAAAACATCAGCAAGGAACATTCAATAAACTAAAAAATGTTCACGGATCTTCTACGAAATTAGACGCAGTATAATTAAAATAACAGCAGGCAACGTTCTTGAGGTATTTTAAAAACTGCAGCCATAATTTAATACTCACAATCCTGATTTCGCTACTGAACTTCACGAGAGACTCAAACACAATAGGTTTTGTTTAGAAAAAGCGTTTAAAACGGATCATGCCACTACGTAGCGGCATATCGCTGCAGAATGGATAATGCTAACATAGCAACTTAATGCAATGTACTTTTATAATTTAGTGCTTTTCTAACTCATCAAGGAAACACATGCCATGCATCCTGCCTTCTTCAACATTCAAGCACAACACGTGCTCATGGCGTTAAGTGACGTCATGGATGTGGAGATAATTCAAATATGGCCTGTTTCCTTTTAATTCGAACCCGTGGACCCTGAACAACGGCATATGAACTACATGCAAAGGCCGTGCACGAAAGGTGACCCCTTTTCCGGTCGAGCGTGTAGACAAACAAAATACAAAAACAACTGAGCAAGTTCAACACCGTGGTGAATAAAAATAAAACAATCCTCGAACAATTCCAAGATTCATCTGAAAACAGCTGCTATATTATTTAGATAACAAAGCCTCGCTTTCAATTCTTCTAAAATATGCCCGGTACTTGTGGGGAATTTACTGGTAAACAGCAATGATTAAAAAACCGATTAGATTTTTTACCCGAGGTAAACAAGTCAAACAGAAGTGAACGAGCTCCGCAAAGAAATTTTCCCAAAATGTTATTGTAAGTTATGTATCGCTGCAGTTGGGCCATTGATGACGAAAAATGCCGCGCAGAGAGTGGCGATGTTAACAGGAGCTCTTGCAGGTCAAATGTGGCAGTAAAATCTACTAAAGGCATCTCATGAACTTCGTTTTATGTACAACCTGTTCCCTACTGAATGTTTTCGACGGGAGGTCGAACTGCAACGAATGGCGATTGAGAATAAAACGATGCGAGTAAATTTTAGCATCTCAAACAAATTCGTTTGTGTAGAAAGAACGTTTTGCAAGCTCGGATGTTTCGAACGGCCAAGTCTGTCCGCTCTCGTTAACATAAATTTAGTGTGCTTGGATGGTGTAACTCGTCAAGAGGTACAAGTTCGTAAGTTGATGCACTGATTCAAACGTCAAATACAAATATGGGATCTTTGCAAAATATTTTGGCAATAGAACATGCGAAAAACGAATGTGTGTTTATTTACAAAAGAGCCTCAATTCAAGTTAAGCAACGTTTCCCGACTTTGGCGTAACCAAAGTGAAGTACAAGGTATGCTTTATTGAATAGTGCTGTTGCAGGAAAACATTAGAAGATTACAAGCATCTGCATAAAGCATTAGTATTATTTTCCAATGTTAAAAATATCTCAAAAATACTAAAAGTGCAAGCTTTTTACATGCAAGCACGGTGAATTGTTGCTATTTTCGCAGAAAACTTCTACGCATCGGCCGGGATAATCTGTAATACTTTAGTCTAAAATATTTTAGGGTTTTGTAAGAGCGAAAAATTCGACGACTCCACAAGTATCTCACAGCAGTCAAAAAACTTTTTCTGCAAAAAAAACCAACTTATTCTCACCATTTGTTCCACTATCCGCTATTTCTTCAAAGATTTCCAAGCTAATTTCGTCCATTTCGTCCATGTTTTACGCCCGAACCCGAACAACATATGCTGCCCGCTTGGGCGCACAACATGCAAATAATCGATCTCTCCCTTTACCGGTTTACATATTATGCAAATGAGCCGGCTGAGCCTTGAGTACGGATTCAATTACAGTGATTTAAAATAGCGCACTTCCCCCGTAGCATTGGCCTTTTTGTCTTCGGCATTTGTCAACACATCACGCCTTCCTCAGTCTTTGATTGAAAAGCTTCTTCTCACAAGTCTTGATCTCCTGTGCACGTGTGGGATGAGGCGCTCGCCACACACAAACTGATGTACTTGAGCATGCGCAATATGTGTCTTAGGGTTTCAGTTTGAAGAAGGTTCACAAGAATTGTCGCTTTTGAATATGGAGTATAAGTGTAAGCAACGAGAAAAGGTTTAAATATGATACACCTAACGTCTTCTGATTGAGTTTTATTCGAAAGGGGCGAAAAAATAAAAGCGCTAACACATTGAGGCACGTTTCTCTTGCAACTATAGTTCATGGTTTGTTGAATTTGTGTTCAAACGTTGTTTTTGTCAGCTTTATTCATAGTTACGCTACTGAGCTGAGAAAACTCAAAATTTGACAGAAACAAACCTAATTGCACTAACAGAAGTTTTTCAGAACATAAAGATGTAATTAACATGTTTTTTCAAGCAAACTATTTGAAAGAATAGCAGTCGAGTGTACCGTATACCGTAATTTTCAAATCTAGTTCCCACAATGGCAGTTACCGCCAAATTTACGGTAAAATGAGAATGAGAATATCACTAGCTACAATTATAAAAGAAATTTATTCCAAGCATTCTATATATCTTAGAAATTTTTCAGAAAACTGTACAGTTGTGTTTTGTAGAATTGACGCGAAAATAGGCAGTCGAATGTATCGGTGCTAGTAGCACGTACTACAACAAATTAATCTAAAGAGTGCAATAATTTTCGAATTAAATCCTGTCTCGGACTAAACTAATCAGAGATGAAAACTCCACGAGGCTTGATTTTTGAAATAAATTTTTTAAAACGTTGTGTTCCTTGTGTACAAACTTTGTGCTCCTTGTGTACAACTTGTGTTCCTTTTGAAATAAATTTTTTAAAACTTTGTGCTCCTTGTGTACAAACTTTGTGTTCCTTGTGTACAACCTTGTGTACAAACTGTTTATATTTCAACACTCAGAGGAAAGATCTATTGAATTCTTAGACGTAAAGGATACCATGATTTGATATTTTTATCGAAGCCTGGAGCTAAACGACAACAAATAGTTGCAAATTTGAAAGTCAAACATCAGTTGGAAAAATTGAACCCGAAAATATCTGAGTTCCGCATGCGTCCAGCCAGCCAGAAATAAAAATTGCACAGAATTCGGTGAATTGCCTTTTCCCTTCGTCGTTTCAAATTATTTAGAAAGTGGCTAGTAGTAGCTAATAGCTACTACTCAATATTTGGATTTTTACACAACACAACGTCATTGAAAAACACCCAACTTCAAATTTAGGATTAAAAATTAGTGTATAAGTTTCACTTATTATTCAGACGGTTGGTAACCGTCATCTTGTAAAGCAGAAGGCCTAGATTATCGTGTCAAAACAGGCAGTCGCAATTAAGCTTTAAGAGAGTGGTTGGCAACCATTTATGTAGCAATTATATAGTAATTGATTGGTTATTTATGTATTAATTATAGAAGTTTTTTTAGCTTTAGTTATGAGTATTTAATGAAATAGAGACTTTGTCGTGATGACAAATTTGAAAATAGTTCTAAAGATCGAAAATACCATTGTGAATGGTAAAAGTAATATAATAAGTTGATAGTTCTTAGACGAACAGTTTTAAGTAGAGCACTAACGCAATAGTTCTAAAATATTTATTATATTCTAATAAACATTTATTTTAGAACTATAGGGTTAATGCTCTTTACTTAAAACAAATCTTTTAACAGCTAGTAACTTATTATATTACTTTTACCATTCACTATGATATTTTCGATCTTTAGAATTATGAGTATTTCTTTAATTATTTTTCAGAACCTGCATGACACAATAGTTTTTAAGTGCACATAGAGTCAAGAAACCTTCATCAGCAGAGAAAGACCAGAGGACTGTAATTTAGGCGAGAAAGCCGACACACATACTTTAGTAAAAGCCCTTTGAGGGATTTTAAAATTACAAGAGGAAAAAAGGCGTTGTTATGATTTCCATTTTATAGTTCCGCAAAAGATGATTTAAATTGAGATACGGTTGTATATCATGAAGCGCAATTTCAACAATCGATCTGAAGGGTATTCGCGATCGAAGAAACACCCAAATCACAAGAATGCGCTACACAAAATTGCATTTCACTTATCACTTTCTACTGCAAATACGCACAACCCGAAACATGCGCAGACATCTGGTAAAATGTGCAAAATTGAGCTACTTCCTACCTTTCGCGAATACAGAACACCCGGGGTAGAAATTGTGATTGAATGACAGGCATCTGTGATCCATCACGACTTCATGGCACCAGGTATATTAGCTCATGCCACCATATCTTTGCATATAGAAATAATCTCAAGTTCGCTCACACCATGCATTAAAATAACAATCGTCATAATGCGCACGCATGTTTGAAAAAGCACCTCTATCAAGCCGCGTCATATTTGCCAGACCATGAGACATAACATTTTAAATCGCACTCTCAGCAATCGCAAAGGATGAGAGCCGCCACAAATTGATGTGTTTTTGTCTTCTTTGATTGCAAAAAAGTGCTGCAATGTTTTCATGTCGGTGATTTAATTTATTACGGCTCAGCTGCAATTTCGTTAAGGATATATGCGAAATCTTTTTTCGGTAGCCAAATTATGCCTGGAAAAGCGAAAATTTCAACTGGGTTTTTTTTCAACAAAATCAAGACAACTGCGGATCAATTAGCCCACGATAAGATATGCCCTCTTTGGATTTTTAGGTGATGCTAACCCAAAACAATTATTCCCGCAAAGAACATTTTTTAAAAACTCACCAGTCATGAGCACAGACTCAGTTTCTTGTTTATAGTGATACACCGCTGCTCGGCTCACGAAGAGGGCATGTGACATGCGCACAACCAACCTCAATCACTAGGCCAACTTACAAACAACCGAGAGGTTGGCAAACACAAGGTGTTGATTAAAGCCATGGAATCATATCTGATCGGACAGAAAATCGTGCGCATTACGTCATCAAACAACTTTCGGTTTACTAGTAGCTACACAAAATTTAACGCAACAGAGCCTTTCCGAAGCTTTTGATCTCAGAGAGAACATATACAGTGTTCGAAATCATCCAATTAAATAATGTCAAACCCCATCTGATGTTCGCAAACGAACTTCTGCGGCCCCAGTATCAATCCCACTACATTATGTGAATGTTCAAAAGCGGACATTTGTGACGAATCAATTATTTCGTTTGATAAACACGCTGAAAGATGGCATTATGAAAGAACACGAGAAGGATGACAATAATTAAGTATTCACATGTTCAATGAAAATCAAAACGAGAATTTATGATAGTTATTCTGAGTCAATACTCCAAAGTACACCATCTTGCCAAAATACACCCATCTGAGCCTTTCGCACAAAAACAAGTGTAAAATGAAAAAATCCCTTTCGAAGTGAAAAAAATATTCCAAGATTTAATTGAAACTCAAAATGAAATGTATTTCCCAGAAATTCTGGTGACACTTAGGAAAACATCATTGTCATCGCTCGACTTTGTGCGAATTTCTTAAAAATTTAAGGTTTTCATGAATAATTGTTTTTAGAGATGTTGTTGGTATTATGACTCGAACTTGACGGAAAATTCATTAAATTTTGTTTTACGTCACAATAAAGCCACCCAGTTAGAAAAGGTGAACGCATTTCAGTTGACTTGCAAGGGTCAAGATAAAACTAAATAGTCGTCTGAAATGAAACCTCGAGCGAATTAATGAACTCGATTTCATTTATTGCCCGAGAGCGATAACTTTAAGCAAAATGTAAATGCAGAAGTAATGCAAGTATTTTTGCAAGTGTGATATTCGTAAGCAAATGTCGATTGTGCTGCCTGATTTGAATACATTGACAACACTTTATCATAGGAGTATTAAAATTTATCCGCAATAAAACAGTGAAATAAAAATCATATGCCTAAAATTTCCGAACACCTATCATTTTTCTCACTAGTGACAAAATGCATATCAAGTTTTATCACGAATGGTGAACAGTATGAAAATTAAAGAAACGAAAACAGTATTTTTGATTTTATTTATCAATGGCTTTGCAATTCGCCTAGACACTATCCGTAAGCGAATTCAATATAAATGCAAGGAAAACGATTTAAACAGGAGGACATTGGATTTCTTCAGTAATTTTCATCGTCGAAACACGACTTTCCATGGATAAACAATATTCCCTTCAAGCAACTGGATAAATATTGAAGCAAGTTTATTACGCTTCCCTTTAAAAGAAAAAATAAACGTAAACAACGAACGTATTTCATTCGTAGGAGAGGTTGCCTTTCATAATGTTAAGACAGAAATGGCGGAAATACTAATTATTCCCCATGAACGGAATAATTAGTTTTGCGTTATTGCATTTTTTTGACGCGTTAGAATTTGTGCTATCTCTTCGGTGAAAATTTTACTACAACCTAAATTCCAATACTCGTATGATAAAAAATTTCGTTCGCTGTGCTCACTCGTTACTTTTCAATCCATCTCAACTCGTGCATAAAAATCGTACGCACTCACCAACCATGCAGTAGTCTATTATTATAATTGCCATTTTTTTGGTAATTTTCATGGTACATCTTCAAACTATTGGCGATTAACTAGAATAGAATTTGCAAAAGAGAAATGCATGCAATATTTTTTTCTAAACGAAAAAAAAACACATACATTAATCGAGAAAAGCAGCAGCGGCGATCTAACCTTGAAGATAACAGATGAGATTAGAGCACGATTTTTAAGTTGTCACGCGTTTCGTGGACCATTAAAACACGTCCACGATTGAGAAGCAAATGCTTCAAATCCGTTTCCATCAAATGAAAATTTTCTTGTCAAAGCGCAATAGAATCTACATTTAGAGCTTATGCAATAGAGAAAGCCATGTCAAGGGATGAACACGTCTACTACAATCATAACATGCGATCAGAAAAAGTTAATTTTGCATTCCATTGCTTAGCTTTGATAATCTTTGATTGACAGATCAAACGATCACAGTGATTACAGTGGTAAGCAGCTGTTTTATCAAAATACAGTTAATTTAGAGAAATGCTGCTTCCAATCCAAACACCGAGCAAATTAAACTTGTTTTGTTCAAGTTATAAACACAAGGAATAAATTTTCGATCAACTTTAAATCCGCATCTACATATTCTGCACAAGGCAAAGAATATTTCGTTGCCTGCATGTAATAATCTATTGATTGCACGAAGCTGCATGTTGATAAAAGTTTTATTTGGTGTTTGAGAGCTTCGTCTCCTAGGAGATGCACGTATCTTCTAAAGCATCAATAAAACCAAAAGTTTAATGAATCTTTCAACTGGAAGTGGCGTTTCTCTATACAAAATGTGATTGTATCCACCCGCAGTAACGTATTCCAATGATTACCATTGACCTATGAATATGTGTTGCTGTTTGAAGTCATTTCCGGTGATACAATGCCTTTTGATTGGCTAAGAAATCTTTTCGGCCGTCCATTAAAAATTACTCAAAGGAAAACAGCAAAAGTTTTGTCAAACGACAAGTGCGAAATTCAAAACTATGTATTTCTACATCTGCGAGTTGAAAACCGAATTTAATTATCTAGACAGTACAATTTCAGATGAATTATTTGTGACAAATAGGAATGATGAAATGGCAATATTCGATATAAAGTTATAGTAGATGGAGAAAAAAGTGCGCAGCCATCCTCTCCCCAGGCCCGTGTAATGCAAAATACATTCAAAGACAATTAATTAAGACATCAACCGTTCTAATACCATATCACAACACGTAAGTGCTACGGTTTATTTTGGCATGCAAAAATATAATAACTGTTTAGCGTTGAAATATCACGCATGTTAAAATAACCGTTAAAAAATGGTAGAAATTAATTTTAAGCCAAAGGAGATATTGACGGATAAAATATACCCGTAAGCAAGATCTCTCCAAAATCTGTTATCTGCGTTAAAACACAAGCGATATTTCTGAACTATTTTTGAATTTTCTGACTTTATTTAACGGAAACAGCATAGTCACTGCTTTTTTCACCCACCGTACAACCTTAAAGATCTAAATAGTACAGTTCTCTGTCCACTTTAAAAGTTTACTAGCGTAGCCATCCGGCAAATTTCTTCATGCTATGTAAATTTTTTATACTTAACAATATTCACTTCTTTAGAAATCAGTTGTTTTTACAGTGATTGAACACCAAAATATTAAATAGCGTGAAAAAATTTGCGGGCTGGCTACGCCATTGCGCTTATCGTAGACTATAATAATAATAATAATAACAATAACTTTATTCAGCCACGGAACTATTATTTATTATTATTATGACTATTATTATTATTTAAAAATACTTAAAAACGGTAACTCTTCAGGGCTCGTGGGCTCGTGTTTTTCGCAAGAGGTCGTTTACTTATTAAACTTACAAATTTCAATACAATAATAACTGTAATTTAGGCAAAAATTGTTACAGGCTATATTAGATGAATGCATGCAAGTCAAAAATATTACATACTATAATAAATTGCAGATAATAACCTACAGACAAACTAATTAATTTGCCTGCACTACTTTATCTAAACAAATATATCCAAATCAAATAATCAATCTAATTTACAAAATTGGTTATATTTGACCAAGTGCGGTCGAGAATACGTTTAAAATTGTCGAAACTTATGCATTTTTTTCTTATATTGCAGGCGGTAAACCATTCCAAAGTGATGCAGCTGAGCTGCTAAAACTCATTTCTATTTCACATAAAAACTACTATTTCACTAAAGTTACATAAAAAAATATGAATGTGATCTTCCATTAGGCCGTACACGCTAACAGTTAATCATAATGAATATCCTATACATCATAATAAATATCCGTTGAATTTAACCTAAGAAATCAACATCTTACAGAATACAAGACCATTTCACAACCAATATTGCTCGATATTTATGCTACAAGTACAATACACCAGGTTCACTTCAAAATGATTACTTCAATCAGTGTCATAATATATTCCATAAACATTCCTGTTCATGTGTCGTCTATAATTCTGCTAGCATATTTACACCAATAAATCATAATGAATACACGCTAACAATAAATCATAATGAATATCCTATACATCATAATAAATATCCGTTGAATTTAACCCAAGAAATCAACATCTTACAGAATACAAGACCATTTCACAACCAATATTGCTCGATATTTATGCTACAAGTACAATACACCAGGTTCACTTCAAAATGATTACTTCAATCAGTGTCATAATTTATTCCATAAACATTCCTGTACATGTGTCCTCTATAAAGACTATAATTGTGCTAGCATATTTACACAATTATATTATAATACAAAGCGCCGTTTCATACATATAACGATACAAAAGCACATATAAATACAATTCATTACACAATCAATAGGCAAAAATACGTAGATTAAAGTTAGCTTCTAAATTGTTAGGTCACATAAAAGTAATTAGTGTTTCTTTGTCTCGCTCCTTATCTGGTACCATTCAATATCCAGTGCCAGTCCTCGGATGCTCGGCCACGTAACACCTTAATTTATGCATGTGGTTTAGGGATGATGTAAGAAAAGGTCGGACAGTGTTGATCTCCATTCGCGTCAGGTTATCCAACTACAACATGCCAATAATTTTAGTTCATTCAAAAATGAAGGAATACAATTACCTAATGAGTTGCTCCATGTTTGGAAAGAGTTCCCTTTCCCCACGTAATAAACTCAAAGTTGCGGAAGAAAATCCCACGTGTTTAAACCCTTAATTTATCTTCATAAAAAACGGTGTGACCGAAACCTATTTTCACCCAAACAAACGCACGTCTTTTTTGGTGTAAATCTTTTCCAGCTATATCCTAAATAAATCTATCTGTATTAATAACAATCCAATCATAGCCTTAACGTGCAAGCCAAGTTTCCGCATATAACAACCAGCCGAACGCGCATTTCTAAACTGCGACATACTATGTCCAACGTGAAATATGAATACTAATGTTCTTATTTTAGTTATTAACACTTTGCAAAACTGTCTGCTCTTTCACTAAATGTTTGTCTTCCTAAACTCTTGCACGACTTGGATTGTCTGCGCGATCGTTTCTACGGCTAGAATCCTTTGATCTCATTATCTTTATATTATCTTTCATGATGTAAAACGTTTGTCCTTGCGAGGAAAAGTGACTCATTACAATGCCGTTGTTAAAGCTTTTCTTTCCAGTTTGCTCCATCACTAATTTGGGAAGTCACAAGTCTAATTAGCTCAGTTTACTCAAATAGTAATTAAGCAACTTTTTCCTTCTAACGTTAGATGGTTTTTCTTCATTACAGTGTCAAGAGAGCGTCATCGTGCTCCGAGCAAGGATTTTTCTCTCTTACGTCCTGCATATAGTTAAACTCAGGCATTAAAATAAGTGGGTTTTTTACACATTTTGTGTAAAATGTGTCCTTGTAAATGAAAATACGCGTCCTTTTGAAATCAATACTCAGCTTGGCGTTATGTGGTTTTTTATTATCCCCAACTAGCTACGCAAGTTTGTTGAAATATTTATTCAATAAATGAAAGAATTGCACGCGGTAAGTTTCAGAAGGTTCAACCACAACAGATCAAAGTTCATGTGCTGCCATATTCATTGACAATTGTGGTAAAAAGGTAAGGGCAACTGCTGCGCTTCTTATCATAGTTCTATTGTTCTCCAGCCGTCAATAAAACACCAAATCTGGATTGACAGCACACAAGTCAAGTGACACAACAAGTAATGTCGCACCAACACTAGGACAACGTCACACGTTAGCTGTTTTACTGCAGTGATTCCGATTATTGCATTTGAATTTTCAGTCCCTTTTAACCGCGGTGAATAATTTTGACTCCGGATATTTTATCTACGCCTTCCAATAGAAATAATGAACATAACTGTGCCGTTTTGCAACGTCACCCAACCAAACGAAAATATCGTTCAGTACGACATTTCAGGGCGTGATCTACATTATATTTCTACTTTACCTTTCAAAACAACTGTCGATATCCTTAGTCATGGCACTTTTCAGGCGACACGCAGTTAGGATAATTAACATATATGCATGTTTATCTTACGTGAACGAGAAGCTAGGGAAGGCATAGATACTATGTAGAACAACCACTTGTTTAGCGAACTCAACGGGAATATAGGAAATCCTATTCACCGTTTAACTTTTTGCTAGGTATTTTGACGACTTTATTAAATAGCAAAGCATAACTCGCATTTCGATGATATTTCTCAATCAGTCCACCAAAAGGGCAAGTAAGGCCTGCAGCTCTACTCTCGCCTAGTATATCTCGAAAACAAAGCGCCTTTAACAAGCACGATCGTTGCGTTGAGTTGCGCTACCATATTTCATGGGTTTTCGTCGAATCGCAATTGTGTCAATACTATTTGAAATACTTTCCAAATCTACCTTTGGAGATATGTTTAATACTGTACTTCCTTGCAATTAAAAGCGTTTCACACTTCCGCATCTTAGAGTTTTGTCCCTTTTAACAATACGTATGTTTCAATCACGTCCAGCTTCTTTCCTAGCTAAATATCTGGGGCCGGTTGCATGAAGCTTGGATAGCGTAATCCATTATATAGCAAAATTTTCAAGCTTCCAAAAAAGGTGTTTATATTTTTCTTACGACAAAGAAATTTTGTAATCTTCGAAATATTTTATTTTAGTCATTCTACAGTTCAAATCGTATAGTTTTCTCCTATACAAGATTTTATGAACGTTCAGAAAAGTTTGCTATCCAGTGGATAACGCAAACCAGGCTTCGTGCAACCAGCCCCTGCCTTTCAAAAATCAATCCACACACGCGCGTATCATAGCGCAATGATCAGGAAGTGCTTTGAAAGTTTTTGAAAATAGTGGTGTCCCACAGAGCCCTCTATTTGTAAGAGTTGGGACATCTATTGTTATCCGTTTAGCTTACGTTGATTGGGCAATATTGATCACCTGATCAATTTCCGCCATTTTGGTTCCTAGTTTTGAAATTTGAGCTAGTGTTTATATAGCAATTGCTGCTAGTAATACAGTATTTTGAGATAATATTGCGTTTTTTATGGATAAGTTTGTATTAACTGATTGTTGACGGCTACTAAATGTCATTACATATCGCCAGAATGGAGGATTACGAAAAAAATGAAAGAAATGCCTTTACGTCGAACTTACTGCTTTGGATATAAGGTTCAATTAACTGACTCAAGTAGAGAATCATTTTTGGGCCAAATAACATGGCAAAGTTCGTGCTGATGCAGTTTCAATAGTTTTCTTACTCCAAAGCTTGTTCTTTAATCGAAGATGATTTCTCATTAAGTTCTGAAATTGGTGAATCTACAAACCTCTCAATTCTCAGCCACTTCCACACTTAAACAAACAACTACACCAAATCACAGAAACTCTTATGATTTTCCATGTTGTATTTTGTATTTTTAGTTCATCATTTAAAAATGAAGTAATTATAATTAGGATATTCACTGAAACAGCTGAGTACAATATATTTTTGGTAATGAATTGTACAAATGTACCCTACTTCTGCAGCTCAAAATAGAACATTACTTCTCTTCTAGACTTGTCGATGATATTTTAATTGTAGGTTTTGGTTTATAAGATCACAGAGGCATATCTCCATAATTTCAGCTATTTGGGCTCTTTAATGTATATTACAACTGTTGCTGCCTTTCTCATATATATCAAAATATTGCTGGCTTTCAGATATATATTTAAGTGCTGCTACCTTTTGGATATAGATATTTCACTGGCAATACAAGGCATAGAATTTGAACAAACGGGGCTGAGCCCCCTCCAACACACCCCTGTTCGATCAATAAACACATACAGAAGTTTTGTCATTCCTCAAACAATAAATTTATCTCTTTGCTAAATTAAAGATTGCATCAGACTCATATGCTGTATAAAAGACTACAAACAGTAGCACTTATAGCAAACAGACTGTTTTTCAACAACAGAAATGTTTCATGTTATAGAAATAATATGTTCATTTTAAAGAAATGCTTCACCAAAATTTTCAGCAGAATCCTTAACAAACTTTATTACAACTAAACTTTAATACTTTATAAAGTGTTAAAGGCGAAATAACTTCATATAAAGGAATAAAACGTTTAAGGCCAAATGCATCTTGGTCAAATCATTGCATATTTCAATAACTAAAACGTAAAAAAGTCTGTCATTTTCTGCTGAGCAAGAAAATTTTGTGATCTTTCACAATAAAAATGTCATGCTTGGATGAAATTGGGGGGCATAAACCACTCACTACCATTAAATTGTTACAAATCTTGAACACATATCTCTCAGGACCAAAACTGCATGATTACTATGATTCGAAGTTTCGAACAAAGTCTTGTCCAACTATTTGATAACACTGATGCCAGGATAACATTGCCGCTTGCCACCAAGCTTAAAGATCTTGAAAACTTGTTACAGAGTCGGAACATAAGCCGAGAAAACACGTTCACGTGCGAAAAATACTTCTTACAATGGATCACCATCAATTTGTAGCACGAACTAGCAAACCGCAAACGAAGCTCAAAGCAATGAAATTAAATCAGGTCTTCCGCAAATCGTTAAAAAACGCAAAGAGCTTGCTACTATTCCTAATATATTTGATACTACCATGGAATAAGCTTAAATTGCTTTCTTCTTTTGCATATAAACCCAATTTCCAATAGTATTATTATAGTTTCACTTTGCAAGTAGGAACCAAAATGGCGGTTCCGCGCTCGCCCCAGACCGTTTGTCCCAACTCTTATGAATGGTTAGCACTATTTTCCACCCAGCAAACCGCCCTTTACTTCACACAATCGTTAATAAATTAAAGATGGCGGCTAATGGGAAAGAACCAAAAGCTAAAAGGAAACCATGCATGCACTGGTGCTAGGTCGTTTTGAGATGGCGAGTAATTTTATATTTTTATAATACAGTTTTTAATATCAACATATGAAAATATTTACAGATAAATGTTGCAGTATAAATTTTCATGCAACCACCTTAAGTTATAAACTTATAATCCAGGCTGGAAAATATGTCGTTTTTCGACGATTGTGTAAAATATTATATAAAATATTATATTGTGTAAAATATTAGATTGTGTAAAATATTATACTGTGTAAAATATTATATTTCAAAATAAAGGGCGGTTTGCTGGGTGGAAAATAGTGCTAACCCTTATGAATAGAGGGCTCTGATGTTCCACGCTCACGAAGTGATCACGCGCAGTAGTTAGATTCGAAATGAGCCGAATATAAACACGTATTAGTTGTTTTTATCTGGATTACTTCTTTTAACTGCAACATGAGAGATTGAAAGGTGTGTTTAATGTTTATTGATTTGAAAATTTTCTACACCAGTAGCTATAAACCTGGCATGTGCGTCTTAAAAAGTTCAAGCAAGAAGCCAAATTTGTGGGTGTCTTTCCTGTACGTGACACTCACAGTAAGAAGCGGTGGGTGATCGGATGTCGGAACAGACTTGACATTTTACGTAATAGTAGGAAATTAACACTTACATATATTAATAAGTATAGACTTAAAGTAGAGAGTATATAGAGACTTGTTGTTGTAATTCTGCAGTCGTCGTAGAAATAACGTTGTCGGAACTGACTTGACATTTTACGTAATAGTAGGAAATTAACACTTACATATATCAATAAGTATAGACTTAAAGTAGAGAATATATAGAAACTTGTTGTTGTAATCTGCAGTTGTCGTAGAAATAACGTTGTCGGAACTGACTTGACATTTTACGTAATAGTAGGAAATTAACACTTACATATATCAATAAGTATAGACTTAAAGTAGAGAATATATAGAGACTTGTTGTTCTCTAGCTGTATCGTGATTTTTAGTGTTTGTTGGTAATAATAAAAGTTCTGTTTCAGCCGAGTCTCCATATTGTGATTTGTCGAGAACTACAGCTTTGGAGGCAAGCATTCTCGAATCTCGCACGGACATCCACGGCTTCTCAAGCCCCTGCGCCGCGTGTATATTTAGTTCAAGGGTTCAAAAGACACGGAGATTAAAAAAACTAGATGGCATTAATGACGAATTTGGGGTAACGCTGAACTTGGGGAGGAAATGTAGAGAACACGATGGAGCCAGATATCTTTTGCCGTCTGCTTTCGAGTTTCGGGTTTTTTTAATATAGTGTTGTAGGTGTTTTTGTTCTTCTGTCCCAACATCAGGAAATTTTATCAATTTAACGCGTTAGTGAATGTTTTTCAACTGACGAGATGCTATTACGAATATATGTTGTTTATAATCTCTATGCTTTGTATGTTTTAATTAAACTATAAAGGATGAAAACTTACGCTGTCCTTTATACTTGTTTTTCTGTTTTTACAACTCGCCTATTCACATGGTTTAGCCATTTTTTGGTATAGATGACAAAATATCTGTATTTCGTAGTCTCATAGCAGTTGAATGAAACAAGAAAAAAGCTCGTTTTATGAAGCAACTCTCGCGACTTAAAATTTACTGAGTAAGTATAAAAGCAATACAAACATGTTTTGCAAAATATGAGCGGTTTAAACCATCTAAAATTATGATAAAAAGTAAAACATATTTCAACAAATTGACTGTGATAATTTTTGATATAATATATACAAAAAAAGCTCAGAAAATCATTGTCGGCCACGGTAGCTTAACATCCGGCAGTCGATTTTGCCACCCAAAAAACGCGTACCATATTTTAGACTATAGATTATATTACGATGCCACCTCTAGTATTAGTTATAATCTCTATGTTCGAAAGTGCGTCCATGAAAAGTTAACTTCCACTTATACGTATAACTTCGTTCTAATATTTTCGAGAAAAAATAATGTATCCACTTACTCTAGCGTGCGTTTCCTTTTCCTGTACCATGATATTCATACTTTTTCGCATTTTCGCCATCCTAATTTCCCATATATCTTTGACCAAATTCTGCACTTCGTTCGCGTGCGGTATGTCATCGCGGGCGCTTGAAAATAAGAACCTTCTTCATAATTCACGCAAATAAATAAAGCAAAATACGTTGTAATAATAAATGCACACATTCACACATAAAACCACATATCCACACATAAATCGCATATAAACCCACACATCTACATATAATCCCCCCAAAAATCCACGCATCCACATATAATCCGCAAAAAATCCACACAGCCACACATAATCCGCAAAAAAATCCACACATAAGCCGCACAAAAACCCTAATACAATTGCTCACCGACGTCACGAAATCAGCTGGGCGAAGTCGGCTATATACCTATTCTGGATAACTAAATATGAGTAGGTTTTGAATTGGAAATCCATCCACAATAAAAGGCATGTAGCACCTAACCCATTTCACTGTCTTGCCGTGGATGGGCGTAGCAAGATCGATATTCTTTTTTTTTGGGGGGGGGGGCACTCATATTCATGATATGAACTATTAACTTTCACATACGATTTTGACCCCTCCCCCCAATTATCAATCTTCCTACGCCCGTGTCGTTTCTGTCTCAAGAAAAAATCATCTTGCATTACTTCATTTTTCTGACGCTCTATTTTTTCAAGCAGTGTCCATTCCGTTAGAAAAAATTACACAATAATCTAATTTCAAGGTCCAATAACTTCAGCCCTTATTTGAAACGTGTTAACAGCGCTTATATTTCTGTCATAAGGCAGACTCGATGACTCTTAATTTCTCAAAATTGCTCCATGACCCAGAGCAATAGATTCAAGTTTATCCTTCACGTTCAAGCGTTCTTATCTTGTCGGTTTCAATTACATCTCACCTAATTTGCTTTTAAATTTGGCATTGAAAAACTGTTTACAAGTGAAAGTGTAATGACGGAGCAACTCATTGGCGGATCTAGGAAATGTCAGAATACATTACCGCAGCTCATTCTTGCATATATTTACATTTACAAATACCTCGGAGGTAACACGATTGTTAAAATTTTATTCGTTGGAAATTCATGACCAATAGTATGATTTCAAAGTAATTAGAACTTAAAATTGAGCTGCTATATTTTATTGTGACAAACGCTGGATCCGCCATTTGAGTACTTATTGAGACATTTTCAAACCCTGGCTTTAGTCAACAGTTTTTTTGAAGATTTTTTCCCAAGAATAGATTGTTCGAACCTGTTGAGCAATAACGAAGTCATTTCCAGGTAGCACTCGTTAGGCATTTTTGTGAAATATTCCATTTCTTTTGCTTCGTCCCTCTTCTCCCGTAATTGCTCTGAAATAATGCAATGAGCGCAAAAAAAACCAAAAAATCTATGCAAACTTCAATTGTTTAAATGATGTAAAAAGTTGATGGCCCTTATTTCTCGAATTAAGTTTTCTCTACAGTTACACGACTATCGTTTTGGTGTGAACGGGTAACCTCCGTCAAAGCAATTACTACAATAAGTAAATATTTGCCGCTTTTCAAGGAAAAAATCACACGTGCTATCCAACGAGACATAGCAATTATAACAATAGAAAATAAGGCACTCTTTCCAGAGAGTGCATGGACCTCCGCCGCATTGTAATAAATGACGCCTACATTACAGTACATTTATGGTAATTTTCCACGACTTAATAAAGCGTTCAGTACTAGTTTGGAAAAAGCAAAACAAAAATAATGTTTACTTCTCGTTCGATTTTAATTCAAACTCAAAAAATTGTAATCTTTTATTCCTTTATCGATGGGAAATGCGCCCCAAAATTTTCGTAACAATATTTTACGTAATTGATCGAGTTATCGAGCTCACAGATAAACGCATACGTACACATGAAGCTACAAACTCAGGTGAAAACCTAACCTCCTGACGGAGGTAATAAAGGTAACCAGGCAGAGACATAACATATGGTCATGGTTATTAAGAATATCAAAGCAAACCGTCTCTGTAGGTAGTTACATAATCATATTAACACTAGAACATTTTCGTTCAACAACAAGCTCCCTCCCCCCTCTTTAAAATTCAAGCCTTGTCCAGCATTGGACTTAATGTATATTTATTAATTTTTCTTATAATCTAATAAAGGCAAAAGTTGTTAACATACCAACATTCATCCAATCTGGAGCAACAATCCTGCATTTCTTTCTACATTTAAGATTTATAGCCATCCATAAAGGAGCTTCAGTAGGCATTCCCGGTTCAAAAGGTCCAAGATCACCCTATCGCAACAAATGTTTATCATTTGTTAATTTTTACCCTTTTAATGTTACAGATGGGATATTTCCAATCCTCAAAATGCTTAGGTAAGATATTACTATTTGTGTTCAACTGGTAGGTCTCCAGACGAAGCAATAAAATGTTTTTACTAGATTTGGTTTCATGAGTATAAACGCTTTCCCCTGCTTTGAATAGTTGCAAAAGGTGGAACAGGGGGGAGTGCTAAAGATTATTCGATCAAATTCAGTAATAGCTATTGCATATCTGGTCACACTGCACACGGAAGATCTATAACTGTAGAGGCTTTCATTCACAATTATTATGCAATCTTTATGATGTTAGTTTTTATTAAAATTAAAAAATGCTTGGATTAAATTCAAAACTTGTTAGTGAGAAAATTTTACCTATTAATAAGGATGACTTTCAAAGTAAATAAAACATTACTGAAGTGAATTTAATGTCTAAAATATTGACTTTTTATCAGAATAACATGTGGTATTATCATGCTAAATTCATTCTTATTGGTGACATGTAAACAAAATGTTCAACCAGGTTTTCAATATCTATAACCCTGAACCTTTCCATTATTTCAGATTCAACTGACTTCAACATAACACTTTGTACCCTTTCTTGGTTCATATTTAGTGAGAATATTTTCATTGACACAATAAAGCACATTAATACACAAGTAAATACTTAAATGAAAGTCTCAAAGTATGCTTTGTAACCCCTGTAGACATTATTTCTGCTGCTAGATTTAAAAAAAACTAAAAAGATTTTGTAAACAGTAGTGATTGGTAGTAACATAAGCATTCAACTACATTCGCATTGCCATCCTTTCCTAATTTCTACCCTAATTTCACCTTTCTGTGAGGGCACTACCTCTGTCATTTCTTCGGGGGTGGGGGGTGAGGCCCCTTCTCTATACCACTGCAATATCATTATCAAAACAAGATTTCAACGTTTATCACCACTTTTTATACCTACATTTTAGAGTTTAAACATTAAATAAAAAACTGTAAAGTTTCTTATAATGCCAAGTTAGTGAACAGCATTGAACAAATTTATGCAGCATAATAACACGGTAAGATGGAAATTAACAATTTCAGAGTTCAGACAAGTTTCTAAGTTCTAACGAGACTTCAGTCGTAGACTTATCGTGTGTTGTGCAAGAAACAATTTGATTCAAAAACCATCAACTGAGGAAAATTCAACAGTAAAATACTTACACTGATCAGGTACATTCTGCCCTCTCTAAAGTTGGGCAAGATTGTAATCATTTGCTCTTCACTGAGAAAGTCGACTTCCGATGGATCCATGTTGGAAATGGCAAACAGCTCAATATAGCAAGTAAATAATCAATCTGTCGTTGCAATAATCAAAAGTCGTTGCACTAGAAGTACAAAGATAAAAAAATGCTAGTATCGATGATCGATGGATGAAATTCAGGACAACAACCAACTTTTCTTCGACTTTACCATTCAATATTCATATGAAATCAAAAATCAAAATCTCCCGCTATTTTTAATAAAAAGTACGAGAAAAAAACGCGTCATAATTATCTGGTAAAAATTGGATGGCTTCAAAATGGCTGCCAAGCTCCGTCTAAATTATTGAATGTTCATCATTGTTGTAGCTAAGATAAGAAGCAAGCGTTTACAAAACTTTATGTGTAAAAAATATGGGAGCACAAGAATCATCTAGACGAGTGACAGTGGAAAACGAGGAAGATGATGATTCTATTGGTATCGTCAAGGTATTGCTAAATGAGCATAATGACCCATAGCTTGACAATCACTGCGAGCCACCGTCACCATAGTCGAGATGCTTGTTTTTTCGATTGATATAAAGTTCTACTTGAAATTAGGTAGTGTATGAAATTTGCAGATAATCCAAACAAAATTTTGGAGCTGCTTATTCAAGCAATGTGGGTCAATAAGACAAATAGATAATGTGTTTCAATTTTCATTGTATAGCACAATTGAAACAGCGATGAAATTCATGACTTTGACTTTGACAGAAATTTGTAATCTACTTCTAGTGATCAGCCTTTTGTGGTGTATGTTTTTGCTCTCCTAGATATCGGAATCACTATTACACAGTGATGATGATGTAACAGTCAGCTCGTCAGAGAACATCTCTCAAGGTATTTAATGTTGATCAGACATTGGTGCAGTTGTTTAGGCCATCAAAAAATTTTAGTTATAAAACCAATGGAAACCTGAACCAGTAGACATATATATTTTTAAGCTTGCATTCCTAACTCGGAAGTTTGAGTGTAAATGAGTGGATCAAAGACTAAAGGGGTTTGATCAAAGCATGGGTATTGGTGATTGCTCCCTAAGAAAACTTTTGTTCTCTCTTCACTTCAAATGTCATGATGCAATGATTGAAATATGATATCTGTATTCTTCACCAACAGGCCTCTTTTCTGTGTTGTTGTAATCCATACACTTGAAAATGACAAAAACTCTGCGCACTTAATTAATTCAATCATTTCTTGCAGAAGATGTGAAAAAACTGTGGCATGAACTTTTGGAAAGAAAGAAAGAGTTAGATAAAAAACAGGAGAGGATCGATGACCTTATAATGGATGCTTTTGAACAGGTCCATGTGCTTGAGTGCATGCAAAATTCTTTTATTGATTCCTTAGAGCAAGAGATTCACATAAATCTTATGATGCAAACACGTTAGACAACAGTGTAGTGTGAAACTCAAATTGTTAAAAATGTGAAAAATACTTAGGGGAGGACTAGAATGTTGAAAAGTGTGAGACTGCAAATGCAGTGACTAGCCATATTTGCATGCTTCATGCAGATTACATTTGAGTTCTGGGGATATTGCTGTATGCTGATTTACGAGTCCCAGCATGCAGAGTCTGATATAGCGTCACTGAGTGGTGATACGTTCAAGTCAAGTTTTCACGCGTGTTTGTTTGCCCAATGGACACGCGTCCGACATTTGGCGCATGATCTTAATAAAAGAAGACAAATTTTAAGGCATGAAATAAACGACCAAACGAATTTCATTTTAAGGGTCAAAATATGGCTGGCGGACCTGTTTCGTATGGCATTGAAAGTTTGGAAAAAACCTTAGACGAAAAGGAACGTGAATTGGATCAACTTCGAGAAAAAACGCGAATGTATCAAGAAGAACAACTAAAAAAGGTACTTTTTCAAATTTGTCAATGTAATGTTATTAAAATGACTAGAATAAAGTGATTTTGAGAATGAGATGTAGCGACTTGATTTCTATTAAACATTTTCAGAATGATGAGTCAGAAAGAAAAGTTTTGAACGAATTCGATGATTCAGTGCAGGAAATGAGAGAAAGATACAGGTTTGACCACTCGTGAAAACGTAATGTGATTTGCATGATCCGAATAAAAGATGCATTATGATACGAAATGTGCATCGTGTAAATTTGAAATGAGAACTAAACATATTCACTCGAGCTAACTGACACCTTGTTTTTTTACTCAGCAAGAAAAAAGCAACGCCAGTTTGCTCTTCGCTGAAACAGTCCGTCTTGGAATGCTATCAGGCAAACAAAAACAGGTCATTAAAATGCTCTCAGCTCGTTCAAGATTACGTCAAATGTGTGGAAGAGGCGCGACAGGTATTTTGCCGTTTCTAACTCAGTCCGTAAACGAGCCACCAGTCAACCATTGGGGTGGACTGGAGAGTAGGGCTCCCTCCAATTGTATGAAAAGATTCTTTTATGAACAGTGGAAGTTATTAATAACTGACTTTTACTTTACTTTCACCACAAAAAAACGCCGGAAATAACATTGACGGACCCTACATTTTAAATTTCTTTCAAGAGCATGGCCCGTTGCACTTCCACAGACCTTTTAACTTTCTCAACCAACAGATGATAGCAACAAAAAGCTGCCCATCTGTTATTCAATATTTTGGGATCGTATTGACACAATAAGCATTACCAAGCCAACATTTTCCGTAAGACTTCACACATCTTCACGTTCTATGACAGTCAAAATTAAGTAACGTTGAATTGATTTGCACTTCCAATGATCTGTTTCAAAAACTGGTTCTAACAGTTTGAATTGACATGTTTTTCTAACTTTTTCAGTCGATGGCAAAAAGAGTTTCGTAATTGCAAAGAACACTATCTTTCTGTTGATATCTCTAGAGTTATCATGTAACATGGAATTGTGATCTAGATGGAGTGTATCTGTATGCTTTCTTTGAAAACCAAGAAAGTGAGTCGTTTCTATCAATAAAACGATTTAACGTTTCATTTATGATCGCTTTTCGAACGTTACCAGCAGATACCGTAAAATTTTCTGATCCCGTTCAGACGCGCACCAACTTTTACTCAGTTTGTGATGCATATTGTTGGGTTTTTTTATGAAAGTCTGGCTTCGTTTTCTTAAGAATTTTTTAAACAACAGAATTATCGCCATGGTATTATCACTATAATACTTCTATGGAAAGAGTTTAACAAATTTAACAATTCAAAACATGTATTCGGTTTCGGTATTTACTGTTCAGGTATCATGCATTCACTTTCAAAAAAATTCTGTCAAGCGCAAAGAAAAGAATGTACGAATTAACGTTCTCATTATGCCCCTGACTGGTAGTATTATTGACGTACTTCATGTATGGCCAAAGTTTTTGAGCGAGATACTTTTGCTTGTATATTCACGTGTTATTTACCCTGTGCTGCTCTATGATTGGAGATCCACCATTTTCGGTTGCCTTAAATGGCCAACAGGGCGCGAAAAGCGTTACCCTAAACTCATTCTATAAAACAAGATTTCCGATGGGTGGCTTACGAAACGAGATCAACCGAATATTTACTTTTAGGCATTACCAACTTCTTTTTGAATCCATACAACTTTTGCGTATTTGCAAGAGAAACAATTAATGCCACGTCAAAAAATTAAACGATTTCCGCGAAGGATTCATATAAAATAAGATGCCGCCAGTGTTTTTATAACGCGGTAGAGTCGTCAATGTTTTTTGAAGTTATTTCAGAGTGACGAAGTTAAGTGCGACTGTATATTAGGTAAATCGATCTATAATATGTACATATATTATATAAATGATCTATTGTGTTTTTGCCTGTTGTTCAATCGTAGTTCACGACGCCCATAATTTGTAGAGGCAAAGTAGATACTTGCACCGTAGTGATCATCCCGGGATGATCCCGTTGAGTCACCTGATTTTTTCAGGTCCTGAGACGATTGCTTAAATTGTCCAGCAAAGTGCGAAGATCATATCTTCATTTAATTTAAAAATATGTAAAATATAAAAATCGAGCGTTACTAAAAATGCTACAGAATGCTCAACATAACACATACTCTGAATTTGTACGCACTTATCGCCTTCTTCAAACCGAATTACTGTGGTGTGCAGTTATTTGGGTCGCGCTTTGGATAATTCAGACCTCTCTTTTCCTGTGAACCAAACCCTCGTGCTGGTCTAGAAATGGGGTTGCTGGATCGCAAAGCTGATCGGTCTTTTGCGATAGCCTGTATCCCATCTGATCTATTGCGGTCTACCCGTGGCTCCAACCCGATTATTTTATTGTTTGTTTTCATTCGACTGGGAAGCGGCCCGGCCAATAGACCTTTTCAAGGTTATCGCAGCCATATTGCAGGGGGTGCAAAAACATTGGGCCGAGCGCGCGGTCACGCACGGCGTCCACATAAATTACTAATAAATGCGCAAAAATTACCCTTATACATATTGGCCATTTCTTTCAAAAATATTTCTCAAACTCGTCCATTTTAATAGTCAAATTATTATTTGCGATTTTTATACACGTGAGTCCAATTTTGTGGTAATCAAAAAGCGGAAAGTTAAAGAAAACATTTGTTTTCTTTGAACAACTTGACCGTCGTTTGAGCGATGTTCTTGAGTTCGCAAATGTGCGGAACTCATAAGCCAAGTCAAACGATTTAAACCCTAAACTAGCCGAGTAGCCGTGAGCACTCATAGCCGAAATGGTAAAAAATGCGCGTTGTGCAGTTGGATATTGCGATAATAATAAACGCTATCCCTATTATCAAGTTAAGATGTCTCACGTAGAAAATTTAGTTTTTCATAAGTGGCCCAAAGATCAAGCACTTGCTAAAATTTGGCGAAAACAAATTGCAAACAGCAGAGCCGATGACTTTAACCCAAAGCCTGGTGCACAAAGTACTTTAGTTTGCTCAAATTATTTTCCCTTGGGAAGAAGAACCCCAAATAACCGCGGAACGGATTATCCTTCGGTTTTTATTACGCTGTCAGAGTACGAGCAATCGAGGACTCCGCTTAAACGTAAAAGAGAAACATGGACGACATCAAAGCGTCCTCATCAATCCTATGACACCGAGGATTTTGATTCAAGTTTTGATGGAAATCCAGCAAAATGTGAGGCGTCTTTACTCCCTGTCCCTTTGGAATTTGAACAGTTGACGAGATAGTATGATGTAAGGTTTCACACTGGCCTGCCATCGACTAACAGTTTTAAGTGTGTATTTGAATACCTGGCTGTTTCTTCTCCTGGCTGTTAAGTCGCCATACATAATAATAAAAACAGCAATGTCACTTTACAAATAATTGGAAATACTAATAAGAGTTTGCCGTAGAATAGTTCCTCGTGATACTTGCTGATACATGTGCGTGTGTTGCGAACTCAAGAACATCGCTCAAACGACGGTCAAGTTGTTCAAAGTAAACAAATGTTTTCTTTAACTTTCCGCTTTTTGATTACCACAAAATTGGACTCACGTGTATAAAACATCGCAAATAATAATTCAACTATTAAAATGGACGAGTTTGAGAAATATTTTTGAAAGAAATGGCCAATATGTATACGGGTAATTATTGCGCATTTATTAGTAATTTATATGGACGCCATGCGTGACCGCGCGCTCGGCCCAATGTTTTTGCACCCCCTGTAATATGGCTGCGATAACCTTGAAAAGGTCTATTTCGATCCCGCCTTCAAAAACGATTCCGTTGGTCGGAAAGCAGATTTTTCTTCATCTTTTTAGCTCGACCTGTTTCCTCCATTGATTTCTTCGTTTTCCTTTCGCCTTCGTAGACGGGAGAAACCTTTGTAGGAAGCTGCAACTGTTTCAATTCGTGCATCTCTATTTTCAAAGTCGAATTTAATTCTTCGCCTTCTTCTGGCGAGTGTGCATCTGCAGAATCTCCATTGACTCCAATGCGAACATACGATTCGTAGAGTTCTTCAACATTCGCACGTAGATTCAAGTTCTCAGATTGGAACTAAAACATTCGATTGTGATTGGCTAAAAGCTTACGGATGACTGTAATGGCGGAAAAG